>NC_142888.1:6700156-7013437 GCF_051225735.1 Oryctolagus cuniculus | reverse complement strand
TACCTCATTTTGATGATTCAGCTCTTTTTTTTTTTTTTTTGACAGGCAGAGTGGACAGTGAGAGAGAGAGAGACAGAGAGAAAGGTCTTACTTTTCCCGTTGGTTCACTCCTCAATGGCTGCTGTGGCCAGCGCACTGCGGCTGGTGCATCGCGCTGATCTGAAGCCAGGAGCCAGGTGCTTCTCCTGGTCTCCCATGTGGATGCAGGGCCCCAAGCACTAGGGCCGTCCTTCACTGCCCTCCTGGGCCACAGCAGAGAGCTAGCCTGGAAGAAGAGCGACCAGGACAGAATCCGGCGCCCCGACTGGGACTAGAACCTGGGGTGCCAGCGCTGCAGGCGGAGTATTAGCTTATTGAGCCACAGTGCCAGCCGATGATTCAGCTCTTATTCTTTCTCCCTGGCTCAGCTTAAATTCTCTTAGTTATTTAACTATAACTGTTCTCTAAAGCTTCAACCTGATGAAGAAGTTTCAACTTTTCGTTTTAAATGGGTGCTTATTTCCTATAAGGTGGAGTTTATACCAGAGAGAGAGAGAGAGAGAGAGAAAGAAAAACAACAATAACAGCATAACACAACATGTTAGGCATTCAAATAGATGATATTTCCAAATAATTCAAGATCTTTTTTTTTAAATATTTATTTTTGTCCCATGGCTCTTCATTAGCAGTGTTTATAGCCTCAGTAGAGGCACTGATACAGTGAAATTAAACTTTATACTTGTGATAGTCTAGGTTATCCTGTAATAAAAAAAATTCACTGAAATCTCAGTGGCTTAATCCAGAGAAAGCTTATTTCTGGTTCATACTAAATGCTGAACATTAACTTATGATGATGAACTCTGCTATCGTAATCAGTCACCCAGGTTGATGGTGGCCCCATCTCAATATATGCTTATGTAATTAGGTTATTAAAATGGAATACAGTAAAATCCACACTGATACTTAATCCTGTCCAGAAGTGACATGTTACTTCCTCTAGCATTTAACTCTCCAAAGCAGGTCACATGCTGGGCCTAAGTTAAAAATGGATGGGAAAATTCAGTTCTACCATATTTCTAAAAGGAGAAATGGAATTTGTGCATAGTATTAATGATTACTTATATTTTCCCTCTCAACGCATTATAATAATCATGAAAGCTAAGATTATTATTGAAAGCCAAGTGTGTAAGAATTTTTTATGGAAAAAAGGAAAAGGGATTGAATGTTAAAAGTGTAAAAGACTGTGGACTCAGATCATGGTCTTTTAGCATAAGAGAGAAGATGAAGTTGATATTTAAATAGAATAAGGAGGTAAAAATGAAAGAGTTGGTCCTTGGTGTGTATCTCTGATACACAATCTGAGTATAGGAATCCTGCATCCTATCTCCTTTAAGTTGCAGAATTGATTAAAAACACCAGATAAGTCTGATGAGACAAGAATAGAGGGGACCTGAATCATGATTTTCTGTCAATTCTGCTGAAGAAGAATAGTTTCCAGTACAGTGCTTATAGGGAAGATATTATTAGCTAAATGAAAGACTTGATGGTACCAGGCAGCATCACTGAGTCACCAAGCATCCCAGCTTGGTGTGTGAGAGCTGCCCAGGATTTCTCTGCATATCATGGTGATTGTGAGGGGCACTAAACTTCTGGACATGGAATATATGGTTTGGCATGATAGTCAAAGGCCACGGTGTGTTATTACATATACATGTCTTCTAATTACATATAGAACCTTTCTTACATTGGACTACCAAGTTCACATGAGGCAAACAGGGTGGCCTTATACTTATGTATCTCTTTAATAGATTTTATATATTATATATGTATTAGATTTATTATTATATATTAGATTATATATTAGACATATTACATATAGATATATAATAGATTATGTATTATATATAATTAACATTGGGATAACTTAAGTAAAATAATTTGTTGCCCAGCAATGTTTGAGGACATCATATCACTTAAGATAGTAGCTAAAATTGAGATAGTAGCTAAATATTTGTCCAGTCCCTGATAGATGTAATTATAATATAATCCTGATATCTTTATTATTGTCTCTATTCCCACTGCTGCTAATTAATTTCAGGCCATAACTACTCACCACTTTATATTAGGTATACCCTCTCGCCATTCTTCTGTTCTTCCTCTATCTCTCACATAAATTCTCTAAGCGTTCCTGCCATGTTAGCCTCCTAAATCTAAAGGTTTTTTATTTTAAAAATATTTATTGATTTATTGATCTGAAATAGTATATAGAGAGTGAAAAAGATACAATAAAGGAGATATTCCAGTAAAACTTAAGTAGTGTTCATGGGAGAAAAAATTAAATGTTGATATTAAAATTTTTCTTATTTTAGAATCAGACACTAATATCTACAGTTTTAAGAATGCCACTTTATAAACCTGATCCTAAATTCCAGTGGATTCCACTGTCCATCAATGTCAAGTTCAAACTCCTTTGAATAGCAAATCATTTCCAGTTTGATTTCAAGTTACTTTTCTGGTTTTATCTTTAGTACTTAAGTGCCCATTTCCACAAAATTGTACTACTTCCATTTTCGACATACACAATTTGTTAAGGTCCAGTATTATATGAGACGAAATAAAGGATTTTCAAGAACTGTAATCTCTCTCTTCAAAAATATATGTTTCTTGGCCCGTGCCGCAGCTCACTAGGCTAATCCTCCGCCTGTGGTGCTGGCACCCCAGGTTCTAGTCCTGGTCGGGGCACCAGATTCTATCCTGGTTGCCCCTCTTCCAGGCCAGCTCTCTGCTGTGGCCCAGGAGTGCAGTGGAGGATGGCCCAAGTGCTTGGGCCCTGCACCCACATGGGAGACCAGGAGAAGCACCTGGTTCCTGGCTTTGGATCAGCGCGATGCGCCAGCCACAGCGTGCCGGCTGCAGCAGCCATTGGAGGGTGAACCAACGGGAAAAGTAAGACCTTTCTCTCTGTCTCTCTCTCACTGTCCACTCTGCCTGTCAATATATATATATTTTTTCTTTATAATTTATAGCTTATAGACATCAGAAAGAAATAAGCACATCAACGGAGATATACAACAAATAATTAATGGAACTTTAGGTCCTATACCAGCATGACTTGGGAATGTTATAATTAACTCAATTTTACCTTTTGAAAATAACATGAATTGCTCTGGCCTTATTTTAGAAAGACAAAAGTACAGATCTTAAATAAGAGAAACATTGCTATTCTATGGAGATGTAACAAGTTTTCTGTTTGCTTTGACTCTTTTAGGGGTATTCTATTACTTTGTATACTCTTCAACAGATTAAAACATTTCCTCAAAAAGACTTAAGACGTTGGTCTAGAGAAGTTTTACTTCAAAAATTTAATGAACATTAAACTTGAAAAGCCATTTGTCAATCCAATGATGAAAGAATGACACTTTTGAGGCTTTGTAGCTTTTCTTTCACCTTGTCTTAAATTTATTTAAATTACCAAGAAGATAAATTTGTCATGCCTGTGAGCTGAATCACTCTTAAACAACAATAATAAATAAATAAAATGAGGTATATTCTAATTTATATGGATTACAGTAGAGCTCAAAATTTGCTTCTTTTATTTTCTATATAGTTATATTTAAATAATTTCTATGTTTCATCGGTGGGTGCATACAAAAGGTCAGGAATATATTTTTGCATGCTTTGGCACCTTAAGTATGAATGGGCTATTTTGATCTGAATTTCCATGGACAGTAGAAAAGATAAATAAATTTTGGTACATTTATAAATTAAATACATATAGCAATGAGAATAATGCTATTTTTATACCCACATTGAATGAATCTCACAAGCCATCCAGCTTAAGAAGTAATATAGGATTATCAGTACTGTGGTGGTCTTTCTTCCATCCAAAGGAAACCATTTGCATTAATTATCACCTGTGCCTTGGTGGGATATAACCTAGGACCACAATTGCTAGGTCATACAGTTAGATATAGCTCCTAAAGAAATCTTCCTGCAGGGTGACATTTACCCATTCCTTCAATCCCTTCTGCCACACAAGTGGTAGGAGCTTTCTGCTGTTGCCTCTCCCATTTGGCTTGTCAGATATTCCAACACTTTTGTTATATCTTTTTAAATTAAATGCCCTCTTTAAACTATTTTGCATGGGCTCCATTTCTTTTTTTTTAGATTTATTTATTTATTTGAAAGTCAGAGTTACACAGAGAAAGAAGAGGCAGAGAAAGAGAGACAGAGAGGTCTTCCATCTGATGGTTCACTCTCCAAATGGCTGCAACGGCCGGAGCTGTGGCAATCTGAAGCCAGGAGCCAGGAGCTTCTTCTGGGTCTCCCACATGGGTACAGGGGCCCAAGGACTTGGGCCATCTTCCACTGCTTTCCCAGGCCATAGCAGAGAGCTGGATTGGAAGTGGAGCAGCCAGGTCTCAAACTGGCGCCCATATGGGATGCCGGTGATTCAGGCCAGGGCGTGAACCTGCTGTGCCACAGCACCAGCCCTGGGCTCCATTTCTTGACTGGACCTTGACTGAAAAACATTATATTTCCTTTTTGTCTTTATTATATGATTTAGGATCTCCAATACCATTTTTCATGAGAAAGTCCAAGAGCTCATTGATTGTAAGGTTCAATAAAGACCCTCTCCCAACAAAGAAAAGCCCAGGACCAGATGGCTTCATTGCTGAATTCAACCAGACATTTAAAGAAGAACTAATTCCAATTCTTTCAAGCTATTCAAAGCAATTGAAAGGGAGAGAGTCCTCCCAAACTCCTTCTATGAGGCTGGCATCACCTTAATTCTAAAACCAGAAAAAAGATACAACAGAGAAAGAGAACTACAGATCAATGTCCCTGACGAATATAGATGCAAAAATTTTCAACAAAATTCTAGGTAATTGAATCCAACAGCACATCAGAAAGATCATTCACCCTAACCAAGTGGGATTTATCCCTGGTATTCAGGGATGCTTCTACATATGCATATCAATAAATGTTATACATCACATTAACAAACTGAAGAACAAAAACCATATGATTATCTCAATAGATGCAGATAAATCATTTGATAAAATACAACACCCTTTCATGATGAAACCTTAAGCAAACTGGGTATAAAGGGAACATTTCTCGACACAATCAAGGCAATTTATGACAAATCCATAACCAGCACCTTATTGAATAGTTAAAAGTTGGAAACATTTCCACTAAGATCTGGAACCAGACAAAGATGCTCCCTGTCACCATTGCTATTCAAGAGACCCGGAAGTTTTAACCAGAACCACTAGGGAAGAAAAAGAAATCAAAAGGATACAAATTGGAAAGGAGGAAGTCAAACAATCCCTATTTGCAGATTACATGATTCTATATATAGGGAAACCAAAAGATTCCACTAATAGACTATTAGAACTCTTACGAGAGTTTGATAAAGTTGCAGGATATAAAATCAACACACACACACACGCACACACACAAATTTACCTTGATATTGGAAATAAGAAACCATTCATAAAAGCAGCGCAAACTATAAAGTAGTTAGAGATCAATTTAAGTATAAAATAATTCATTAAGAGCTAGTCTTTTGATTTCTGTTTGAGGAATGTTGAAAAACAGTTATTTAGTACTTATCTTTTCATAATCATATGGCTTTCAGGATTAAAAGAGTAGTTACTGTAGTCTCCAGGATTTTGTTCCAACCCTCACTGTTTCTATAAAATTTGACACTGGCTATTTTGATGTTAATGCATGAATAGGCAATCACAGCTGTATTACAACCGCTGCCTGGTTGACAGAAATTATAAAATACCTCAATTATGAAATTGACTCCAATTTCAGAGATGTAAATTGTGAAAAAATGTGTGCTTTGGGATAGATGATATTGATAGACCGTTTTACCCTTGAAACTATCTGTGTGATTTTTTGTACCTGGGTTAATATTGCTTGCCTATTGAAAAGACTTACCAATTGCCTGAGGTCACATCCAATCTTGAACCACTTTAAATTATATATTTTGCTCAAGATATTTTTGACTATGCAAGTACAATTAATTTGGACTACAAATTCCTGGGAAAACCAGCATGTGGTTATGGATGAGAATTCTCTGGGGTCATTTTTCCCCCAATCCACTCAGTTTGAAGGTTTAGATGGACAAGTTTGTTTTTGTTTTCTGTCCTTTCTATATGTAGCTTTTTATTTGTTTTATTTTGATTTCATTTTTCTTCCTCATTTATCCACACTTTTGGGCACCACCCTATGAAAGGTTTTCTCCAATACCATGCACATTGGGCAGCTAGGCTCTATCTCTTGTACTCCTGTAATATTCATGCATCTGTCAAAGCAGAATCTTACTTAAAGTGTCTGGGATTCCACAGAAAGTCTCCGGGTGAGGATAAGTTTGGCATTGACCTATCTCCCAGATTTCACCTTGCCTTCTGCAGAATTCTTCCTTTGAGTCCGGTCAGCAATATTCTTTTTTTTAAATAGATTTATTTGTTTATTTCAAAGTCACAGTTACACACACACAAAGAGGGAGAGGGAGAAGGAGAGGGAGAGGGAGAGGAGAAGATGGGGGGGAGGGAGAGAGAGAGAGAGAGAGAAAGGGAGGGGTAGGTCTTCCATCTGCTGGCTCACTCCCCAATTGGCCGCAATGGCTGGAGCTGCACCAATCTGAAGCCAGGAGCCAGGAGCTTCTTCTGGGTCTCCTATGTGTGTGCAGGGGCCCAAGGACTTGGACTATCTTCTACTGCTTTCCTAGGCAATAGCAGAGAGCTGGATCAGATGTGTAGCAGCCAGGACTTGAACCAGCGCCCATATGAGATGCCGGCACTGCAAGTGGCAGCTTTACCCTCAACGCCACAGTGCTGGCTCTTAGCAGTATTCTTTTTTAGCTGAGAGTTTGATTCATGTATTTAGTCTGCTGTCTGACTACCCTGTAAACTCATTCATTCATTCACAATGATAGCTTTAATGTGAAAACGAAGTGCCATTATATAATTACAATTGTGAAGTCTTAACTATTTTGAGAAACAGTTGTTCCATACATTTCAATAATTTGGGGCCTGCTTTAGTCTTGTTCTTGTTTTCCCAAGTTCTAGCTTAGATTAAAATAATTTATGGAAATGGAAAATCCTGAGACAAGAAATCTTAATTTTTTTGAGTTCTCAGAATTAGGAAGACAGCCACAAATCTTTATTCTTAAATCATCTCTCAGGTTTTCATAAGTGATGTAACACTTGGATTCAAATAACAGTTTTGAGTCAGAATAGATGCTAAGTACTCTCCAAATTTTTGTTAATGTTAATTTTTTCTTATTTAAAATTGTTTTGATTTATGTTGTTTTAAAATATTTTTATTTATTTATTTGACAGGTAGAGTTACAGACAGTGAGAGAGAGAGAGAGAGAGACAGAGAGAAAGGTCTTACCTCCACTGGTTCACTCCCCAAATGGCCGCAACAGGCGGAGTTATGCTGATCCAAAGCCAGGAGCCAGGTGCTTCCTCCTGGTCTCCCATGCGGGTGTAGGGGCCCTAGCACTTGGGCCATCCTCCACTGCCTTCCTCGGCCACAGCAGAGAGCTGGACTGGAAGAGGAGCAACCGGGACTAGAACCCAACGCCCATATGGGATGCTGGCACCGCAGGTAGAGGATTAACCTAGTGTGCCATGGAGCTGGCCCCTTGATTTATGTTTTGTAGCAATTTAGACCACATACTGTGCATCATAAACCTGGCACATCCCTCAGAATACCTTCCTTACATGGAACAACTAGTAGAAGCTGGCATAATAAATAATTTAGCCTAATGTGAATCCTAATAAGGCTTATTGTATCACATATTATTTTAATGTATAGAATATCTAATTATCAATTCACAAATTAATGATGAGGCAGCATAATTTTGAAATTCAAGGTGTCAACAGACAAATCTGTTTGTAGCAATTAGACACATGAAAAGGTATTTGCTTGCTTGTTTAATTGGATAAGTATAGAATTTTAGGCCTTATTGATTGGTTAGAATATTTATAAGAAAATGAGTGAGTCTTAGGCCCTATCAACATGAAACAAAAAACACAATTCCAAATATTGTGTTTCTGAAAGGTCAATATGTTTACTTTCAGGCATACTGATGGTTAAACTGGACAATGAAAAAAGGAAATTTGGAGCTTTATTTGCTGACTCATAGCATGAATTTTCTATAAGTAGACATATTTGTTAAAGAGAAATAAATGCAATGTATTCTGCATTTGTGGCTAAGTTAAAGCATTTTGTATGTGTGTTTCCTTTAAATGCTCTCATCAAGCTTATAATAGTGTACTGTCACTTTTCCTACTGAGCTATAAAATCTATACTAACACAGTGATTAGCTATTGTGAGCACTTTTTAGCTCACTGCCTGTCATGTTGCTGCATTTGTGTGTATACATATGTACATATATGTATGCATGTATATAACAGACACAATAATATATAACATACAACATAATAAGAGCAGACTTCACAAAGTCCAGGGAAAGTGTGCAGGGATTTCAAATTTTTTTATACCAAAAGAATTTATATTAACGTGCTAGAGCATTTCTAAACAGGACCTTGTTTGAGACACTAAGAATTATGACATCAGCTTGAAAAGAGCCTCTATCACAGCAGCATGAATTCTGCTAAAATTCAACAGAGAACAAACATAAAATCTGTGAATGACAGATGAAATTATTAGTGCTCTATGAGAAGTATGTTAAAGCAACGGCTCCAAGGAAATCAACAGTTTACAAATGGATATTTTTTTTTCTTTTTTTTAACTTTTATTTAATGAATATAAATTTCCAAAGTACAGAATATTGATTACAATGACTTCCCCCCCATAACGTCCCTCCAACCTGCAACCCTCCCCTTATCCACTCCCTCTCCCCTTCCATTCACATCAAGATTCATTTTCGATTCTCTTTATATACAGAAGATCAGTTTAGCATACATTAAGTAAAGATTTCAACAGTTTGCTCCCACACAGAAACATAAAGTGAAAAATACTGTTTGAGTACTAGTTATAGCCTTAAATCTCAATGTACAGCACACTAAGGACAAAGATCCTACATGAGGAGTAAGTGCACAGTGACTCCTGTTGTTGACTTAACAAATTGACACTCTTGTTTATGGCATCAGTAATCACCCTAGGCTCTTGTCATGAGCTGCCAAGGCTATGGAAGCCCCCTGGGTTCACTGACTCTGATCATTTTTAGACAAGGCCATGGTCAAATTGGAAGTTCTCTCCTCCCTTCAGAGAAAGGTACCTCCTTCTTTGATGACCCATTCTTTCCACTGGGATCTCACCCGTGGAGATCTTTCATTTAGGTTTTTTTTTTCCCCCAGAGTGTCTTGGCTTTCCATGCCTGAAATACTCTCATGGGCATTTCAGCCAGATCCACATGCCTTAAGGGTTGATTCTGAGGCCAGAGTGCTGTTAGGACATTTGCCATTCTATGGGTCTGCTGTGTATCTCACTTCCCATGTTGGACCATTCTCTCCCTTTTTGATTCTATCAGCTAGTATTTTCAGACACTATTCTTGTTTATGTGATCCCTTTAGTTCTTAGTCCTATCATTATGATCAATTGTGAACAGAAATTGATCACTGGGACTAGTGAGATGGCATTGGTACATGCCACCTCGATGGGATTGAATTCGAATCCCCTGGTATGTTTCTAACTCTACTGTTTGAGGTAAGTCAGCTTGAGCATGTCCCGAATTGCACATCTCTTCCCTCTCTTGTTCCCACTCTTATATTTAACAGCAATAGTTGTTTCAGCACTTAAGAAGAATTGTGTATTGATTACAGTATTCAACCAAAAGTAATTATTCTTAGGTTTAAATTTTAACTGAAAAGTGATCACTGTTAGGAATTTGGAGAACATTATGTTGAGTGAAATAAGCCAATCCCAAAGGGACAAATACCACTTGTTCTCCTTGATAGGTGACAACTAACTGAGCACCAAAAAGGAAACCTGTTAAAGTGAAATGAACACTATGAGAAATGGTGACTTGATCAGCCCTCACCCTGACTGTTGATGAGCAGCTTAATATGTTATCCCTCTTAGTATTTTTTTTTTGTAAATGGATATTTTTTTAAAAAAGAGAAAATATTGAAGATGAAGTCTGCTCTGGTAGATCATCCACATTAATTTGTGAGGGAATAAAATCAATCTTGTTTGTGACCTAATTGAAGAAGACCTACAGATAACAGCAGAAACAAAAGCCAGCACTGTAGACATCTCAGCTCGTTCAGCTTAAACAGTTCTGACTGGAATATTAAAGTGGAAATGAACTTTCTGCTCAATGAATATTTAGAATTGTTGTGCACAGGTCAGCTGCAGGAAGGAGCAGAGTTTTCGATGGAAGTTTTAAGCAAGTGTGATCAAGATCCTGAAGAATTTCTTTGAAGATCTGTAATGGGAGATAAGATGTAGCTTTAGTAGTACAATTCTGAAGATAAAGCATAATCAAAACAATGCTACCGGCAGGCGCCACGGCTCACTAGGCTAATCCTCCGCCTGTGGCGCCAGCACCCTGGGTTCTAGTCCCGGTCGGGGCGCCGGATTCTGTCCCGGTTGCCCCTCTTCCAGGCCAGCTCTCTGCTGTGGCCTAGGAAGGCAGTGGAGGATGGCTCAAGTGCTTGGGCCCTGCACCCACATGGGAGGCCAGGAAGGAGGCACCTGGCTCCTGGCTTCGGATCGGCGCAGTGCGGCCGATTTGGATGGTGAACCAAAGGAAAAGGAAGACCTTTCTCTCTGTCTCTCACTGTCCACTCTGCCTGTGAAAAAAAAAAAAGCTACCAAGTGGTAGAAATGGTCCAGTCAGAGTAAAAGCAGACTGGTCAAGAACAAATGTTATAACAGTTTTTTGAGATGCTCAAGTCATTTTACTTGTTGACTTTTTGGAAGTCAAACAATGATAAAGTCTGCTTATTATGGGTATATTTTGAGAATGTTAGCCAAAGCTTTAGCAGAAGGTAAAGGAAAGCTTTATAACAGAGTTCTCCACTCTGATAGTGCTCCTGCTCATTCCTTTCATCAAAAAAGGGCAATTTTGTGAAAATTTCCATGGAAAATATTTAGTATCCACCTTAAAACTTTGATTTGGTTCATTTTGACTTCTTTTTGCCCTATTCTTAAAAACAATGTTCAAAGGGCACCTATTTTTCTCAGGTGATAATCTCAAAAAGACTGCATTGACATGATTAAATTTTCAGGAACTTCCATTCTTTAAGGATGGACTAAATGACTGGTATCGTGATTTACAAAAGACTCTTGAACTTGATGAAACTTATACTAAGAAATAAAGGTATATATTTTTGTATTTTAATTAGAATTTTTAAGGTCTTAAAATTACTTTTACTATTTTCTATTTTTAAATGTTTGTATTAAAATTTCACTTACAAGAAATGGAAAACAAAGATTTAAACAAGCCAGACAAACTATCTCTGTCCCACAAGAGAGGAGTCTGCAAGAATTTACAACCATATCTGTTCACTGATTAGAGAACACTCAAAGACACTGCCTTGGGGCTAGCGCTGTGGCATAGCGGTTTAAAGCTGCCTGCAGTGCAGGCATCCCATATGGGCGCCGGTTCGCGTCCCAGCTGCTTCACTTCTGATCAGCTCTCTGCTATGGCCTGGGAAAGCAGTGGAAGATGGTCCAAGGTCTTGGGACCCTGCACCTGCGTGGGAGACCCGCAAGAAGCTCCTGGCTCCTGGCTTTGGATCATGCAGCTCTGGCCACTGTGGCCAATTGGGGAGTGAACCAGCAGATGGAAGACCCACCCCCCACTTCTGCCTCTCCTTCTCTCTCTGCATAACTCTTTCAAATAAATAAACAAGTCTTTACAAAAAAAAAAAAAAGACACTGCCTTCTAGATGAATACTCTCCCTTCACAGATCTTTCTCATGTCTCTGTTGGGTCATCATAAGCAGCTTGTTCTTCCAGCATTAAATAAAAAAGTCTACTGATTATCAGTTGTGAACACCACAGTTAGGCATCAGGACAATTAATAGGGACAAGACTTTAAATAACATGTAAATACATAATTTTTACCAATAGAGGTTATAATAAAAAGAATTACAAAAACAAACTTTCTAACGCAATATGATTTAGATTGCCATGTGCATGTTATAAAAAATATTAGCTAAAAAACTAACCACATTCTGTGTAATTATGGCTCCTAGTATAGGAATTCCAACATTCACATAATTATAAAACAAGAGGAATATGCACATTACCTATACCTTTTAAAGAAGTTATTTATCTCTTTGAAACCAAACTCCCAGGAGAATTTCTGATAGTTAAGATTCTGTCAGTTATGTGAAATGTCCTGATATAAGGAAGCTAACAAAATGTGTAAATAGAGGAAGAAACTGTTAGTTTCTTTGGAACTCTCTGTTACACCATAGAATTATTCTGTGATTTCTTTTGTAAGGAAAGACCTCATTGGAAAAGTACTCAAGCAACATAGTAGCCAGTCATACTTTTTTCTCTTTGCTGTGGAAAGGAACAGGTTGTGTGACCACCTAAGAACCAGAACACATCTATTAACCATGCAGGGTAGCCATTGCTACTACAGTAGCAAAAAGGCCACCTTCTCATCATTATATCTGTGGTGACCTAAACAGGGAAGGCAAAATTGAAACCTATTTTGAAGCCAAAGTTCTGATGTAAAACTGAAATTATTGTGTTGAATTTGAGATTCAGTAGTCAGATTGATACTTCAGTTAAGGAAATAAGTTTTTCTATTCACACGGATATGTGCCCTGGATCAACCTTGATTAAATAAATCATATCTTCATATGATTATAAATCACCTTGATGATTTTTTTGAACAATTAGATATCTTCCTGATTTTAAATATTTATTCATATTTTTTCACTAAAAATGTCATCAATTTTGTATTTATTTCTTTTTACTGAACAACAAGCAATTGTAATTGTTAGCATCCAAACTGATTCTGAATTGATTTCAGAGCTTGCTGAGTATGTGTAAATAAAGGGAAAACAGACCAAATAAGCCATGGTGACAGGATAATTATTTTAATGATACAAACTTTAGTATCAAACATATACAGTAGACAGAACATACGCCCACTTAGGTACTTCACTGGTCCAGAAATAAAATATATGAACTTGTCAAAAGAAGGGGAATAGAGATTGCTTATTTCTCATAGTATTCCAAAGAAAAGCATATTTAAAAAGTTGTGAAATGTTTAGAAAGCTTGCCTTTTCAGAATGTTAAGGCAGTACTCACAGACCGAAGGTGGTTGTTTGTTTCAGAAAATTATGATTTGTCTCAATGATTTTTATATAGATGCATCATAGATTTGTGCACTAGGAACTGTAGTCTCTGTTAACCTATTTTTATGTTTCTAAATTATGTTGAGAATATCAGAGTATACTTTTAAGTGTTATTTGAGAAATAACTGATGAGCATGGTGGTCCAACATGCTGAAAGCATAAAGGGCTATATAAAAATGAATGAATTTCTGCTAAATTAAACCTTATTATTTTTAGAATGTGTGAACCAATCAACTATTTAAGAAAATATATATTTTCTCTGACATTTAGTGTATTGTATCCTTGAACAAACATTAAAAAATAATGGTCATTGTTGTACATTTGCTGTGGTATTTGGAAACATGTTTTAGAATAAATAAGCTTAAGATTTTAAATCCAATTTTCAGAGTTCTATTTAATCTCAGTCTTGAGTTGTAGCTCATAGGAAATGTTGGAAGTGAAATCATAAGTTGTGGTAATGGCTTAAAAGATACATTGATAGCACAAAACATTAATTACCATCATAGTGGATTGTTAGGGCAGACAAGGATTATTTGGGAGTGTATTTATTACATTTTGAAGATGATAACCAAAAAATATCAAAATTTTCCAGTTTATGCCAAGAAGAAGATGCTACAGGTCTTTCTGATTGTTTGTTGTGTTTATTAGTTTACTTTTGGACCTTAGGACTGAGCCCTTTGGCTATTGGAATTATATAAAAGCTTGCTTCTTGACCACTTTCTTCATTTCAAAGAAATGACCAAAATCACCTTCAATACATGGTTATTTCATCCTCTTAGATAATAATCTAAAAAAAAAAAACTTCCCTAACTACTTCCTGACATTTACTTTTCTTTTTGTGTTTTCTTCTCTCCAGAGCCCAAGTTTAAGCTCTGCTTTGCTATTGTCTTACTCTACTAGACACTTTAACTCTCCAGGCCTTAGTGTCTTTATCTCTGTAATAAAATATTTAAACAAAATTATCACTGTGGTTTACCCTAGGTTTATAGTTTTAGATTATGAAAAGATAAATCCTTCTATACCTTTTAATGGCTGTTTCTTATGCTGCCATATTAAGATGTTAGCACCCAAGTGCATTTACATGATTTATCTTCTTTATTACAGTATCTTCAGTGTGAGCACAGTATCTGGAATATACAAAGTGTTTGACATAGTTACTAAGTATTTGTTGTTAGAAATATACTGATAATTGTAGAAATGCTATATAAACAAAAAAGCAGGGACAAAAGAGGCTCTGTGGTATATTGTTGAGTTTACAGTTATTTGTGTGACCTTGTAGTCTGCTCTTAATAAACACACAACCGAACATTCGGTTTAAACTGACATCCTTGGTAGCTCTGGTATAAACCAAAGGAGGAACTGCAACATTTTACAGGTTTTTTTTTTTTTTTTTTTTTTTTTTTTACACAGGAACATTGTGCTGTTGAGAAGTCTGAGACTAATTTTTTGCATTTAGAGGCTCCCATTTTTCTGTCACCAGGGCTTTATTCTTTTACCTCTTCTCAGATTATGCTCCAAAGACAATAATGTTAGGAATACAATAATATTAGGAAATCTAAACTGAAATGAACTCCACAGTAATGTCAAGAAACAAAGAGTCAGAGTGAGATATGGAGGATATCAAATAATTCATTACTTACCATGTTGTTGTTGTCATAACATAGTTAGTTTATAAGGCTAAGAAAAACTACTGGAAAACAAACAGAATTTAAGATTTACTCAGGTATCCATATGATGCAGCCAAATCCTTTAAGTAGTGTAATGATTTTTAAAAAAGAACAAAAAAAAACTTAATTCATATAAAAAGTATGTGTAAATCATATAAGAAGTATAGTAAGATCTCAGAGACCCAAATTTAAACAATATTCTGCTGTGGACTTACCTAGTAGTAATTTTAACTCTTTAGGCTTTAGTGTTTTATAGATAATAAAATTTATAGGATGATCACTATGTTCTCTTTCTGTTTAATATTTCATTATTTTATGATATGGACCACATATTAATGTGTAAACTATGAGATATTTTTTAAAATTTCATTTAGGATATACAAATTTCATGTATTTCCTGTATACAGATTCAGGAACATAGTAATACTTTCAGCCTCTCCCTCTCCCCCACATTCCCACCCTTTTTCCTCCCCTTTCTATTCCAATTGTTATTTTTTACAAAGATCTATTTTCAGTCAACCTTATAAGATTAACCCTGCACTAAGTAAAGAGTTCAACAAAAAGCATGAATAAGAAAAAGACACTGTTCCTCAACAGTCAAAACAAGGGCTGTTAAAAATATTGCATCTCAAATGTCAATTTCAATTCTATATATTACCTTTTAGGTACTCTGTTAGTTACTACAGATCAGAAAGAGCATATGGTATTTACTTTTTGGAACTGGCTTATTTCACTAAATAAAATGATTTTCAGTTGCATCTCTTGTTGATTTCATGTGTCTGCTCTTAATAGATAATTAGTGGTCAGTAATATTAAGGGCCCAGTTCACTTGGACATTTACTGATATGTTTACATTGTAATGTAATTAAAGAGATCTTCACTAATCCCTTTTTTATATTTCTGAGTAAGAGGATACTGACCACAAGAAAATAAATTTAGACACTGACCAGATTGCCAGGTGACATGTCGTTATATAAGTATATTCTGTTTTATTTTTTTTCAACTTTTATTTAATAAATATAAATTTCCAAAGTACAACTTTTGAGTTATAGTGGCTTTTTCCCCCATAACCTCCCACCCACCCACAACCATCCCATCTCCCACTCCCCTCCCATCCCATTCTTCATCAAGATTCATTTTCAATTATCTTTATATACAGAAGATCCACTTAGTATATACTAAGTGAAGATTTCGACAGACTGCACCCACACAGACATACAAAGTATAGAGTACTGTTTAGTAGTTTTACCATTAATTCGCATAGTACAACACATTGAGGACAGAGATCCTAAATGGGGAGTAGGTGCACAGTGACTCCTTTTGTTGATTTAACAATTGACATTCTTATTTATGATGTCAGTAATCACCCTAGGCTCTTGACATGAGCTGCCAAGGCTATGGAAGCCTCTTGAGTTCCCCAACTCTGATCTTATTTAGACAGGGCCATAGTCAAAGTGGAAGTTCTCTCCTCCCTTCAGAGAAAGGTACCTGCTTCTTTGATGGCCCATTGGGATATCACTCCAGAGATCTTTCATTTAGGGTTTTTTTCTTCTTTTTTTCTTTTTTGCCAGAGTGTCTTGACTTTTCATGCCTGAAATACTCTCATGGGCTTTTTAGTCAGAGCAGAACGCATTAAGGGCTGATTCTGAGGACAGAGTGCTGTTTAGGGCATTTGCCATTCTATGAGTCTGCTGTATATCCTGCTTCCCATGTACGATCATTCTCTCCTTTTTAATTCTATCAATTATTATTTGCAGACACTAGTCTTATTTATGGAATCCCTTTGACACTTAATCTTTTTGATCAATTATGAATTAAAGTGATCACTTTAACAAGTAAGATGGCATTGGTACATGCCACTTTGATGGATTGAAATGGAATTTGCTGGCACATTTCTAGCTCTACAATTAGGGGTAAGTCCGAGTGAGCATTGCCGAACTGTGCATCTCCTCCCTCTCTTATTCCCACTCTTATATTTAACAGGGATCACTTTTCAGTTAATTTTAAATGCCTAAGAATATTGTGTGTTAATTAAAGAGTTCAACCAATGGTATTAAGTAGAACAAAAAACACTAAAAGGAATAAAATAGCAAGTTGTTCCTCAACAGTCAGGACAAGGGCTGATCAAGACATTGTTTCTCACAGTGTCCATTTCACTTCAACCGGTTTCTTTTTAGGTGCTCGGTTAGTTGTCACCAATCAGGGAGAACATATATTTGTCCCTTTGGGACTGGCTTATTTCACTCAGCATGATGTGTTCCAGATTTCTCCATTTTGTTGCAAATGACCGATTTCATTGCTTTTTCACTTCTGTAACCATACATATATAGAGTACATATCCCATAATTTCTTTATCCAGTCTACTGTTGATGGGCATTTAGGTTGATTCCATGTCTTAGCTATTGTGAATTGAGCTGCAATAAACATGGAGGTGCAGGCAGCTCTTTTATTTGCCAATTTAATTTCCTTTGGGTAAATTCCAAGGAGTGGGATGGCTGAGTTGTATGGTAGGGTTATATTCAGGTTTCTGAGGAATCTCCAAACTGTCTTCCATAGTGGCTTAACCAGTTTGCATTCCCACCAAACGTGGGTT
Organism: Oryctolagus cuniculus; assembly: GCF_051225735.1. NCBI lineage: Eukaryota > Metazoa > Chordata > Mammalia > Lagomorpha > Leporidae > Oryctolagus > Oryctolagus cuniculus. The sequence continues at coordinate 6,995,885 of NC_142888.1, read as the reverse complement.
TGTGTGCCCTTTTCCCCACATTCTCACCAGCATCTGTTGTTGGTAGATTTCTGAATGTGAGCCATTCTAACCGGGGTGAGGTGAAACCTCATTGTGGTTTTGATTTGCATTTCCCTGATGGCTAGTGATCCTGAACATTTTTTCATGAGTCTGTTGGTCCTTTGGATTTCCTCTTTTGAAAAATGTCTGTTGAGGTCCTTGGCCCATCTCTTAAGTGGGTTGTTAGTTTTGTTGTTGTGAAGTTTCTTGATCTTTTTGTAGGTTCTGCTTATTAATCTGTTATCATTTGCACAATTTGCAAATATTTTTTCCCATTCTGTCGGTTGCCTCTTCATTTTACTGACTGTTTCTTTTGCAGTACAGAAACTTCTCAATTTGATGCAATCCCAAATGTTAATTTTGGCTTTGACTGCCTGTGCCTCTGGTGTCTTTTTCAAGAAGTCTTTTCCTGTGCCTATATCTTGCAGGATTTCTCTGATGTTCTCTAATAATTTGATGGTGTTGGGTCGTAGATTTAGATCTTTAATCCATGTTGAGTGAATTTTTGTGTAAGGTGTAAGGTAGGGGTCTTGCTTCATGCTTCTGCATGTGGAAATCCAGTTTTCCCAGCACCATTTGTTAATAGACTGCCCTTGCTCCAGGAATTGTTTTTAAATCCTTGATAAAATATAAGTTGGCTGTAGATGTTTGGATTGATTTCTGGAGTTTCTATTCTGTTCCACTGGTCTATCCATCTGTATCTGTACCACTCCCATGCTGTTTTGATTATAACTACCCTGTAGTATGTCTTGGAATCTGGTATTGTGATTCCTCCGGCTTTGTTATTATTGTAGAAGATTGCTTGAGCTATTCGGGGTCTCCTGTGCCTCCTTTCAGCATCATTTTTTCTTTTTCTTTTTTTTTAACTTTTATTTAATGAATATAAATTTCCAAAGTACAGCTTATCGATTACAATGGCTTCCCCCGCCCCCCATAACTTCCCTCCCACCCGCAACTCTCCCCTTTGCTTCTCCCTCCCCCCTTCCATTCACATCAAAATTCATATTCAATTCTCTTTGTATACAGAAGATGAGTTTAGCATATATTAAGTAAAGATTTCAACAGTTTGCACCCACATAGAAACACAAAGTGAAAAATACTGTTTGAGTACTAGTTATAGCCTTAAATCACAATGTACAGCACATTAAGGACAGAGATCCTACATGAGGAGTAAGTGCACAGTGACTCCTGTTGTTGACTTAACAAATTGACACTCTTGTTTATGGCATCAGTAATCACCCTAGGCTCTTGTCAAAAGGCTATGGAAGCCTTTTGAGTTCACCAACTCTGATCATATTTAGACGAGGTCATAGTCAAAGTGGAAGTTCTCTCCTCCCTTCAGAGAAAGGTACCTCCTTCTTTGATGACCTGTTTTTTTCACTGGGATCTCACTCGTGGAGATCTTTCAATAGGTTTTTTTTTTTTTTCCAGAGTGTTTTGGCTTTCCATGCTCCGCGTGCCTTAAGGGCTGATTTTGAGGCCAGAGTGCTGTTTAGGACATCTGCCATTCTATGGGTCTGCTGTGTATCTCACTTCCCATGTTGGATTGTTCTCTCCCTTTTTAATTCTATCAGCTAGTATTTTCAGACACTAGTCTTGTTTATGTGCTCCCTTTGGCTCTTAGTTCTATCATTATGATCATTTGTGAACAGAAATTGATCACTGGGACTAGTGAGATGGCATTGGTACATGCCACCTCGATGGGATTGAATTGGAATCCCCTGGTATGTTTCTAACTCTACCGTTTGAGATAAGTCAACATCATTTTTTCTAGATCTGAGAAGAATGTCTTTGGTATTTTGATTGGTACCACATTGAATCTATAAATTGCTTTTAGGAGAATGAACATTTTGATGATATAGACTCTTCCAATCAATGAGCATTGAAGATTTTTCCATTTTTTGGTATCCTCTTCTATTTCTTTCTCTAAGATTTTGTAATTCTCATCATAGAGATCTTTGACATCCTTGAATAATTTTATTCCAAGGTATTTGATTGTTTTTGTAGCTATTATGAATGGAATTGATCTTAGCAGTTCTTTCTCAGCCGTGGCATTGCCTGTGTATACAAAGGCTGTTGATTTTTGTGCATTGATTTATTTTTTATCTGCTGGTTCACTTTTCTTTTTTTTTAACTTTTATTTAATGAATATAAATTTCCAAAGTACAGAATATTGATTACAATGGCTTCCCCCCCATAACTTTCCTCCAACCCGCAACCCTCCCCTTTCCCACTCCCTCTCCCCTTCCATTCACATCAAGATTCATTTTCAATTCTCTTTATATACAGAAGATCAGTTTAGCATACATTAAGTAGATTTCAACAGTTTGCTCCCACACAGAAACATAAAGTGAAAAATACTGTTTGAGTACTAGTTATAGCCTTAAATCTCAATGTACAGCACACTAAGGACAAAGATCCTACATGAGGAGTAAGTGCACAGTGACTCCTGTTGTTGACTTAACAAATTGACACTCTTGTTTATGGCATCAGTAATCACCCTAGGCTCTTGTCATGAGCTGCCAAGGCTATGGAAGGCCCCTGGGTTCACTGACTCTGATCATTTTTAGACAAGGCCATGGTCAAATTGGAAGTTCTCTCCTCCCTTCAGAGAAAGGTACCTCCTTCTTTGATGACCCGTTCTTTCCACTGGGATCTCACTCGCAGAGATCTTTCATTTAGGGTTGTTTTTTTTTTTTTTTTTTTTTTTGCCAGAGTGTCTTGGCTTTCCATGCCTGAAATACTCTCATGGGCATTTCAGCCGGATCCACATGCCTTAAGGGCTGATTATGAGGCCAGAGTGCTGTTAGGACATTTGCCATTCTATGGGTCTGCTGTGTATCTCACTTCCCATGTTGGACCATTCTCTCCCTTTTTGATTCTATCAGCTAGTATTTGCAGACACTATTCTTGTTTATGTGATCTCTTTGGTTCTTAGTCCTATCATTATGATCATTTGTGAACAGAAATTGATCACTGGGACTAGTGAGATGGCATTGGTACATGCCACCTTGATGGGATTGAATTGGAATCCCCTGGTATGTTTCTAACTCTACCGTTTGAGGTAAGTCAGCTTGAGCATGTCCCGAATTTGTGCATTGATTTTATATCCTGCTACTTTGCCAAAATCTTCTATGAGTTTCAATAGTCTCTTAGTGGAGTTCTTTGGATCCCCTAAAAAGAATCATATCATCTCCAAAGAGGGATAGTATGACTTCTTCCTTCCCAATTGTATCCGTTTAATTTGTTTTTCTTGCCTAATGGCTCTAACTAAAACTTTCTGAACTCTATTGAATAGCAATGGTGAGAGTGGGCATCCCTGTCTGGTACCAGATCTCAGTGGAAATGCTTCCAACTTTTCCCCATTCAATAGGATGTTGATCGTGGGTTTTTCATAAATTGCTTTGATTATATTGAGGAATGTCCCTTCTGTATCCAATTTCATTAGAGTTTTCATCATGAAAGGGTGTTGTATTTTATCAAATGCTTTCTCTGCATCTGCTGAGATAATAATACGTTTTTTCTGCTGCAGTTTGTTAATGTGGTGTATCATGTTGATTGATTTGAAAACGTTGAACCATCCAGAGTACATTCTGTTTTATTGGTATTCTGATAGACTACACATAATATTAGACAGTTTTTTGTTATTAAAAGTTTTATTACAAAAATACAATATAGTTTAGATGGTGGTCTAATTCTATATGTTGTTATTTTTCAAGTATTGATTTGACACTTGTCCATCTTGATTTAATTTTTCATTTTGATTCTTATTTAGCTCTTATCCAATTAAGGTTAAAGTTAAAGTGAATGCAAGCATGGTATGGGGAGTAAGTTATTTAAAAGTAAGCTATTTGTCATTGGAGTGAAATTAGGTCATGGAGTTTTCAGCAACTCCCAGCTCAATCAAGTGGTGACTTCTTAATGTATCTTTAAATCATTCCATTTTTCTGTTCATGCCTATTCATTCCATTTTTCTACTGTTCATGCCTATTCCCATGTACTAGTTGCTATTTTGCTCTACAATAAATGGCAAAGTTTTCAACCTCCTGTGTTTTCTGAATGCACGCTTTGTTGCAGGTTAGTTTATGAACAAAATTATCAATACGTATTATAGTGAAATCAATACTATGATTTCTTTGTATAAAGTTAATTAAGACCAGTTCTTTGTATTCTGATAATAAAACCTACTTTTTTCAATTCAAGGGAAACAGTTACACACTGCTTTTATCACTCTTTAGCAACTCTCAACCATAATAGTGATATTTTAAATAGAGAAAATCTCATAGGGTAATCAGACACTTAAACCTGTTATTATTTCTCATATTTTAATGAAATAGTGACACTGACAGCTCTCTATATTTCTTTTTACATTCATTAGGCCACTTGGGCCTTATAGCGTATGAAGAAATAATTATCATCAAAACTCTCTTACTCAATATGAAAAACATTCTAATTCAAATTTAATCAAACAAGAATAGAAGGAGATGCTAATGAAATGAGATGGATCTCTTTTGTGAAGACAATAAAAATTTCCTCTTTGCTCTGGCTATGAATGCTGCATCCAGAGATGGTTCAAGGGACTCAAGACAAGACTGGAGAAAACATATGGTTTTAGCAGCTTAATGAAAGAGCAGAGCCTTTACTTAAGGAACTGTAATTATAAAGACCTATAATCATCGTGCTAAATCAGGATGGGGAATTCTCAGCACCTCACAGTAATTATCTAGGGATCTGAAAAAACTAAGAACACCTGGAAGCTCTCAGAAGGTATATGACCTGAGGCAGGGTCAACCGCGTGGGCATGTGATCTGTGTAGTGCAGAGGGTCAAGGGCTCAGAAAGGCCTTTACATGATTTAATGCCCCACTGTTGCCTTTAAAAAATGACTAATAACTTTAAAAAGTTGAACGAGGAAAATTTTGTATAAAATGCACTAACAAGTACAACTAGTAAAAAGGTAAATAATTAGTTCAAAGTAGAGGAGAAATTACAAAAAGAGCAACTACAGAAACTTGCTATTGGAAGAGAGGAATAATAAATAAGTGAAGATACTGGCAAACTTAAGAGGGCCCCCTCCACAGTATAGGATGGATTCAGACCTCTTTAGAGATATGGCTGCCATAAAACATGAAGTCCACTGGTAGTGAAGAAATAGGAGAGTGTTGGCCATAGCTGACATATAAGACTAGCTTACCATTGAGTGATGACATGGGCCAAACAGCTGGTCTACAAGATTCTTTTTAGTTTTTTAATTAAAAATTAATTTATATATAATAATTGAATACATTTATGGGGTGTAGTGTGACATTTCAATACATGTATACAATGTGACAGTGTGTAATGATCAAATCGGGGTAATTCAAATTTTCACCTCTTTGCTATGTTTTTTTTTTAAATTTTTGTAAATTCAAGTTCTTTCTTTGTAGTTTTTATCAAGTATTTAATAGGTTATTTTAAACTATACTCACCCTATTATAAATGCTTAATAATTTTTGAATAAGGGGGCCTGCATGTTCATTTTGTTCTGCTCCTCACAAATATGTAGTCAGTCCTGACTTGAAGCCATCTAAGACAGCAGTTAGAAAGACTCAGGCTAGAAGCTTTGTTGGCAGGGTACACTGAGCAAAGCAATGAGCTTTGATCAGTGCAGACTGGGTCATCCTAGGAGAGGAGTGTTGATTTGGAAAATGGTGAATGTTTATGGAAGAGTTATGAAGAGGAGAAGGAAAAGGTAGAGAAAGCTGTTTCTACTTTTTTGGTACTTCATGACCTATATTATTTTAAATGAGTTTTCCAATTGCCTTTTGAGATCAGTATTTTCCAGACATTTCTAGTTGTCTACTCTTATCATCATATAAAAAGTATAAGCATGCATTCATTATATTTTTGCTCATTAATTTAAAACCTATATACTGTATTACTATAAAACTTATTTGTTAACATTACCATATAGAAATAAAGTGTGAACTGCAAATGAGAGCCACATATGTAATTTAAAATTTTCTAGTAGCCAAATTAAAAAACACTGAACTTTTTATTTAGTAGAGCCGTTAAGTCTTGGCCTATAATGTAAATTTAAAATGTTACCTAAAAATTTTTCAAACAAATTTAAAAGTTGAAAATAAAATAAATTTTGGGCAAAAATTTAAAAGTAAAAATAAACCATTAAAATTAATTCTAACAATATGTTTTAATTAAGGCAATATATATAAAATTATTCAACATGACATCAATGTAAAAATTATAATTACATATATTTCAATATTTTCAATAAATCTGAAATCTGTTAAATATTTTAAACTTTCAGAATCTTAATTCAGACTAGCCATATTTCAGGCATACAATAATTATGTGTAGCTGATGGCTACCATGTTTAATAGTGTAGTTTTATGTAATTTAAAACACATAAAATATGAATCAACTCTATGAGAAAAATAGAAGTTACAAGTTCTAATATTCTATTATCCTAGTAAATGACTTTGAATTCAATGTGAATCCCACATTGAAAACGAATGGTCTAGAATCATAGTGAGATATATCAAATATCTAGGCATGACAGTTATGAAAGATTGAGTGTTTTTATTAATGCCAGGATTAACACTGATGCAAGTATTACCAAACACACACAGTCATTTCCTTCATGAGAAGGAAATAACAATCTTATCTCTTGATGGGAAGTTTATCAACTTTCACATTTAAGAAGAGAGTGTAGAATGGGATATATTCTGGGAGCCATCTTTGGAAATTACAATCTGCCACACTTCCTTACTACTATGTAAGCAGAAGTTCTGGGAAATTGCACTGTCCTGACCGCTCTAACACAGGGCTCCATATCACCAGGCACATGCCCAATCCTATTTGGGAAGTTCTGGGAAAAAAATGTGAGAAAACTAAAGCAGTAGATGGCATCTATTAGGTCATAGAAGAATTTTTACCGTGCCATGGAACTTGAACTTTTATTTCATTAGTGATTTTTATTATTCAGTAGGGAAATAGCATAATCAGTTATGTTTTCAAATAGGTTCCTATGACTACAGTGGGAGAATGGTTTCAAAAGACCAAGACAGAGTTTAGCACAAGTAGAAAACCAACTGGTGTATTACAGCAATAAGTTCAGCTTACTCACCATAACTCATTAGATACACAATACTTCTTTATTATGATGTTCTACTTGGAGCACTTGTCAAATGAAGTTCTAAACATAGTAAATTAGAAATAAGTAATTGAAAAATCTTATAACAAAGTTTTAAATGTCTTTACTTGAGCCTATACATAACTGTGACCACTTGTATTTCCTTCTTCACATTGCCTTTCTGCTTCCCCACCAACTCAAACACAGTTAATTTATCTTAAATCAAAGAAAGACTCTAGGTGACAATACCTTCAGCTGTCTTCAAGACATCCACAAATCCTAAATAAGTCAAAGGCCTAGAGAGTAAGGGTGGAAATGTTTGATGACAGGGCTATATTAAGACAAGGAACATGCCACAAAACAAATGATCTGTTTTTTTTTAAAATGTACTTACATAGAAAATAAAGACAGTGCAATGCATTATTCTAGATTGAAGGATTTTATTTTTTTAAATTTTTTAAATGTTTGTTTATTTATTTGAAAGGCAGAGTTACAGAGAGGCAGAAGCAGAAGGAGAGAGGTCCTCCATCTGCTGGCTCACTCCCTAGATCACCACAATGGCTGGAGCTGAGCCGATCCAAAGCCAGGGGCCAGGAGCTTCCTCTAGGTCTCCCACACGGATGGAGGGACCCAAGGATTTGGGCCATCCTCTACTGCCCTCCCAGGCCATAACAGAGAGCTGGATGGGAAGTGGAGCAGCCGGGAGTGGAACTAGCACCCATATAGGATGCTGGCCCTGCAGGCGGCAACTTTACCTGCAATGCCACAGCACCGGCCCCTAGATTGAAGGATTTTAAAAACATGATAACTAAATATGATCATGGACTGGATTGAAAATTTTTACTATAAAGAACATTAATGGGACAATTGGCAAAATCTGAATACAGATGATGAATTAAATAATAGTATTGTATCCATGTGAAATTTCTTGAATTCAATAATTTTAATATGGTAATGTAAGAAAGTATCTTTATTCTCAAGAGTTATGTGCTGAAGTTTTTCAGAGTGAAAGGCCATGATAACTAAAAAATTTACTTATATGATGCAGCAAATAGTAATTGGAAAGTACTTACATATAGACTTATCTTCTATATAGAAAAAGATAAAGCAAATGTGTTAGATCTGGGTATCTTGGCCATGCAGGTGTTCATTGTACTATTGTAATCTCTCTGAAAACTTTAATTTTTCACAAAGACCTATTTTAGAGATGCACAGTTAAATAGTAACAATGAATGCTATGATAACTGAGATTTCCTTCAGACTAATGGCAGGTGGGAAATCAGAGTGGGTAGAAGTATAGATAAAATAATTTTCAGAAAGTTATGTAACATTGAAGCTGAGTGATTAATATGTGAGATTTTATTATATATTTTTATCTTTACTTTGGTGTATGTTTGAATATTTCTGTAACAAAACGCTTAAAAAGGAGGTAATGATTATAGGCCCTAAAACAAGAAAAATATGGTGCCCAAACCTCTCAAAAAAAGTGAAAAGAGACAATACTAGCATTAAAGGAATTTAATTAAATTTAAATTAAAACTTTGCTAATTCTACTTTAAGGCTTTGGGGAAAGCAGATATCAAATATCAACTGTTTTCTAAACAATTTTTGGATGCTGCTTTATATTGGTGCTTTAACATATACTTCATTTGCATAATAGGTAACAGCATTGATTGAAGTAGGAAGAATTAAAGTCAGTTAGGGAATTATATAAGTGGATTTATTGTGGTTGAACATATTGCATGATAAAAAGAGCAACTTACAGGAGGGTCTTCATTTTTTCAGACTAGGTTGTACAAGTGTTGATCTGTATAAAGCTATACAGTGACTTGCTGAAAGTATAAACACTTCTATGTTTTTCCAAATGTTTAGACTAAGAGTTTTCTAACACAGAAGTTTTCCTTTCATGACCCCTCCTAACCCACACATAGAAATGTTTGTCAAACATTTTTCAGAAACAATTCATATGAAATCCCAAATTCTTGATGAGATGCAGTGGTCATTTAATACTTGTACTGTTTTTCAAAATTCCCTAGGTGACACTTCCCCAAATCAAGATCTACAGAAAAATTAAAATCTTTCTGCCGAAATTACGAGTTTTGTTATAAGTCACTCATGAGGCCCTTTGAAGAGTACATAAAAACATGGAATACTTTGTGTTACCTATGGGTTACAAAAGGATTAACACTGGAAGACAGCTTTAATAGTGGTGAAATGTGAGCCATACCACAGTGAACAGTTTAAGTCTCCTATTCTTTCTATTGCTTACACTTTACACCTACCTTCAAAAGTGAGCTATCTATGTACTTGTATACAATTTCTGTTCATATTAGTGTATTTCAAGTAATGTTAATGAACCCGGAACATTGAAAAGATTGGAGAGACTGTTGGATAAAAATAAAATATAGTAGACCGTGCTACTCAGGCCTTAATATAACACATGAAATGTCCAAATTCAAGGTTGATTTGGAAAAGAATCGTGATAAGTGATAGATAGGGTAATTACAGTGTGAATATACATATAGAAAGTACATAAAACATGCTTGGCTAGCTTTACAAGTATCATGTCACAGATTTTCATTCTATAATTGAAATACAGGAACAATTGACATCATTCAAGAAAATTAAAATCTCAGAGATATGGAACACATATTTTTTAAATCTTCACAAACAGACATTCATAACCATCAGATAATATAACTTCTTTTTTTTTTACTTTTATTTAATGAATATAAATTTCCAAAGTACGGCTTATGGATTACAATGGCTTCCCCCCCATAACGTCCCTCCCACCCGCAACCCAACCCTTTCCCACTCCCTCTCCCCTTCCATTCACATCAAGATTCATTTTTGATTCTCTTTATATACAGAAGATCAGTTTAGCATACATTAAGTAAAGATTTCAACAGTTTGCTCCCACACAGAAACATAAAGTGAAAAATAATAGATGATTTTTTAAATGATGATGAAATCAGATCAGACCTATTGTCATGTTTAATCCCAGTGAGAGTCAAGTTGGGAATTAATAATTTCTTCTTTTTTTTTTTTTTTAACAGAAGATCAGTTTAGTATACATTAAGTAAAGATTTCAACAGTTTGCACCCCCATAGAAACACAAAGTGAAATATACTGTTTGAGTACTCGTTATAGCATTAAGCCTCAATGTACAGAGGCTTAAGGACAGAGATCCTACATGAGGAGTAAGTGCACAGTGACTCCTGTTGTTGACTTTGCAAATTGACACTCCTGTCTATGGCATCAGTAATCTCCCTATGCTCCAGTCATGAGTTTCCAAGGCTATGGAAGCCTTTTGAGTTCTCCGACTCTTATCTTGTTTAGACAAGGTCATAGTCAAAGTGGAGGTTCTCTCCTCCCTTCAGAGAAAGGTACCTCCTTCTTTGAAGACCTGTTCTTTCCACTGGGATCTCACTCACAGAGATCTTTCATTTAGGTTTGTTGTTGTTGTTTTGTTATTGTTTTCTTTTTTTTTTTTGCCAGAGTGTCTTGGCTTTCCATGCCTGAAATACTCTCATGGGCTTTTCAGCTGGATCCGAATGCCTTTAGGGCTGATTCTGAGGCCAGAGTGCTGTTTAGGACATCTGCCATTCTATGAGTCTGCTGAGTATCTCGCTTCCCATGTTGGATCACTCTCCCCTTTATTTATTCTGTCGGTTAGTAAGCATACAAATGATACTATGCATTTAAATTTGTTTCATTATACAAGTATAAAAATGAAATGAAAGTTAATTGCATTTTATTATTATTAATAATGAATATACATGATTGCTAAAAAATAGGGAAAATGTATTGATTATATTTCTTAATAAAGGGGAAATTTCATAAATTTATTAACATACAAAATTTACCATGTTTAGATGTAATTGAATTAATGAATTGGAAGGCATTATACTATTACTATAACCTAGTCTAGGACAGTACCACCCTGAACATGCCTGATCTTGTCTATTACTATAACCTATACAATTATAATAAATAGCCATTCATTGCATACAAAAGTAAGTTAAGATGAACATGAAATGTTTAATAAATTAAGTAAGTGATGAAGCCATATATATATATATATATATGTCAAAAGAAAGCAATTGTAAATAACTGGAATAAATAATTCACAATACTTTGTAAGTGGTTATTAAGCTTCTTTCAAATTATTGTAATCTGACTTACTCCAGCAAATTCTTATTTTAGATATAGCAGTATCAGTTTCCTCTTTTTATTTTGATTCCACATGATTATTATGGCTGAATGAATTTATAGCTAAAATGTAATAAAATATTTACTGGCAGAGTGAACATATCCCAAACATTCTCAGCTGAAAGATCATCTATAACTTTAGTTGTCTGAATTTATTTCCCAGCACTGTCTGGGCACCATAGATTCTTTATAATAAAATAGGAAAAGAAAAAAAAAGCCTCAGATGTTGAAGGTTTTTTTTCCTATTACATTTCTCATTGTGTATTAGTATATGTGACAGTATTCTAGAAGTTTGGGATATGTTTCAAAATATGTTAATAAAATTACTCATGCTTATAACATGGACTTTCGTATCTTGTTTTTGATCTATCAAAGCAGTGTTTAGGCACAAATAAGAATTTTGGAGCCCTATGGGATTTTAGAATTGTTGAAAAATAACCAAATTCTTATATTGTGGTTGAAGAAAGTGATGCCTCAAAATCCTGACAATTCTGAGGTGTTTTCTGTATGGTTCCTGGCATGGTCCTTAGTGGCTAGTGCCCCAATTATCTTCAGCAGTACCTAGCTCAAAAAGGAACTTTTTGCCTTTCCACCTTTCCCTATTTCAACCTTTACATATCCCAAAACAAATTATCTACACATAAAATCCTGTATCAGATTCTGCTTCTTTTGGTAGAACCCAAGCTAAAACTAGAGATTTCAAAATATAAATATAATATAAATTTAGACTGTTGTGTGTCATTAAACCAAATTAATTTGAGAGGGAAAAATACATAATTTTTAAAATATTTAAAACAAATAGAAGTAATTATATATTTAAGAAATAAAATATTGTGAAGTTTGAAATCCATACTTACAGTTTTAGAACTTATAATATTCATTATGTTGCCTGATACATTAATTTAATCTTATTTCATATGAAGAAACAATCAATACAAAAATTCTTTCTCTGTGGGCAAGATTCTCTGAAGTCATATGTAAATACCACCAAAATATCCCATAAATTTGTTTTCTTATTTTAGTGAAAATAGTTTTTAATTTAAAATTTAACAGTTTTTAAAACATTTTCTACATTAATTTAAAAAGTAGATTTATAAATATATATGTCCTATTTTTTCTTGAAAAAAGATATATCACAAATAAGGGATTTATGACAATGATTATAATGTGGGGAAAGAAGGGTTTGTTGTCAGGTACATGGTATGATTAAGTGAAGCAATATTTATAACTATATAGCAAATGATAGGATATTCAAACAACTTTTATAGTCTCTCTTTCTATCAACTTCCACAAATAAAAGAATTTGTTTTACATTGTCATGCCACTTATTTAGAGCTGTGTTGATAATCCAGACATGACAAGAATTTTCTGGTGGTAAGTACAGAAAACCAAACTAAAACTGACTAAAATATTTGGGATGCTTATTATCCCACATAACCAGAAGTTTGGAGGTAGGACTTTTCCAGGCTTCAGTGGCTCTATGTTAAGATGACATATCCCACTAAATCCAAAACAGTATTTTCTGTTTTAAGTATGTGATTTTTTATTACTAGATATATTTCATTTTGGTATAATAAATGTATTATTTTTTGTTTATTGTTTATTTTCCTTAGTTACAAAATTCTTGCTTATCCCAAGATCATAAGTTAATATACCTACATATTTTTCTAAAAATTTAAAATCTTTCCTTTCCAATTTAAATATTTAGTCAATTTGGAATTGATTTGTGTGTGTTTGTGATTTGTGGTGAAGATCTAAATTCATTTTTTCCAATCAAATAACTAAATATCCCCAGCACTATTTATCAAAATTTTCTTCCTTTTCCCATTAATTTGTGATGACACTTTATGAACATATCCAGGATACAATGTGTTTGAAAATCTTATTTTCTGTCCTGTTAATTTGTTTATCTGTCTCTAAACAAATGCCACGATATTCAAATTAGTGTAGTTTCATAGGAAGTATCGATATTTGGTAGAACAAATCCTCTAAGGTGTCCCCTTTTTCTAAGTACTTTTTTTTGGACTGTTCTTAGCTCTTTTCTCTTTCATTCAAATTTTAGAATAAACTCATATTCTATAAACAAAAACAACTAATTTTGATTTCAATTGGATTTATTGAGGTTATTGATCATTGTTATACAGAGAAGATTTTAAACTTTGGGTTATCTGACCGACTGATGGACATTATCTCAATTTACTAAATTTAAAATATATATATATGAAGTTTCATATATATGAATATCTGTTTTTCATTACTTTTGTTAGCTTTATTGATTTTTTCTTAGCTTTCATACACACATATATTTTATTGATTTTTTATACCAATCTTATAGGTAGCTACATGATTAAATGTACTTACTAGTTCCTGTAATTTATAGATTTTTTCTGTTTCTTTCTATGAGACATACTACCAAATACAAATATTATTATTTCCATCCAAATGCTTATGATATCTATTTCTTTTCCTTGTTTTATTGTGCTGACTAGGAGCTCCAAAATGATGCTAAATAGAAACAGTGATAAGGGCATCTTGGTCTTGTTCTTGAAATGATAGGATGTGATTTACTGTTTAACATTTAGTATGATGTATGCTATAGTTATTTTTAGTCACATGAAGTTCCCTTCTAATTTTAGGATTCTTAAACTTTGGCTTAGATATTTTATTCTGAATGGAAACTGAATGTCAACATACATGTTTTCTATATCTGTTGAGATGAAAATAATGATCAATCCCTTTATCAGTTTTGTAATGTTAAGCCAATCTTATATTTGTGGGATAAATTCACTTGCCCATGATTTATTATATTTTTGTGCTTTGCTGCTTTGTAATATGCTTTTCATTGTGTAATAATTTTATTTTTCTCTTCAAATTTTCCTTAAGGATATACGCTTTTTTTTAACTTTTATTTAATGAATATAAATTTCCAAAGTACAGTTTATGGATTACAATGGCTTCCCCCCCATAACGTCCCTCCCACCCACAACCCAACCCTTTCCCACTCCCTCTCCCCTGCCATTCACATCAAGATTCATTTTCGATTCTCTTTACATACAGAAGATCAGTTTAGCATACATTAAGTAAAGATTTCAACAGTTTGCTCCCACACAGAAACATAAAGTGAAAAATAATAGATGATTTTTTAAATGATGATGAAATCAGATCAGACCTATTGTCATGTTTAATCCCAGTGAGAGTCAAGTTGGGAATTGATAATTTCTTTTTTTTTTTTTAACAGAAGATCAGTTTAGTATACATTAAGTAAAGATTTCAACAGTTTGCACCCCCATAGAAACACAAAGTGAAATATACTGTTTGAGTACTCATTATAGCATTAAATCTCAATGTACAGCACATAAAGGACAGAGATCCTACATGAGGAGTAAGTGCACAGTGACTCCTGTTGTTGACTTTGCAAATTGACACTCCTGTTTATGGCATCAGTAATCTCCCTATGCTCCAGTCATGAGTTTCCAAGACTATGGAAGCCTTTTGAGTTCTCCGACTCTTATCTTGTTTAGACAAGGTCATAGTCAAAGTGGAGGTTCTCTCCTCCCTTCAGAGAAAGCTACCTCCTTCTTTGAAGACCTGTTCTTTCCACTGGGATCTCACTCACAGAGATCTTTCATTTAGGTTTGTTGTTGTTGTTTTGTTATTGGTTTTTTTTGTTGTTGTTGTTGTTGTTGTTTTTTTTTTTTTTTTTTTTTTTTTTTTTTTTTTTTTTTTTTTTTTTGCCAGAGTGTCTTGGCTTTCCATGCCTGAAATACTCTCATGGGCTTTTCAGCTGGATCCGAATGCCTTTAGGGCTGATTCTGAGGCCAGAGTGCTGTTTAGGACATCTGCCATTCTATGAGTCTGCTGTGTATCTCACTTCCCATGTTGGATCACTCTCCCCTTTATTTATTCTATCGGTTAGTATTAGCAGGTACTAGACTTGTTTATGTGATCCCTTTGACTCTTAGTCCTTTCATTATGATCAATTGTGAACTGAAATTGATCTTGGGACTAGTGAGATGTCATTGGTACATGCCACCTTGATGGGATTGAATTGGAGTCCCCTGGTATGTTTCTAACTCTACCATTTGGGGCAAGTCAGCTTGAGCATGTCCCAAATTGTACAAAGGATATATGCTTTTTAAAAACAATTTAGTTTCATTGTCTCATTTTTTTTTTTGCAAATTTTGTTGTGGTAAAATACATATAGCATTTACCATCTTTTTGTTGCACAGTTCATATGAGTACATTCATGATGTACAACCATCACCAATAGCCATCTTCATTATTAGTATATTGCTTTGGATTTTGTATTTCAAATAATTAATTTTTTTAGTTTCTATAAGCATGAAACCAGTTTTGTGTATTTTTTTCTGTCACTGAAAAATTCTTCATCTTAGAAGTATATAACCTAACATTAAAAGTACTTTTGAAAAAATTTTATACTGTTCTTTTTAGTTTATTATTTTTCTAATAATGATGTAATAATATTCAAGCATTTTGGTCACTGAAAATATTGTGGAGGGATGGGTAATGTGGTTCAGTGAGCTAAGCCACTTCTTTGGATACCTGCATATCATCTCAGAGTGTCTGGTTTGAATCTAGGCTACTCTGCTTCTGCTCCAGCTATTTGAAAATGTACCTGTGAGGCAGCAGGTGATGGCTCAAGTACTTGGGTCCCTGCCATCTACATGAGAGACTGGGTTGGAGTTCCTTTTTGCTGGCTTCAGCCTGGCTCAACCCTGGCTGTTGCAGACATCTGGAGAGTGAACCAGTAGATAGAATATTTTCTCATATTTCTCTCTCTCTCTCTCTCTCTCTCTCTCTCTCTCTCTCTTCTGTTTCAAATAAATAGATAAATGTTTTAATTTGTTGTGAATTTTTCTGCTTGATCCTACTATTTTTTCTTGGGCACTGTTTGAATCACTCAGAACTTAAGCAGGGTTGAATGCATTTTTTTGGTATAGTTATTGAGCTGTTTGAAAAGCAGGGCTGATGAGCTTAGGCAGCAGGAAGCTGGTTGATGTCATTTAAATATGTTTAAATTTATTTTAAAATTTTGGGTTAACATGTAATACTTGCATGTTTTTAAGTGGTACAGTGCAAACTTTCCACACATATACATATAAAAACTGCCCAAACAAGGTAACCAGTCTCCATTTCTGTTTTTTTCTCTGTTTGGAGCCCAGCTGCTCCTCTGCTTCAGTTCTTTATTCAGAATATAATACATTGTCTTGAGCTACAGTGACTCACTGTGCTGCAGAACACCAGAACCTGTTAACATTCAGCATATTGTGTTTTGGTACCCATTATCCAACCTCACACAATCTCTTTCTTCCCGTCCTTCTCAGCCTCTAAAATTATTATTTTAAATTCAGATTGAAAAAATAGAAAGATACATCAAAACACAGATACACATATTTAACTGTGACATATGAGAGAGAACATGTGATATTTGTCTTTTATGTCTTGTTAAACATAATATCAATATTTTATTATTTTATATCAGAATAATATTCCATTGTATGTGTATCTAGAAATATGTTTATTTTACATACTGATTATATATATATATATATATATATGTTGGTTTATTCCACATCCTGATCATTGTGAATATTATAGTATTTTTCTCTTACAAAGTTTGCAATTTTCTCTTTGTTTTGCAAATACTGCTTCCCTTCACCTGAACCTTATTTCACTTAGCTAGCACATTGTTGTTCCCAACCCCTTTTCTCTCCCACTTCAAAGGTCTTCTGATTGGCTGAAAGCAGAATATTAAAACTGAAAATCAGATAACCACATGGCATCCTTACTTTTGGTGCTGTTTTCCTTGTAATATTTTTCTATGCAGAAACTATTTTCTCTGTGGAATGCTTCCACTGTTTCATACCAATATCCCCCAGACCTCAAGTTCAGAAATTTTGAAATGTCTCTTGTACTCATCTGTACTCTTGTACTTATTTGATCATTTCAACTTATACTATGCATCCGTCTTAGTTCCTCCTTCAGCTTAATGCCAATTTCATTGTATGTGACAGATATTTCTCTGAGATTTTCATTGCCTTCTTTAATTTTTATGAATTTCTGAGAGAGGAATTATGCAAATGTGCACTCACTCGAAAATAATCTCCAATAACTCAATCATGCAATCTACCTTCCCAGAAATATATGTTCAATTCTGTTTATTTTTAAAGTTGTTTTTAGATTTATTTATTTATTTATTTGAAAGGCAGAGTTAGAGAGAGAGAAGGAGAGACAGAGAGAGAGAGAGATCGATCTTCCATCTGCTGGTTCACTCCCTAAGTGGCTGCAATGGCTGGGGCTGGGCAGGCCAAGGCCTAGAGCCTGGAACTTCATCCAAGTCTCCCATTTAGATGGCAGGAGCCCAAGTACCTGACCCATCTTTCTCTGCTTTCCCAGGTGCATTAGCAAGGAGCTGGATGGGAAGTGGAGGTTATATGGGATGCCAGCATTTTAGGCGGTGGCTTAACCCTCGGTACCACAAGGCTAGCCCTATTACTTTTAAAGTTTTAATCACAGAAACATATAGTATTAATTAAATCCTTTACCTACAAATAATAAAAGCAGTACTATTTGTCTTACAATTGAACTATAATCTCCTAAGTAAAGTCCTCTTCAAATATGGAAGCCCTTTATAAAACTGATATCAAGGGACAGATCTCAGGCTATTTTCACCTTTTTATGATTTGAGAATATAGCTACTTCCCAGAAATATTTGGACATTATAATATATCCTATCAATGGGAAAATAATTACATATAATAGAAATGCTTTTTTCTTTTTTCTTCTTTTTTTAAGGATTTCTTTATTTGAAAGGCAGAGCCAAAGAGAGGCAGAGGCAGAGAGAGAGGGGGAGAGAGAGAGAGAGAGAGAGAGGTCTTTCATCCACTGGTTCACTCCCCAGATGGCCACAACGACTATAGCTGGGCCCATCTGAAGCCAGGAGCCAGGAGCTTCTTCCGGGTCTCCCACTTAGGTGCAGGGTCCCAAGCACTTGGGCTGTCTTCCATTGCTTTCCTATGCCATAGCTGAGAGCTGGATTGGAAGTAGAGCAGGTGGGTCTCTAACAGGCACCCATACAGAATGCCAGCACCGCAGGTGGTGGCTTCACCTGCTATGACACAGCACCGGCCCCTGTTCTTACTTTTCTTAACATTTTTGCTTCAGTTACTAGTAAATCTCTAAGTTCTATTTAGAAAAACTCAATGGAAAAAGAAATATAATTATACTTGTTATCTAAATGATTCTCATCCACCTATGGTAATGAGATTATAATGTGAAATTAAATATGAGTAATATTTGATTAAATATAACTACAGTTTGTTGCATTATTCTGTTGCTTATTTTAGTATTGCATTTCAGACCCAAAAAACATATTCCATTTAAAATAGATTTCCTTTATTATTACATTACTTCCAGCCTAATAAGATCCAATGCGTTCATAAGTTCTATTCCAAGTTTCCTGAGAGTCAAAGGGAAAATAAATGTAAGGCTACCAGTACTGTTTTTCTACAAAGTTAACCATCATAGATTAATGAAAAGATCAGCAATAATAATTTTAATGTCTTAAATTTTAAGGAAAATGAATATTGTGAGTACTAAGCAATTAAGCACTGTTTTTATTTTATTTATTTATTTTTTTAAAGCTGATCTTTCCAGTTATGTGGATCCTCCAATGTTGTTTTCCTGCCCATCAGTTGCTCAGCCCAACAATCATGCCTTGATTCTTATCCATACGATTCTCAGCAACCTCTGCTTAATCGCAATTCCAAACACCTCCCTTATGACTACCAACCATTTCCTTTCTGTTCATCTCCTGTAACTCCAGCCCCACTCTTTTTTTTTAATTTTATTTTACAGGTAGAGTTATAGACAGAGAGAGAGAGAGAGAGAGAGAGAGAGAGAGAGAGAAAAGTCTTCCTTCCGTTGGTTCATTCCCTAAATGGCCAATACGGCTGGCGCTGCACCGATCCAAAGCCGATCCGAAGCCAGGAGCCAGGTGCTTCTCCCAGTCTGCCATGCAGGTACAGGGGCCCAAACACTTGGGCCATCCTCCACTGCCATTCCAGGCCACAGCAGAGAGCTGGACTGAAAGAGGAGCAACCGGGACTAGAACCCAGCACCCATATGGGTTGCTGGCACTGCAGGTGGGAGATTAACCAAGTAAGCCATGGTGCCGGCCCCCAAGCACTGTTTATATTATCATTTTTGTTTCATATAATATACTGTTGATCAAATTAAACCTTAAATCATCAAAGTACACATGGACCCCGTTCTTATTAAAAATGTAGATAACTAAAATCTCTAAATTACAATACACTTTTAATTAAAGCATATTTGAAATACCAGAGTTCCCATCTAGAGGTTAACTGTTTTAAGCTAATAATGAATTATTTTTCCAGAAGAAAAAGGAATTACTAAAATCTAATGAATAATAAAAGAAGTAATGAAGCATTTTTCCACTAAATTTTTTATAAATAACATTCTGATAGTGATAAAAATAAATATATAAACAAAGAAGCTTCTATAAACAAATTAAATTTGGTAAATTTTAATTTTACTTAGTGTAGATCTTTCCTGTGTTTCATTTCTTGAAGTGAAGTTATTCTGTAGACCAAATTTAGGAGCAATGAGAGTCAATGCCTATTACAACCATGCCAACAGTGTTCTAAAATTTGAAACGTTGTGATATAATGAATAGTGTCAGAAAAATAATTAAGTAGCTATGAAAATACCTTTTTTTGTAGAATTGGCTGGTTTTTTTTTCTTTAAGATAGAAGGGTAATACTTGAATAGAATGGCAATGTTTTGGGATAAGATAAGGAGAATTCTTATATAAAACTTGAATAATGTATTGCATGTCCCAAAATAAAAATAAAATAAAAACCCTTGGTGAAGATGTATTTTCCAGTGATTAGTGTTTAGCTGGTTTGACCCTTTCAAGGGCGCCAATAATTAGATGATTCAAATAAGGTTGACTCAATTCAGATACTTATCTATAATTTTGGAGGTACTTTATAATTTAATACTTTAAGACTGCAACAAAGGGACTATTGAAAATGATAGAACCTCACAATTACATTTTATATATATAAATATATATGTCTTTACAAAGCAAATTTGAAAATAAAAATATACTATAAAAGATGTATATAGCTAAAAGGGGAGGTTTTGGTGGAAAATATTAGTTCTGTTTAATCATTAGTGAAAAATTGCTTCCCAGGGATGCTGAAGCATTTCTTGTTTTCTGGTCAGCAGTATATTCCTAGAGTATGGTATACTGTTCCTTGCTTTTGAACCTTGATTCACACTGTCAATTCTTTTTGAAATTCTTTTAACCCCCCAACACTCACCAACACACATATTCATGTGCATAATTATTCCTTATTCAACAACTTCCCCTTTAGTTTTACTTTATTTCTTGTATATACCTACACACATGTAAAATTATAGCTATCTGTTTATATGTTATTTATTTTTATAATTCCAGTGCCTATGCATAATGATGTTTAACAGAATCATTGCTGAATGAATGAGTGGAACATCCACTCTATTTGTAGAAAATTTCCAGCATGGTGCTAGATTGCTTATTTCATCATTTCACTTAATGGTAGAAATTTCTGTAAGAAATAATTATTCATGAAGTTATGAATGATTAATAAACCCCAATTTCCTGTCACTTGAAAGCCACTTTGAAAGGTGACTTTTTAAAACCAATGAAGATTTTGCCTAAGAGTCTTAAAATGAGATAGGCTATGTTAAGCACTTTGAATTATTTTTTTAAATGTTAGGCAGTTTTTGGTTTGATTTGGTAAAAAAAAAAAATACACAGGAAGCGAAATAAATAATCTAGTAATTGTATCTGGCTCTATAGCTAGGGGCTATTAGTGACTACATCCATGTTTGACTTCAGAGCAGCTAAATCCAGTACTAGAGAAATTCCAAAATAATTCAAAAACCTTTCTCATTGTTGATAAAAAACAAGCTAACTCATGAATCATGCATTCCAAAGTATCTCAAGAATTTTCCAAATACCACAAGGACTCATACCTTTTTGACACGTGATGATAGACGACATAAAGACAGTTGTTAAGACTCGCAAACATTCTACTTACTATGCTTTTTTTTTTTTTTTGACAGGTAGAGTGGACAGTGAGAGAGAGAGACAGGGAGAAAGGTCTTCCTTTTCTGTTTTCTGTTGGTTCACCCCCCAATGGCCGCTGCATCCAGTGCACCACGCTTATCGAAGCCAGGAGCCAGGTGACCCTCCCAGTCTCCCATGCAGGTGCAGAGCCCAAGGACCTGGGCCATCCTCCACTCCACTCCCGGGCCACAGCAGAGAGCTGGACTGGAAGAGGGGCAACCGGGACAGAATCCGGCGCCCCGACCGGGACTAGAACCCAGTGTGCCAGTGCCGCAGGCAGAGGATCAGCCTATTGAGCCATGGTGCCGGCCACTATACTGTATTTTAATACCTTCAATTTCTTTTCTTTGTCAACAGTATTTGATTTTTGTTTTGCCTTTGTGAAAATGTTTAGTATTTCATTGGGATGTGTCTGAGAAAAAAATAAATGTATCATCACTGATAATTAAAACTTACCGTAACACAAACAAAAGTCAATGAAATTGAAGATGGCATAAAATAACACTGTTTTACCTGAATTTTAGGCAAAGGAGCTTTCAATTCATGTTTTAGGAATTTTATACATCAAATTTAGGCTCTTTATTCACACATTTGTATAAAACTGTTGTATTTCCTATGAAAAATAGTGATGATAATTTAAATCCAGATAGTCACTGTCAATGCCCGTGTCACCATCTGCCAAAAACATTTATAAATCACCTACCTTTTTCATTTTAAGAATAGAAGAAAGGATTTCAGACAAGTTTACAACAGAAAATAATTATTGAAGGTGTATGTATTAGTTATTGATTACTGTGTGACAAATTGTTCCAAAAATTAGAGCCTTAAAACAGCACTTATTATCTCACAGTTTCTGTGAGTCTGGAATCCAGGAACCGCTTATCTATGTCTTCAGGCTCACAGCCTCTAATAGGCTACAATCAACATGTTGGCAGGGACTGCAGTCATCTCAAGGCTCAGATTGGGAAGTATCTGCTCTAAGCTCACTCAAGTGTTTGCTGGCATGATTCAGTTCCTCTTAGGTGTAAGGCCTGCAGTTCCCCACTGGCTGTTAGCCAGAGGTCTCCCTCAGTTCCATGCCAAGGATAGAACAGTTTGTGGCATGGCAGTACTTCTTTCTCAAAACAAGTGAGCAAGAGAATGAGAAAGAGAGAATATAAAGGATGCTAGAATTACAAAATATGATCTCAGAAGTGACATTGCATTACTTTTGCTGTATTCTAATTAGCAGCTTGTAGTTGGATCTAGTTCACTGTCAATGGGGAGAAATCACATAGAGATGTTGATAGGATGATATGAGGATTATTATAGGCCATTTAAGAAGTTACCTACCACGCTTTGCTTTAATGGAAAGAGAACATATAAATTTCAATTAAACTTTTGATCTTACAATAAGGCATATATGAGTTGTCAACCCATAGCCACATGTCCTTATTTAGCTTTTGTATCATAGTTTTATGGAGAGTGGATATTGTAATTTTAAGATTATACCCATGAGATTGCAAATTAGGAATCTCTTCTAAAGCAAGAGCTACAGAGATATGGTTAATGGGAAAATGTCATATTCTATGAGGGGTCTTTAAAAAAGGTCATGGGAAATGCATATTATGAAAATTATGCATGGATTTCAAAAAATGCACCAAAATAAATTCATAGTTTAATTCCATGTCACACTGACTTTTTGAAGTACCCTCATATTATAGTGCCTTTAATTAGATCAGCAATTTTTCCAAACAAGGACTCAAAAAAGAGTTCTGGAAAGGAGGTAACAGCACTAGTCCAAATGATACCTTTGATGAGTCTGTTATTATCGCTCTAAACTCTTAGTCCCCATTCAGCTGTCTGGTTTTAATTTTAAAGAGGTTGTAGTAGATGTTGCCTCACTGAGATTCTCCTTACTGAACTGATGCACCCACTGCACAGCTGCTGTGAATGTGAACTGCTACAGGCTCCAAGCCTCACCCTTCTATGGAAGGAATTGACCTTGCCTGGGAGAACAATGCCCCACCCCAAGGGATTTGGGACAGCCTGTAGCCAGCGACTAACTGAAACTGGAGAATACCAAAGCCTTTTCTATTTTTTCTTGAGGTGAAATTCAAGCTTTGGAACTCCTCATGGGAACAAGTTGGAGCTAATTTCCAGCTGACACCATATCTTGGATTAGTTATTCTCCTGCCTTATCTTGATTCCTTCACTCCTTTACAATATCCCTCTGAAAGTACTGCTGAGTAAGTCATTTACACATTAATTTCTATTGCAGACTCTGCTTCCAGGAAACCTGATCTAACACTTGAGTAAACTAGACATCGAATGGGAGACCAGGCAACTGTTTTCAATATCAACATTGCAGAGTAAGAACCTAATTTGTTTGTATGATTTAGAGTATTGATAATCATTGGAATTATTCCCTTGTGTAGAACTTCTTCTATAAAATTATATGATTAATACATAGGTAAAATAGTTTAATTGTAATACCCTAACCTGACTGCCTTTCTGTGGGGAGCAACTCGGACTATACTGTTACTGGAATTAAGACTTATTCTATGCATCTGCTTTCCCACAATATGGCACTGAGAAGGGAAACAGCTTCTACACAGCTGCCTCCAGTTCAACCAATACACTGTGGGACCTGCTCCTGATTGGAGGAGAGCAGCGTACTCGGCGTGTGGGTAGCAGAGTTGGGATTGGTGGAAGAGGACTATAAAGGAGGAGAGAGACGGCATGCACCAGGAACATCTAAGGGGAACACCTGTGCAGCCCCCGAGAGAGCCGGCCGGCGGTGTGCCGCTCCCCCGTGGAAGTGGGGAATGTGGCAGGGGGAACCGCCCTTCCACGGAGGTGGAAGGGTCGGTAGCCAACCCGGGAAGAACCAGCAGCAAACCCGGGGAGGGCCGAGCAGACGAAAGAACAGCGCAGGGTCCTGTGTCGTTCCTCCACGAAGAGGGGGAGCGACATAATGGGGCCGTGACTCGGATTAGGAAACTTAGGAAGGAAGAAACGGGAAGAAGTGGAAAATACTGGAGAGAGAGACTAGCAAAGAGCCTAGGGAAAAGCCGGACAGAAAAGGTGCTGGAAGAAGCTATTGAAAGCCTAGGCATAGACTCGGATACGGACTGTGGGAAAGAAGTTAGGATTTAAAGTGAAAGCAAGAAGAAACTTAGACTCAGATAGGGACTACAGGTTGAAAGTGAAAGTGAAACCTATAAGAAACTTAGACTTGGATACGGACTGTGGGGAGAGGCCAGGAGAAATGAGGGAGGAATATTGTTGGAAGAAAACTTAGGGAAACATACCGGGTAGAGAAAAATGTTAGGGAGGATGAAGCCGCGAGTGCAGGCCAAGGCGGAAACGGAAGCCATCTTGGAATTCTTCAAGTCAGCCCGGGGAGCAAGAGGCAAAGATCTGGAACCAGAGGCAGAGACGTGGGCCCCCAGGTTGGATTCGCCAGGTTAGTCCGGGGAACTTGGACTGAATGCCGGTGGTGGCGGAAACGTGAGCTGGGGCTGTGTGATTCGCGGAAGCCGCCGCGTGCAGAGAGAGCACGGGGCGTGAATAGATAGGGAACGCGGGGCTGGCGCGAGGCCGTGGTGTGGACGCGAAGGGCGTGGAGACCGCGGAGCGTGCGAAGCCAAGCCGGGCAGAGCCGGGAGCCCGCCGCAGGGCGGGCGCCGGCGCGGGCTGAAGCGGCTCAGAGCCGGGAAGCCGCCGAGAAGCAGCCTCGGGGCGGGCGCCGGGAAGCCGCAGGGATAAGAGAAACAGAAGTTTAGAAGTAAAATGAGAGAAATAGGAATGCCCGGAGATAGAGAAATAGAGAAAGGCCTCCCCACAACACAGCAATGAGAGAGCTTGGATTCGGTCTGCCTGATTAGGGCGATAAGCACCAGCAGGCAGCTCGACCAGAGTATGAGCTGCAGGTCACCGAAGATAGGCACGAATCAACACCAATAAGCCTCCCCACAATATGGCAATGAGAAGGCTTGGATTCGGTTTGCCTGATAGGGCTTGTAAGCCCCTGCAGGCAGAGCAGAGAATGCGCTGCAGGGCACCGAACACAGGCACGCATCAGCGCCTAAAAACCTCCTCACAACATGGCGAAGAGAGGACCCGGATTCGGTTTGCCTGATTGATAGGACTTGTAAGAACCTGTGGGCAACTCTAGCAAGCAGAGCAGAGTGTGTGCCGCGGGGCACCGAAGACAGGTGCGTATCAACGCCAAAAATAAAAAGAAAGGGGGATCTGTGGGGAGCAACTGGGAGCAACTCGGACTAGACTAAGTTACTGGAATTAAGACTTATTCTATGCATCTGCTTTCCCACAATATGGCGCTGAGAAGGGAAACAGCTTCTACACAGCTGCCTCCAGTTCAACCAATACACTGTGGGACCTGCTCCTGATTGGAGGAGAGCAGCGTACTCGGCGTGTGGGTAGCAGAGTTGGGATTGGTGGAAGAGGACTATAAAGGAGGAGAGAGACGGCATGCACCAGGAACATCTAAGAGGAACACCTATCTGAAGGAACACCTGTGCAGCCCCCGAGAGAGCCGGCCGGCGGTGTGCCGCTCCCCCGTGGAAGTGGGGAATGTGGCAGGGGGAACCGCCCTTCCACGGAGGTGGAAGGGACGGTAGCCAACCCGGGAAGAACCAGCAGCAAACCCGGGGAGGGCCGAGCAGACAAAAGAACAGCACAGGGTCTTGTGTCGTTCCTCCACGAAGACGGGGAGCGACACCTTTCTATTAACCAACCTGTCTTCATTTCTTCCTTCCTCTCTCCCTTTTCTTCTTTTGCTTTCTCCAGAAAAAAGTTAAAGCTATCTAAATTAAAACATGGATAAAATAGCATGTGGTAATAAGGGTTCATGAAAGGCCCTTCTCACAACACTCCCTAGGCCAATATTCTCATACCAGTAAATATTGAATTCCTCATCTAGATAGAATGAATAAGTGGCCACACTATTACTGACGTTCTTGTTCAACATGAATAAAAAACAATCAATAGGCAAAACACAGATCTATCAATTTCATATATTTCACAAATTCCCTACCCTTAGTTCAAGTACACCAGATAAAATCAACATTTTTGGAATGAAAAGGAAAGAGAAGGTGGTCATGTGGATGGAGTATCTGCCGTTCTGGAGGGCCAGCAGATGTGTGCTACTGACTTCTTGGCCTGTGTACCCTCACTTATTTTTATTGAGTGCCTTTTAAATTAATGTTTCAACAATATTGACTTGCTCCCAAATATAGGGGGATATTCTGCAAAACTCACATATTCATGACCTGTGGATTTTATTTTTTGAAAAAAGATAGTTACTCTTATCCTTTTACTTCTATCTGATCTTGGCATATTTATTTTTTTTATTTTTTTATTTTTTTTTAACTTTTATTTAATGAATATAAATTTCCAAAGTACAGAATATGGATTACAATGACTTCCCCCCGATAACGTCCCTCCAACCTGCAACCCTCCCCTTATCCACTCCCTCTCCCCTTCCATTCACATCAAGATTCATTTTCGATTCTCTTTATATACAGAAGATCAGTTTAGCATACATTAAGTAAAGATTTCAACAGTTTGCTCCCACACAGAAACATAAAGTGAAAAATACTGTTTGAGTACTAGTTATAGCATTAAATCTCAATGTACAGCACACTAAGGACAAAGATCCTACATGAGGAGTAAGTGCACAGTGACTCCTGTTGTTGACTTAACAAATTGACACTCTTGTTTATGGCATCAGTAATCACCCTAGGCTCTTGTCATGAGCTGCCAAGGCTATGGAAGCCTTTTGAGTTCACTGACTCTGATCATTTTTAGACAAGGCCATGGTCAAATTGGAAGTTCTCTCCTCCCTTCAGAGAAAGGTACCTCCTTCTTTGATGACCCGTTCTTTCCACTGGGATCTCACTCGCAGAGATCTTTCATTTAGGGTTGTTTTTTTTTTTTTTTTTTTTTTTTTGCCAGAGTGTCTTGGCTTTCCATGCCTGAAATACTCTCATGGGCATTTCAGCCGGATCCACATGCCTTAAGGGCTGATTATGAGGCCAGAGTGCTGTTAGGACATTTGCCATTCTATGGGTCTGCTGTGTATCTCACTTCCCATGTTGGACCATTCTCTCCCTTTTTGATTCTATCAGCTAGTATTTGCAGACACTATTCTTGTTTATGTGATCCCTTTGGTTCTTAGTCCTATCATTATGATCAATTGTGAACAGAAATTGATCACTGGGACTAGTGAGATGGCATTGGTACATGCCACCCCGATGGGATTGAATTCGAATCCCCTAGTATGTTTCTAACTCTACTGTTTGAGGCAAGTCAGGTTGAGCATGTCCCGAATTGCACATCTCTTCCCTCTCTTATTCCCACTCTTATATTTAACAGCGATCACTTTTCAGTTAAGTTTCAGCACTTAAGAAGAATTGTGTATTGATTACAGTATTCAACCAAAAGTATTAAGTAGAACAAACAAAAAAAAATACTAAGAGCGATAACATATTAAGCTGCTCATCAACAGTCAGGGTGAGGGCTGATCAAGTCACTGTTTCTCATAGTGTTCATTTCACTTTAACAGGTTTCCTTTTTGGTGCTCAGTTAGTTGTCACCTATCAAGGAGAACAAGTGGTATTTGTCCCTTTGGGATTGGCTTATTTCACTCAGCATAATGTTTTCCAAATTCCTAACAGGGATCAATTTTCATATAAATTTTAAACACCTAAGAATAATTGTGTGTTAATTACAGAGTTCAACCAATGGTACTAGAACAAAAAAATACTAAAATGGATAAAGTATTACATTATACATCAACCATCAGGACAAGAGCTGATCAAGTCACTTTTTCTCATAGTGTCCATTTCACTTCAACAAGTTTCCCCTTTGGTGCTCAGTTAGTTGTTGCCAATCAGGGAGAATATATGACATTTGTCCCTTTGGGACTGGCTTAATTCACTCAGCATGATGTTTTCCAAATTCCTCCATCTTGTTGCAAATGACTGGGTTTCGTTGTTTTTGACTGCTGTATAGTATTCTATAGAGTACATGTCCCACAATTTCTTTATCCAGTCTACTGTTGATGGGCATTTGGGTTGGTTCCAGGTCTTAGCTATTGTGAATTGAGCTGCAATAAACATTAATGTGCAGACTGCTATTTTTGTTTGCCAATTTCATTTTCTTTGGGTAAATTCCAAGGAGTGGGATGGCTGGGTTGAATGGTAGGGTTATATTCAGGTTTCTGAGGAATCTCCAGACTGACTTCCATAGTGGCTTGACCAGTTTGCATTCCCACCAACAGTGGGTTAGTGTCCCTTTTCCCCCACATCCTCACCAGCATCTATTGTTGGTAGATTTCTGAATGTGAGCCATTCTAACTGGGGTGAGGTGGAACCTCATTGTGGTTTTGATTTGCATTTCCCTGATTGCTAGTGATCTTGAACACTTTTTCATGTGTCTGTTGGCCATTTGGATTTCCTCTTTTGAAAAATGTCTATTGAGGTCCTTGGCCCATCTCTTAAGTGGGTTGTTTGTTTTGATGTTGTGGAGTTTCTTGATTTCTTTGTAGATTCTGGTTATCAACCCTTTATCAGTTGCATAGTTTGCAAATATATTTTCCCATTCTGGCGGTTGTCTCTTCACTTTCCTGACTGTTTCTTTTGCAGTACAGAAACTTCTCAATTTGATGCAATCCCAAATGTTAATTTTGGCTTTGACTGCCTGTGCTTCTGGGGTGTTTTCCAAGAAGTCATTTCCAGTACCTATATCTTGCAGGGTTTTTCCAATGCTCTCTAATAATTTGATGGTGTCAGGTTGTAGATTTAGGTCTTTAATCCATGTTGAGTGTATTTTTGTGTAAGGTGAAAGGTAGGGGTCTTGCTTCATGATTCTGCACGTGGAAATCCAGTTTTCCCAACACCATTTATTGAATAGACTGTCCTTACTCCATGGATTGGTTTTGGATCCTTGATCAAATATGAGTTGGCTGTAGATGTTTGGGTTGATTTCTGGTGTTTCAATTCTGTTCCATTGGTCTATCCATCTGTTTCTGTACCAGTACCAGTCTGTTTTCATAACAACTGCCCTGTAGTATGTCCTGAAATCTGGTATTGTGATGCCTCCGGCTTTGTTTTTGTTGTACAAGATTGCTTTAGCTATTCGAGGTCTCCTGTGTCTCCATATAAATTTCTGCACCATTTTTTCCAGATCTGAGAAGAAGGTCTTCGGTATCTTGATTGGTATTGCATTGAATCTATAAATTGCTTTTGGGAGAATGGACATTTTGATGATATTGATTCTTCCAATCCATGAGCATGGAAGATTTTTCCATTTCTTGGTATCCTCTTCTATTTCTTTCTTTAAGGTTTTTTAATTTTCATCGTAGAGATCTTTAACATCCTTGGTTAAGTTTATTCCAAGGTATTTGATTGTTTTTGTAGCTATTGTGAATGGGATTGATCTTAGAAGTTCTTTCACAGCCATGGCATTGCCTGTGTATACAAAGACTGTTGATTTTTGTGCATTGATTTTATACCTTGCTACTTTGCCAAACTCTTCTATGAGTTCCAATAGTCTCTTAGTAGAGTTCTTTGTGTCCCCTAAATAAAGGATCATATCATCTGCAAAGAGGGATAGTTTGAATTCTTCCTTCCCATTTTGTATCCCTTTAATTTCTTTTTCTTGTCTACTGGCTGTGACTAAAACTTCCAGAACTATATTGAATAGCAGTGGTGAGAGTGGACATCCCTGTCTGGTACCAGATCTCAGTGGAAATGCTTCCAACTTTTCCCCATTCAATAGGATGTTGGCTGTGGGTTTTTCATAGATTGCTTTGACTGTATTGAGGAATGTTCCTTCCAAACCCAGTTTTCTTAGAGTTTTCATCATGAAAGGGTGTTGTATTTTATCAAATGCTTTCTCGGCATCTATTGAGATAATCATATGGTTTTTCTTCTGCAGTCTGTTAATGTGGTGTATCACATTGATTGTCTTGCGCACATTAAACCATCCCTGCATACCAGGGATAAATCCCACTTGGTCTGGGTGGATGATCTTTCTGATGTGTTGTTGCATTCTATTGGCGAGAATTTTATTGAGGATTTTTGCATCTATGTTCATCAGGGATATTGGTCTGTAATTCTCTTTCAATGCTGCATCTTTTTCCAGCTATAGGAATTAAGGTGATGTTGGCTTCACAGAAAGAATTTGGGAGGATTCCCTCTTTTTCGATTGTTCTGAATAGTTTGAGAAGAATTGGAGTCAGTTCTTCTTTAAATGTCTGGTAGAATTCAGCAGTGAATCCATCTGGTCCTGGGCTTTTCTTTGTTGGGAGGGCCTTTATTACTGTTTCAATTTCTGTCTCAGTTATGGGTCTGTTTAGGTTTTCGATGTCTTCCTGGTTCAATTTAGGTAGGTTGCATGTGTCCAGGAATCTATCCATTTCTGATAGGTTTCCCTGCTTGCTGGCATACAAGTCCTTGTAGTAATTTCTGATGATTCTTTTTATTTCTGTGGTGTCTGTTGTTACGTTTCCTTTTTCATCTCTGATTTTATTGATTTGGGTCTTTTCTCTTCTTTTTTTAGTTAGTTGGGCCAATGGGGTGTCAATTTTTGTTATTTTTTCAAAACACCAGCTCCTCGTTTGGCTGATTTTTTGTAACATTTTTTTGATTCAATCCTGTTGATTTCTTCTCTGATTTTAATTATTTCTCTTCTCCTACTAGATTTGGCTCTGGTTTGCTGCAGGTTTTCTAGATCCTTGAGGTGAATTGAAAGCTCATCTTTGGTGCCTTTCCAATTTTTTGATGTAGGCACCTATTGATATAAACTTTCCTCTTAACACTGATTTTGCTGTATCCCATAAGTTTTGATATGTTGTTTTGTTATCCTCATTTGTGGGGAGCAACTCGGACTAGACTAAGTTACTGGAATTAAGACTTATTCTATGCATCTGCTCTCCCACAATATGGCACTGGGAGAGGAGGCAACAGCTTCTACCCAGCTGCCTCTCACCAACTTGACAAGCTGCAGGAGCTGCTCCGGATTGGAGGAGAGCAGCGTACTCGGCGTGTGGGCAGCCGAGTTAAGATTGGCGGAGGAGGTCTATAAAGGAGGAGAGAGACGGCATGCACCAGGAACATCTAAGGGGAACATCTAAGGGGAACACCTGTGCAGCCCCCAGAGAGCCGGCCGGCGGTGTGCCGCTCCCCTGCGGAAGTGGGGAATGTGGCCAGGGGGAACTGCCCTTCCACGGAGGTGGAAGGGATAGTAGCCAACCCGGGAAGAACCAGCAGCAAACCCGGAAAGGGCCGAGCAGACGAAAGAACAGCGCAGGGTCCTGTGTCGTTCCTCCACGAAGAGGGGGAGCGACACTCATTTACTTCCAGAAAGTTTTTGATTTCTCTTTTAATTTCTTCTATGACCCATTGTTCATTCAGGAGCATGTTGTTCAATCTCCATGTGTTTGCGTATGCTCTAGGGATTCCTGAGTTGCTAATTTCCAACTTCATTCCTTTATGGTCTGAGAAGCTGCATGGTATGATTCTAATTCTTTTGAATTTGCTGAGACTTGCTTTATGGCCTAGTATGTGGTCAGTCCTAGAGAAGGTTCCATGTACTGCTGAGAAGAATGTAAAATCTTTAGCTGTAGGATTGAAAGTTCTGTATATATCTGTTAGATCCATTTGGGCTATAGTGTCGTTTAAATCTACTGTCTCCTTGTTGATCTTCTGTCCTGTTGATCTGTCTATTTCTGAGAGTGGAGTATTGAAGTCCCCCAGTACTATTGTATTGGGGTCTAAGTCTCCCTTTAAGTCTCTTAACTAATCTTTTAAATAAACCGGTGCCCTGTAGTTAGGTGCATATACATTGATAATTGTTATATCTTCCTGTTGAATCGATCCCTTAATCATTATATAGTGTCCCTCTTTGTCTCTCTTAACAGTTTTTGTGTTAAAGTTTATGTTGTCCGATATTAAGATGGCTACGCCCGCTCTTTTTTCTTTTCTGTTGGCATGGTATATCTTTTTCCAGCCTTTCACTTTCAGTGTGTATGTATCTTTGTTGGAAAGATGTGTTTCTTGTAAGCAGCAAATAGATGGGTGTTGTTCCTTAACCCAATCAGCCAATCTGTGTCTTTTAACTGGACAGTTCAGGCCATTCATGTTCAATGTGACTAATGAAAAGTGGTAACTTTGCCCTGCCATTTGCCAAAGATAAGTTCTAATATATGCTTTGAATTCCCTGTGATCTTTTGCTGTGAGGTTTCCTTCCTTTACCTTCTTTCATATTGATGACCGTGTTTCTTTGTTTCTGTGTGTAACACATCTTTAAGCATCTTTTGCAGGGCTGGACGAGTGGCGACAAATTCTTTCAATTTCTGTTTGCTATGAAAAGTCTTTATTTCACCTTCATTCACAAATGATAGCTTTGCAGGATATAATATTCTGGGCTGGCAGTTTTTTTCTCTTAGTACCTGGGCTATATCTCGCCATGCCCTCCTAGCTTGTAGAGTTTCTGATGAGAAGTCAGCTGTGAGTCTGATTGGAGATCCTCTGAGAGTAATCTGACATTTCTCTCTTGCACATTTGAGGATCTTTTCTTTATGTTTCACTGTGGAGAGTTTAATTACAACGTGTCGTGGTGAGGATCTCTTTTGGTCGTGTTTATTAGGGGTTCTGTGAGCTTCCTGTACTAGGATGTCTCTGTTATTTTCCAAACCTGGGAAATTTTCTGCTAATATCTCACTAAAAAGGCCTTCTAATCCTTTTTCCCTCTCCATGCCTTCAGGAACTCCTAGAACCCGAATGTTGGGTTTTTTAATAGTATCCTGAAGATTCCGGACAATATGTTTTAGATATCTAATTTCCTCTTCTTTTCTTTGGTCTGACTGTATCCTTTCCTGTTCTCTGTCTTCTAAGTCCGATATTCTCTCTTCTGCTTCACCCATTCTGTTTGTAAGGCTCTCTATTGTGTTTTGCATTTGATCTATTGAATTCTTCACTTCATTATGATTTCTCGTCACTATCACAGTTTCCTGTTGTACTAGTTGTTTCATTTCATTTTGATTCCTCCTTAATATTTCATTTTGATGAGAGAGATTTTCTATCTTGTCCATTAAGGATTTGTGTAGTTCAATAATTTGTTTTTGAGAACTTCTTAATGTTTTTATCATAAATTTTTTGAGATCTGCTTCTTGCATTTCTTCTATCTCATCATCTTCATAATCTTGAATTGGGGTGTCTTTTTCATTTGAGGGCATCGTAGTGACTTCCTTGTTCTTATTACCTCGGTTTTTGTGTTTGTTATTTGGCATATTGGAGATATTTGGTTTCTTCACTGTGGTGCTTTTTCTTGTTATACTATGACTCTAGATTAAGTGGACCTTCTGTTTTTGATGGAGCCTTAGAGGCTTGAGATGGGTGTGGCCTGAGAGCTCTGTTTGGTTCCTCAGGGTTAAGGGTGTGCCAAAGGTGACACTCCCAGGTTAGGCGTGGTAGATCTCTCTCTCTTTCTTTCTTTCTTTGATTCAAAAGGGAAGTAATTCCGCACAGCTGAACGAAGTTGGAGGTAGTTAGCAGGCAAATGATATACCCACAGGAGCCAGAGATCAGAAGCTCTTTCCCAAGGACCACACAGGGAATCTGTTCTGCCCTCAGAGTGGGCTCAAATTCTCCTTCAGTCTCCCACTGGGTTGCCAAAGTTACGGAATTGTAGCATCTCTGGAGAGTACTCACATGAATTCCGTGAGTTTTCTCCCCCACCTTCTCTGTTTTCACAGTCTCAGTTCAGTAGCACCACAAATTTGCTAGGTCCTAATCTCCTGTTAATTCGCCCCGCCCAGAGTCAGGTTTTTCTGGCATATTTCTTTTTTAAAGATCTATTTATTTTTTGAAAGGCATAGTTTTAGAGAGAGATGGAAAGACATCTTTGGTTCACTTCCCTAATGGCCACAACAGCCAGAGCTGGGACAAGTATGAAGCCAGGAACCTGGAACTCCATGCAGGTCTCTGACGTGGGTGCAGGGGCCCAAGGAGTTGGGCCATCTTCCACTGCTTTCCCAGGCATATTAGCAGGGAGCTGAATTGGAAGTGGAGCAGCTAGGACTCAAACGAACACCCATATGGGATGCTAGTATCATAGGTAGCAGCTTAAACTGTTACACTATAATGCCAGCCCCTTGGTGTATTTCTGACGACCCTTTGCTTTCCACTCTTCATACTTTCCTAGCATGTGTACTTATTCCCATTGCAAGTTCCTGTGCTGTTTTACCAGCATGCCCAGGTAATGGCAACCAATGCTACAACAGATAACTTTATGTTTCACTCATTGTAGAAAACCACTCAAAACAAAGCAAATGAAATTGAAATGTTGCAGGAGTTTGTAGTTCTAGCCATTAGGGTTTGTGCCCCCTAACCAAGGAAAATGAGGAGCACAGACAATGGAGGGTGAACAGGAAAACAGGTTTATCAAGGAGAAAGAGAAATCAAAGTTTTATTGAATCAATGGAAATTTTCCACAGTGGGAGGGGTTCCTGAGCAGGAATCCATTAGGGTAAGTTGTCTCAGGGTTTGAATCCTTTGGGCTCTGGGAAGTTTGTACATAGTTTTGCAAACATATCAGTCACCAGTGATCTTCTTGTTACTTGGAAGTCAGTATCTGGAGCTGGATGGGTCCAGCTATAACCACATCCTGTTTTGTTTTCAGTTTCTCTATCCTGTTCTTGTGTAATGGGGGTGTTTTGTTCCAGGTGTGTTTTTCTGTATGTCAAGTTTGCATGTCAAGTCTGAGTTTTTTAATGCACATTAAACTTGAGTCTTTCTTTGCACATCAGACATAAGTCACTTGAGTTCCTTGTCCCTGACTATGTGCCCTCAGACCTCAGCTGTCTCTTGTCTATCAAAATAAGACCTTTTATGCGATTTTAAAATAGCTCTAGTTAACTAGCAGATGTTCTCTATCTTTAATTAATTAAAACACTAAAAAACTTTGTTAATAATAATTGTTCATATTTATGGGTTACATTGTGACATTGTATAATGATTAAATCAGAAATAATTTTGCATTTTCCTCTCTTTGTCATAACTTTATTATTGTAGCCTTGGACCTGGTATTCTATTTGTTTGAAAAATATATTTATTAGGTTATTATGAAGTAAAATCTCCCCACTGTGCTGTGTAATGCTAGAAACTTTTTCTCTGTAAGTCTGATTTGTTACCCTTATACAACTTTCCTCTAGCCTCCCATCCCTTTCAGCCTTTAATAATTACTATTCCATGTTTGGAATGAGTTTTTTTTAGCTTCCACTTACTAGGGAGAACATGCAGTATTTGTCTTTCTGTGTCTGGAATATTTCACTTAGCATAATGTCATTCAGTTATATCCATTTTGCAGCAAATTACAAGATTTAATTCTTTTATAACTGAATAAAATTCCATTGTGTGTGTGTACATATCTATCTCTCTCTCTCTCTCTCTATATATATATATATATATATCACATTTTCTTTAACAATTTATTTGTTGATGGAGGCCTTGGTTGATTACATATCTTGGCTATTGTACATAGTCCTGCAGTAAACATGGTGCTTACAGATATTTCTTTGATATGATTTCATATCTGTGAATATAATCTCAGTAATGGGATTGCTAGATCATCTAATAGTTCTTTATCTAGTTTAAGGAAGCTTCATATTGTTTTCCATAGAGGTTTCATTACTTTACATCCCCACTAACAGTGTGTGAGAATTTCCCTTTCTCCACATCCTCATCAGCTTTTGTTACTTTTGTATCTTTGCTAATATTCATTCTAACTGGCATAGGGTGATATCTCATTAGGGTTTGGTTTGCATTTACTTGATGACTGGTGACACTGAACATTTTTCCCCCAAATATTTGTCTGTCATTTGTATTTCTTCTTTCAAGAAATGTCTATTCAGATCTTTTCTCGACTTCTTGACTGTATTTTTTGTTTTGTGTTGTTGAGTTTTGAGTTCCTTATACATTCTGGATAATACTTTCTTGAATAAATAGTTTCCAAATATTTTTTCCCATCTGTTGTTCAGATCTTCATTCTGTTGATTCCTTTGTTGTGCAGAAGCTTCTTAGTTTGATATTATCCCATTTGTCTATTTTTGCCTTGGTTGCCTGTGCTTTTTGGATCTTATCCAAAAAATGTTGCCTACACCAAGGTCTTGAAGTGTTTCACCTATGATTTCTTCTAGCAGTTTTATAGCTGTAGGTCTTACATTTAGGTTTTTAATTCATTTGAGTTCATATTTACATATGGTAAGGGGTAAGGATTCAATTTCATTTTTTCTACATATTATATCATTTTGCCAGTACTATCTATTGATAAGGCAGTCCTTTCTCCAATATATGTTCTTGCACTTCTGTTAAAAATCAGTTGACTTGGGCCAACGTTGTGGCACAGCCGGTTAAGCCACTGCCTGTGACACCAGCATCTCATATGAGAGGGCCGGTTCACATCCTGGCTATTCCACTTCTGCTCTAGCTCCCTGCTAATACAAATAGCAGAGGGAAATGGCCCAAGTTCTTGGGACCTTGCCACTCATGTGGGAGACTCAGATGAAGTTCCAGGCTCCTGGCTGGATTTTTCATTTAGCAAGATCATTATTGGTGAATAAAACGCTACTTTTTAAATGTGGTTTCTGTGACCTGCCACTTTATTGAGTAAATTTGTGAATTCAAACAGCTTTTTGGTGAAGTCTTTAAGTTTTTCCATGAATAAAATTATGACGTCTAAAAACATGGATATTTTGACTTCCCCAATCCAATTTGGTTGCTCTTTGTTTCTCTGTCCTTCATAATTTCTGTTGCTAATATGTCCAATGCTACATTGAAGAAGAGTGGTGAAATTGGACATCTTTGTCTTGTTCCATGTGTTAGGGGAGATGTTTTCATCTGTTCCCCATTCAGAATGATGTTGAATGTGGGTTTGTCATATATAGCCTTCATCATTTTGAAGTATGTTCCACCTGTAGGTAGTTTATTGAGAGATTTAATCTTGAGGTGATGATGAAAATTATCAAGTGCTTTTTCTGCATCTATTGAGATGATCATAGATTTTTGTTCTCCCTTCTGTTTTGTGATTTGTTACATACGATTTACAAATGTTGCACCATCCTTGCATACTTCTTGCATACTTTCACTTCTTCACGGTTGTGATCTTTTTGATGTAATATTGGATTTTGATAATATTGATTGAGAATTTTTGCATTTGTATTCCTCTAGGATATTGGTCTGTAGTTTTCTTTTGTGTGTCTTTTTTTTTGGTGTCATCGTCATTCTGGCTTTATATAAAGGGCTTGGTAAAATTCCAGCCTTTTCAAATTTTTTGAAATAGTTTGAGATGTAATGGATTTAATGTTTCTTTAGTTTTCTAGAATCCAACTGTAAAAACATTGAGTCCTAGACTATACTATTATGGAAAACTTTTGGTATATAGTTGTTCACAGTAGTTTATGATCCTTTGCATTTATGTGGTATCAGTTTTAATGTCCTCCTTTACATTTCTAATTTAATTCATTTCATATTTTCTTTTTTCTTTGTTAGTCTCACTAAAAGTTTGTCTATTTTGTGTGTTTTCAAGAAACCATATTTTCATTTTGCTGGCATTTTGTATTTTTTTGGTTTTTTTTTCATTTATTTCTGCTCTGATTTTTCCCTTTTCTTGTCTCCTACTAATTTTTCAGTTAGTTTTCTTCTTGCTTTTCTAAATTATTGAGGTGCAGCATTAGATTATTTATTTGAGCTATTTCTATCTTTTGATATTTGCATCTATTGCTCTAAAATTCCCTCAATACTGCTTTTGTTGTATCCCATAGATAACAATGTGTTATATATTCACTTTCAGTTGTTTCAAGAAAATTTTCAGTTTTCTTTTAAATTTCTTCAGTCATCCATTGGACACTCAGGAGCATGTTCTTTAATTTCCATGTATTTGTAAATTGTACATTATTCTTCATGTTATTGGACACAAAATCTTTTTAAAATTTTATTTAAGTTATATAAGTTTCATGTATTTCATATATACAGATTTAGTAACATAGTGACACTGCCCATCCTACCTTCCCTCCTGGACATGCTCCAACACTTCCTCCTCCTCCCTTTAACATTCCCACTCTTAATTTTTACAAAGATCTATTTTAAGTTTAATTAATGATGAACACTAAAAATCTTAAAAGTCTAGGTGACAGGATAACTTGATTGTTTACTAGTGGCTTTATGTTTCCCAATGTCTGAGTAAATTATGCCTTCTTTTTCCAGTTCCAATAGCAACTTTTAGGGTTTTTTAAAAGATTTATTTATTTATTTGAAAGGCAGAGTTACAGAGAGAGAGAGGAGGTAGGTAGAGATAGAGAAATCTTCCATCATCTGGTTCTCTCCCAATGACCGCAATGGACAAATCCAAAGCCAGGAGCCAGGAGCTTCTTCCAGGTCTCTCACGTGGGTATAGGGGCCCAAGGACTTGGACCATCCTGTACTGCTTTCCCAGGCCTTAGCAGAGAGCTGGAATGGAAGTGGAGCAGTCAGGACTCAAATCGGCACCCATATGGGGTACCGGCTTTACCCGCCTCACCACAGTGCTAGCTTCATGGCTTTACCTTTTGATAACTTACCAAAGAAACAAGGTAATTTCTTGTAGCCCTGCTGTCTTTATTAAGTTTTAATTGAGAATTGAGTCTTTAAAAAGAGATGTTAATTTTTAAAAGATATCTATTAATTTTTAAAATGTTTAGGCAAAAAATCATAATTGGTTAAATCTGGTATATAATTCTGATTAAATAACCCTGAATAAATGGATGACTCTTATTTCAGAATAATCAGGGATCCTATTTTGAAAAAATGTTTTAAACCTTTTGACATCTTTGGCAGGTTTTCTCAGAATCACAGTTCTAAATTAAGTATTTTGACTTTGAGATTTCCAGTTAGGCCCCTGGAGATCATCAAAGTACGTATCTTTCATCTTGTGGAGATAACAGCTAATTAGGCTTATATGGATTGTCTGGAAAGCATTGTCAGATTGTGGATATTAAGCTTTTTTGCTAAGAGCTTTTGATTATATGCTCTTCTTTTAAGTTTTTAATTAATGAATGCATTTTTTCATAGATACAACTTTAGGAATATAGTAGTTCTTTCCCCTGTACCCATCCTCCCCTAACTCCCATCCCATCTCCCTCTTTCCTCTCCCGTGGATATTAAACATTAAATTATATATACCTAAGTATGTCATTGGTGTATGTATTCTAGAAATTATATAAAATTTATAAAAGTCTGGTGGTCCTGTTATGATGTTATCATTCATAATTGTTACTTCAAAAAAAAAAAGTACCTAGAGGCCTTTCAAAGAGAGTGTTCCTTGTATCACAGGCCCAGACCTCAAAAGGACAGAAGTTATGTAAACTCTCACGGTTGCTTTCTAAAATACAGTATGCAGTGAACATAATTAACTCTCCTTGTTAATTGCTGAATTGTTATAATTTTGAGCATGGCTATTTAAAATCTTTTGTCATCCACAGTTCTGATTCTTCTTTAATAACATTCGCAATCAGATTCATGGAGAAGACTCTAAAATATTTCAGATACAAGTTTCTGACAGCTTTAAGATCAATGGACTATAAGAATTTTCAGACTTCTGATAAAAATCAGATAAATTCATAAAGCTGTTAATGGAGAACAAGCAAAACTTAGTTACATGAGACTGAATGAATTAAATAACTTTGTGTGTTTTACGTCTTTTATTTAAAATATTGTTCATTATGTACTTAAATGTTTCATCTAATAGGTCCAGGAAAACTTTTACATGAGTTTTCTATGGTTTACACCACTTTGGTAAAGTATAATTTTGTAAACAAACATTGAAGTGTTTACCATTCCCCACTACTTAATTCTTCCAAAATTTAAAAATGGTTTATAAGTATTTTGGTTGTTTACAACAATGTGATAATTTGCATGGATTCATTAGGAATCTGTTCTCTTCATAACAGTATATAGTTGGAAACATTGGCATAATTAAAAATTATTCATAGAATGCTTGCCTTTAAGAGTTCACAGCCTTGCAGTGAGTAAATAAAGTTGTCACTTCTTAGTAGGTCCTGAAACTCCAAAATATTGAGTACTATAATTTTTTGAAAATCCAAATCTTCCTTGGATTGGCTTCTTAACTTTGAGCATTTCCCAAATCTGAGATTATTATATGGTAAATCAACTCTTGTTACTGCATTTAGTGCAAGTAGTCTATCACCAAACTATAATACACCTACTTTTGTATTGTAACTCTGTTCATTGTTTTTAAAATACAGAGTAAATTTGTTATGTTCCTGTTGGTTTTGTTATTTTCCCTTGAGCTTTATGCCTGTTGCCTACTGGACTTTTACAAAAGTATAACTCGTAACAAAATAATGCTGGCCTGGCATTTAAGATAATGACTCACACCTACAGAATAGATGAAGTTAAGTTTTACAATGGACTCCAAGTAAAGTTAGCCTAAGAATCACTTCTGAAATCTCTTTGTTCCTCAAATGTGGCTAAAAGGATTTTTGACACGGACTCCTGGTAGTCAATGACTCCCTTCCTCCCCCTGTCATGGGACCAGATCGGACCAACAACCAGAACAGGTCCATCTTGGCAATGAGGAGCAAACAGAGTCTACCTATCAGATCAGTGGTGTTTTCAGATTAAGATCTTGATCACAAGGAGGAAATAAAAAGATAGTGTCACTAGTGTGACAAAATTAGATGCAGCCAAGAGGTTATAAAGTAAGGGGTCTTATGCATAATTGCCTGTTAGTAACTATCACAGAAACCTCTACCAAAGCTGCAACCTCTAGAGAGAACTACTGTCGCTCCCCCTCTTCGTGGAGGAACGACATTAAGCCCTGCCTAGGCTTCATATCCGAGTCACGGCACCATTATGTCGCTCCCCCTCTTCGCGGAGGAACGACACAGGACCCTGCGCTGTTCTTTCGTCTGCTTGGCCCTCCCCGGGTTTGCTGCTGGTTCTTCCCTGGTTGGCTACTGTCCCTTCCACCTCCGTGGAAGGGCAGTTCCCCCTGGCCACATTCCCCACTTCCGCAGGGGAGCGGCACACCGCCGGCCGGCTCTCTTGGGGGCTGCACAGGTGTTCCCTCAGATGTTCCCCTTAGATGTTCCTGGTGCATGCCGTCTCTCTCCTCCTTTATAGTCCTCCTCCGCCAATCCTAACTCGGCTGCCCACACGCCGAGTACGCTGCTCTCCTCCAATCAGGAGCAAGTCCTACAGTTTATTAGCTGAACTGGAGGCAGCTGTGCGGAAGCTGTTTACTTCTCTCCCAGCGCCATATTGTGGGAGAGCAGATGCATAGAATAAGTCTTAATTCCAGTAACTCAGTCCAGTCCGGGCTGCTCCCCACAACTACCATTTCAAAACAAAGATTCTAACTACATATGAAACTTGGTATTTTCATACCTAATGCTAGAATTTATATATATCACCTTACCTGAGTGGGAAGGATTAGGACTTAGAACCTTGTCTCAAAATTTGGGAAAGATGAGATAACTGATGTCATACTTTTAAAAAATTCGGGACATTGAAACCCAAGGCTGGCCGATGTGTCTGAGACAATTGTGATGTACCACAGGGGACGGATTAACTCACTTTTGCACAGCCTGTCAAAGTGCATAGAGCTCACCATGTGATGTCACTTTTGGAACAAAAGCAATGCTATTGTGCTTACTTCTGGCTGTATGGGGAAATTCCAAGACATTATTTGATAACTGAAGTGTTACTCTAAAAACTATTTTATGTTTTAAATCCAGCCACCTTGCCTCTAGATCCCTTTAGAGAGCCTGTACATTACAGCTTACAGGTTGTTGAACAAGTGTGTCTTCGAAGGCTGTAATTGACTGATGTACCCTTAGAGACTCTCTGTCTGGAACTCTTCATGGATGGAGACTGCTTCACTGACCAGAAAAAAAATCAAAAGACTTAAAGTGCAATAGTAACTCCCCAGTAAACATTGGAAACAGAAGAATTGCCACCATGTGTCTTGGTCCAAAGCCAAATTCATTAGCCATACTTTATGCCTTAGAAGAGGTAAGAATAAACATTTACACTGACTCTAAGGAAAGAGAAATGTTTATGGCCTTGGTTTCCCCTGAGAGGGCTAGGAAGGTATACTGTGGGCCTCCCTTGGGTTCAAGGAAGATGAGGAAAATATGTAAAAAAGTCTGCCAATTTCCAAATTGTGTTTCATAGATGGACCAGATCTGTCTTCTAGTGGTATAATCACTTGATATTGATCTTTGTTGCAGAGATAAGAGTGCATTTTTGCACAATACAGCATTGAAAAATTATATTCACTGTACCTTAAATGACAGTGCCACACACCCAGGTTAGTGCTGTGTGTGACACCACACTAAGCCTTAATCAATAGTTCTACACCTAGTATGGAAATGGAAGTCCCTGGTGACAGAAACTACTAATCTTTCTGGTTTGATTATAGATACAGGAATATTAGTATGTTGTTGATTTTATCATTGCTGTGCGATGATGATGCTCCTGAAAGATAAAGCTATGCAGAGACTAACTGGGCCCAAACCATGTCATAAGACAGAACATGTTCTCTGAAAACCTGGCACTAGGAACTTTCTTGAAATGGAACATTTACAACTTATATTCCTCCAATCCTGCAAATCTCTACTTCACCTCTTCACAGCAGAAAGTAGCCACAATACTCATCACCGTATTCCTTCTGGATTCAGGAGTAACAATAAATAGGGAGGAATTTAAACCCAGTCCCTGTACAGTGCCTTGGATGTAGATGGTAGGTATCATCAGGTCCTAGTTTTCCAGTTTTGCAGACTCCCTCACTTTGCTTAATATCTCCTTTTCCTGCTTTTATGATTGCAAGGTGACCTATCTTACTAAAATTAGCTCACTAAATTGAGGGAGTAGTACAGCTTTCCCTACAAGGTCCCTAATCATTGGACTAATAAGGTCATTCCTTTTCTTTCAGTTTATTTTATAATCATAAGCTTAACAATCCACT
This sequence comes from Oryctolagus cuniculus, assembly GCF_051225735.1. NCBI lineage: Eukaryota > Metazoa > Chordata > Mammalia > Lagomorpha > Leporidae > Oryctolagus > Oryctolagus cuniculus. The sequence goes on along the minus strand of NC_142888.1, from coordinate 6,952,306 downwards.
AAGTAAAGAACAAATAGTAAGAAAAAAAATACTGTTCCTCAATAGTAGAGACAAGAGCTGTAAACAATAATCAATTCTCAACATGTCAATTTTGCTCATATACATTACTTTTTTGTACTCCATTAGTTATCACAGATCAGAATATTTGTATGGTATTTATCTTTTTGGGACTTCTTTCACTAAGTATAATGATTTCCAGTTGCATCCATTTTGTTGCATTCTTTTTATGGCTGAGTAGTATTCTATAGTGTATATATACCACATTTTCTTTATCCAGTCATTGGTTGATGGACATCTGGGTTGATTTCATATCTTAGCTATTGTGAATTGAGCTGCAATTAACATGGGGGTACAGGTAACTCTTTCATATGCTGATTTCATTTTGTTTGGGAAAATTCTCAGGAGTGGGATGGCTGCATTCCCACAAACAGTGGATTAGGGTACATATATTTTCCCTATAGGTAACATCTGGATGTTCAAACTTGTCTTGAAAGATTTCTTTCCCCAGAAACCAAGGTGCCAAGCAAGGTGCCACCCGCACATAGCCCCCAGACTGACCTCAGCCCATTCTGCCATCATCAAAATTCCATAAAGGATGTGATATTGCCAACCAATTGAAGAGGGACCACAAGCACTACAGACCAACCGGGAACTTGGACATGAGCTGAAAACACACCATTCAGCCCCAACTTCAATCTATAAGAATAGTTCAGTTGCAGTAACTCCTTTAGGTAGCCTTGGAATTAAGCTGTAGCTATACAGCTCCTTTTTCTTCACTTTGTAATTAATATCTACTTTCTTTTGCCACTCAAGTATCAGTAATTGACTTGTACATTGCAGTGAGCGTATCCAGTTTTGAAGGATTTATAGCAATTTTCCAGCCGTTTTTCAGGTATTCTATGTCAATGAGGCAAATGTAGTTTATACTGAATATTGGGCACTGGCAGCCGTAGACCTAGAACAGTGGGATGCAGATAGATCCTTCTTCAGGATGCATGGAGGGAATGTAGGTGACTCAGGGAATATAGTACCAATAGTCATAATGCTAGAGCTGCTAGACCTAGTGGGGATGTTACCCAGGTAACATGGGGTTAGTGAAACTAATTCTGTGGATTATGCACTGGCAACCATAGGCCTAGAGCAGTGGAACGCAGATAAGGACTTCCATAGGTCCTGGGATGAGCTTAGGTGACTTTGGTTAATATAGCACCAACAGTCACAGTTCCATAGCTGTAGAACATGGTCCCACAGGATGATTCCAGTTTATGCTAAAGATTGTACTCTGACAGATGTGGCCCTGGAGCTGTGAAATGCAGATCAAGCCTTCTCCCAGGTCCCACAAGGTGAGTGCAGGATTCTGTGTGGTTTATGGAACCGGTAGTCACAGTTCAGTTGCAGTACATGATGGGTCCTTACCCAGGGTGAGCACAGGTTACGTTGTGGATTATGCACTGGTAGGTGCAACCTGGAGTGTGGAATACAGACAGATAGGCTTTCTCCAGGTCTCATAGGGAGGAAATACAGGTGTCCCCAGGGCTTATAGAACAAATGGTCACAGTCTCAGAGCTGCAGGATGTGGGGAGTAACTCATCCACTTCCCATGGGGCAAGCACAGGTTATGCTGGGAATTGTTTACAGGTAGCTGCCTAACTATTGTTTTGGGATGCATATATGACCTTCCTTAGTTCCCACTGGATACGTATGCATTACTCCAAATTGTAGCATGAACATCCATAGTTTTGGAGCTGCAGGATGAATAAAGGACAATGCCCAGGTCCATATGGAAGATATGCAAGGGTGATGTGGGGCTTGTTTCCTGGCCATCCAGATCCCAGAGCAGGAAAATGGAAAGGAAATTCCTCAGCTCCCTCCAGGTATTATGTATACAATGCTGCTGATACTAAGCACCAAGAAGCAGAGAGGAATTTCCCCCAAGAGTTTAGAGAGAGCAAACATGATTCTGGGTCTTGTACATAGCAATTCTGCAGCTGTGGGATGAAGAGGGACCTGTTCTCTGCCACATGGGGTGTGCTGGTTCCAGGGGGTTCTGGCAACTACTGGGGCTACCTACTGACTCCTATGGCAGAATGAGATCTAGTAGTGGCTGTGCTGTAGAAATTTGGGTTCTAAGCACATGGGGTTGGGAGTGTAGGTTCTGTTTGTTGGAGCAATGAAGTTGCTTGACACAATCATCTTTCCAGACTGGAATTAAGGATTGTGGAATTCTCCTGGTGTCCGTGCTACTGGTATGCTGTGATGGAGTTTACTGAGCTTTCCTGCTTACCTTTTCTTGGCAATGTGTACTTCTCCCTCGCAGGGTGCTGGTGTAGGAGTTGCAGTGTGCTTTGTTCCTCTCTGTGTGTTGACTTTCTAAATCTTTCTGCAGTTTAGGGTTCCTGTCAGTTATTGAAGTTGTCCCTTAGTCATTTGCCTTGAAATATGATCCTTCCTTTGTTATTCTGCTTCTTTACTGTAGTGGAGGCAAGTGCAGGGCCCCTTTATTCAATGATATTGAATGCTCCTGTGAGTATCTTTAATAACATATCAAAGTTCTCTGTGGGAAGAATTTAACGGCAAGGACTGAGTCTGAAATCCCTTTCAGGATTCCTACTGCTGCACCTCTGAAAATTGCTTGCAGAGCTCCATGGCTTACTGAAGAGCAAGATGCATTCATATTTGTGCCTTTGAATGACATGAAAAAATAACCTTCTATCTCCAATGGGCATTCTCAATTCGTCTCCAACAGCAGCAATGGCATTTTACATGTGATTTCTCTTCTGGACCAGCAGCAACCCTAGTTAACTTTATAACCATACATTAATAGCAAGGATAGGCTATTCGTTATGCATCTCATCTTGGAAAATTAGAAAGCCTATTGTTTTTAGATGAGAAAATTTAATTTTTTAAATATGCAAAGCACAATATACTGATATGGATGCATCCAAATACTTATATCATCTCCAGGGCTTCCCTGAGGCAAAATTGACATAAAGCATGATTTATCTCCATCTTTCTTCCATCTCCTTTCCCAGGTCCTCCTTTGCCTTTCCCCATCCACCTGAAACCTCTCTGTTAAATAACCCAAAAATGGCTTGCAGCCCTTAGACGAGTCCTCATACCCTGTCTTCCCTTCTCTAGCCAACATTTACTGATTCTGTGTCCTGTGCCTTACTGAGCACTGTGACAAATTAAATCATTTGAGTTTACAGACTAAAATCTGGTAATGATTTAATATTTTAACCTCATGGAGTTATTCAAATGTTCACAGACACCCTGAGGAAGATAAAAAAAATTAACTCAAGGGAGAATTGTAATTTCAAGTCTGATACATTACAAGGAGCAATGTCTCTTGCTGGATCTGTATATATGGTTTATGAATTTAGCTGGATCTGTATATATGGTCATTATCTTGGTAAACAACACAGGATAAGCATGTTAAAGGTCCCCAGGTGCATACTGAAGAACATTTTCTGTTGAAAGAAAACTTGGTTTTGTTGAAAGAGACTTCTTTACATCATGGCTTTTTTTGTGGATTATTTTTCCAAATAGAATAAAAGAAATATTTCCTTCATATGCCTCCAGTTTCACAGCTGCAGCTTCCATTTCTTTGTTACATTCAACCAGGTCTAATCATTACTTTCAAAACATGAAAGTTGTCAACCATATACTGCTTATCCTGTGAACGCCATAAATAACAAATATCAATTTTATCATGTGTGATGTTTAATGCTTTGTTAATTGCTGCAGCAACCAGTTATTTTTTTCCTTTAAGGCAGAAATTGTCTAACTGCTATTTCATCCTTGGGATTCTGGTGGTAACTTCAAGTTTAAAATATTTTGAAATGATCCAAGAGGGATTCTATCCACTTTACTCTGAGCAGTGAATTCACTCAAGCCTATGGTTTTGGGGGTACAGCAAAAGGGCATTCAAACATTAATAGTTTTTATATATCACTATAAAATAGATTTGTTAAGTGCATGAACATTTTACAATTGAATCAGAAGAGAATAGTCACTGGATGCAAAAGTTTGCTGAATAAATCAATCATTTGTCACCATAATGTAAAGAGTCAAATGGGTTAATAGGTAGTCAGGGTGGTCCCAATGGAATTTGGGGTATAAAATATTTGCTTCCTTCCCCAAAAGTTTATCTTTAACAAGAACAAAATGTCTGCCCTCTTTCCTTTAGGAATCTCCAAATTTACCATGAAAGTAGCAAGGGAGTAGTAATTTCATCTTCCTGAGCTCACGGTTTATTGTGAAAACAAGTTGGTTTATTGTGAAAACAAGTTATCTATTCTACCCTTCTGGATGGTTTTTTTGTTTTAGCGTGGGAAAGCCAGATAGGATAAAGGATTGTAAATCAGGTCCTTTGGGTTTTGTCCCTGCTTGGTAACTGAATGCCACTCTGATTAACTTTTATTTTCCTTCAAAACTGTGCTTAAAAACCCCAGTGCTTCAGGGTTCTTTGGGTTCTTTCTTCTCTTGGAAGCCCACCTCTATGCCACTCCAGCTGGAGGTCTTTGATTCTAATAAATCCTTTTAAATCTCTCTGCTGTCCACTTGGAAATTCTTCTTCCATGTGAGACAAAGAACTGAGGTAACAGTAATTTCTCTGCTGCTGTTTTCCCATAACAATAGCGGTATTTCTGCCTTCATGTTGCACTGAATGAGACAGAATATGTGATACGTTTTGAGACTTTAATATTTTCTATCTTCTCTATCATATTATCTTTTTTTTCAAATTCCTTTGCTGAATCAATATCTATGAAATATTAAAAATATAATTTGATATGTAGGCCATTAAAAAGTGGATGATGGGCTTCATCCCCCAAATGGATCCTCAATAATTGATAGTTCTTTATATTATTATTATTATTATTATAATTATAAGTTGCAATCTCAATATTATTAGCACTGCAGGATTAATATGCAACTCAACTTCTCAAAACTAGAGTCTTTGTGTACTTAGTAGCTAGAAATTAAGTCAGGACAGGCTCCTAAATATTTTAAAAAATGCTCTTTGAGCACATTTGAAGTCTGTATGGAAACATATATGGGAAAGTAACCTCAGTATTTACTGCAATATAGATGCAAATGTTAAATGCATTTTTATTTTTTAAGATTTATTTATTTTTTGAAAGACAGATTGACAGATAGAGTGGGAGTTTATACAAAGAAATCTTCCATCTGCTGGTTCACTCCACAAATGGCCACAAAAGTTGGGGCTGGGCCAGATTGAAGCCAGAAGCCAAGAACTCAATTTGGGTCTCCCACATGGCTCTCTCATGTGGGTGACCAGGGCCCAAATACTTAAGCCTTCTGCTGCTTTCCCAGGTACATAAACTGGCACTCTGATATGGATTGCCAGCATTGCAGGCAGAAGTTTAACCCACTATACTACTAAGGTGGTCACAAATGCATTTTTATTTTATTGACAATAATTGTACATTTTATGTGGTACAATGTAATATTTTGATATATGCATACATTTTAATGATCATATTAGGATAATTAGCATCCATCACTTCATATATTCAAGGTTTCTTTGTAGTGTATACATTCAGAAGTCTTTCTTTTAGCTCTTTAGACAAGTACAGTACGTTATTGTTAAATATTTCAAACAAATTTAAATAAATGAGTGCTGAAGATGGTGGAATAGGGAGGGAGCTTACTGCTCTAGCCTAGAAGATAGTTAAAAAAATGGAAAGAGTACAATTTCAGGAAAGAGTTAAGGAGAAAAGGGCATAGAAAATTCCATGCAAATTAGAGGGACCCTGTGGATCTATGTGGAGGGTGTGGATGTGCACAACTCAGGACTCCAGCAGCCAAGAGCCTCAGCACCAGCTTTGGAGAGTGAGGTGAGACCAGACTGCAGCAGCCCAAACCACTGGCAATAAAGCTGTGGAAGAGCCTGGCGTGTCTGGCTTGGAGTCCTGTGGGGGACAGTATATCTGCTATCCCAGAGGAGACAAAGGGGGGCATGTTTCTGTCTCCCCACCACCTGGAACCAGTGTCCTATAACTAACCCAAAGTGGGCACGTGCCATTTTGGACATATTTAACATCTGTGCCAACTTGTGTCTGTATGTCCAGCAACCTGCTGAGAGGAGACATCTGAGTCTGGCTGGGAGAATTGACAGGGGGCTGAGTGCTCATAACTGTGGGAGACTTTGTGTGCTGGGACTGTGAAAACACTGTGACTGCATGTGAGGATGGAAGGCATGGCTGTGCCTTTGGGCAATCACTGAGGGTGCCTCCATGCACTTGGGGCTCATTGATTCTCTGATGAGGATCATTGCTGTGACTATCATTAGTCACCTTGAATGTAAATGACCTGAAGTATCCAGTTAAAAGATACAGACTGGCTGAATGGAAAAAAAAAACCCAAAACCCATCTATTTGCTGCCTACACAAAACACATCTCACCAACAAAGATACACACAGACTAAAAATGAAAGGATGGAAGAGATATTCCATACTAACCGAAACTCAAAAAGAGCTGGTATGGCCATCCTACTATCAGACAAAATAGATTTTAACAACCAAAACTGTTAAAAGAAGCAAAAAAGGGCACTATACAATGATTAAGGGATCAATTTAACAGGAAGATATGACTATAATAAGTGCATATGCACCTAATTACAGGGCATCTGGCTATTTAAAAGAAATGTTAATGGATCTAAAGAGAGACATAGACTCCAATTCAATAGTAATGGGGGACTTCAGTACCCCACTTTCAGCAATGGACAGATCAACCAGACAGAAAATAAGCCAGGAAAGAACAGTTAAAAAACCCTACAGACCAAATGTACCTAATAGATATGTACAGACCTTTTCATCCTACAGTTGCAAAATACACATTCTTCTCACAGGGCATGGAACTTTCTCTAGGATAGACCACAGACCATGCCATAAAGCAAGTCTCAGCATATTCAAAAAAATCGAAATCATACCATACATATTTGCTGACCAGAAGGGAATTAAGCTGGAAATAAACAATTCAAGACTCTCTAGAACATATGCAAACACATGGAGACTGAACAATATACTCCTGAACAGTGGGTCATAGAAGAAATCAAAAGAGAAATCAAAAGACTGTTGAGGAACAGATTTAGTTTCATACTATTTATATAGAGTATATCTTTAATCTTCTGTGTATAAAGATAATTAAAAGTAGATTTTAGTGAAAAATGAGAATAGGAGAGGGAAAAGGAAGAAAGGTGACACTGGGGGAAGGAGGGCGGGTAGAGTGGGAAGAATCATTATCACTATGTTCCTAAAGTTGTATTTATCTAATGCATGAAGTTTGTATACCTTAAATAAAAGGTTTCCAGGGAAAAACAAAAAAGTAAATAAATGAGTACTGAATTGGTAAGTCAATTGATCAATCAATCAAATAATTATTGAGCAATGAATTAGCAAGACATGTATAGAGCTGTGTTCTCTGGACTAGGCCATAGAATATAACATTTCTTTTAGTAGTGACAGAGGATCTTTTTAAAATTTTTTCATTTAAAAAATGAACAAAATTCATGTATTTCATATATACAGCTTTAAGAGCATAATGATACTTCCTACAATAGCCTTCTCCCTGCCCATACTCCCACCCTCCTTCCTCCTTCCTTTCTTATTTTTCTTTTAATTTTTACAATGACATACTTTCATTCATTTTATAATCACAAGCTTAACCCTCCACAAAGTAAAGAATTCAATAAGTAGGAAGTAGAAAACCAGTATTCCTCAGGAGTATATACAAGGGCTGTAACAATAATCAAATCTCAAATGTCAGTTTTGCTCATATACATTACGTTTTTTGTGCTCTGTATATTAATTACCACAAATCCAGGAAAACATATGATATTTGTCTTTTTGGGACTGACTTATTTTGCTAAGCATAATGGTTTCCAGTTGCATCCATTTGTTGCAAAATACAAGATTTCATTCTTTTTTTAAAGCTAAATAGTATCCCATAGTGTATTTATGCCACATTTTCCTTATCCAGATAGCAGTTGGTGGACATCTGGGTTGATTCCATATTTTAGCTATTGTGAATTGAACTGCAATAAACAGGAAGGAAGTACAAATGATACTTTCATATACTGATTTCATTTCATTTGGGTAAATTTTGAGGAGGGGGATGAATGGGATATCTATTTTCAGCTTTTTAAAATTTTTATTTAATAAATATAAATTTTCAAAGTACAACTTTTGGATTATAGCGGCTTTTTCCCCCCATAACCTCCCTCCCACCCGCAACCATCCCATCTCCTGCTCCCTCTCCCATCCCATTCACATCAAGATTCATTTTCAATTCTCTTTATATACAGAAGATGAAGTTAGTATATACTAAGTAAAGATTTCCACAGTTTGCACCCACACAGAAACACAAAGTATAAAGTACTGTTTGAGTACTAGTTAGTACAACACATTAAGGACAGAGATCCTACATGGGGAGTAAGTGCACAGTGACTCCTGTTGTTGACTTAACAATTGACACTCTTGTTTATGGCGTCAGTAGTCACCCTAGGCTCTTGTCATGAGCTGCCAAGGCTATGGAAGCCTTTTGAGTTCGCCAACTTTGATCTTATTTAGACAAGGTCATAGTTAAAGTGGAAGTTCTCTCCTCCCTTCAGGAAAAGGTACCTCCTTCTTTGATGGCCCGTTCTTTCTACTGGGATCTCGCTCACAGAGATCTTTCATTTAGGTCATTCTTTTTTTTTATGCCAGAGTGTCTTGCTTTCCATGCCTGAAATACTCTCATGGGCTTTTTAGCCAGATCCAAACACATTAAGGGCTGATTCTGAGGACAGAGTGCTGTTTAGGGCATCTGCCATTCTATGAGTCTGCTGTATATCCTGCTTCCCATGTACAATCATTTTCTCCTTTTTAATTCTATCAATTATTATTAGCAGACACTAGTCTTGTTTATGGTATCCCTTTGACTCTTAATTTTATCATTATGATCAATTATGAACTGAAACTGATCACTTTGACTAGTGAGATGGCATTGGTACATGCCACCTTGATGGGATTGAATTGGAATCCCTTGGCATGTTTCTAATTCTACCATTAGGGGTAAGTCCGAGTGAGCATCTGCTGAACTGTACATCTCCTCCCTCTCTTATCCCCACTCTTATATTTAACAGGGATCACTTTTTAGTTAAACATCTAAGAATAATTGTGTGTTAATTAAAGAGTTCAACCAATAGTATTAAGTAGAACTAAAAAAATACTAAAAAGAATAAAGTAGTAAGTTGTTCCTTATTTTCAGCTTTCTAAGGAATCTCCATTCTGTCTTCCATAATGATTTTAGTAGTTTACATTCCCAACAGCAGTGTATTAGGGTAGCTTTTCCCCCACATATTCCCCAGAATTTACTGTTTTTTGATTTTTAGGATGATAGCCATTCTAACTGGGGTGAGGTGAAACCTCATTGTGACTTTTATTTGCATTTCCCTTGATTGCTAGTGATCTTGAAATATTTTTCATATTGGCCATTTGAATTTCATCCTTTGAAAAATGTCTATTCATGTCCTTTGCTCATTTCTTGACTGGAATGTTGATTTTATTGTTGTTGCATTTCTTGAACTTTTTTAGATTCTGGATATTAACCCTTTATCAGTTGCATAGTTTGCAAATATTTTCTCCCTTTCTGTCAGTTGCCTGTTCATTTTGTTGAGTATTTCCTTTGCAATGCAGAAACTTCTAAGATTGATGTAATCTCATCTGTCTATTTTTGCTTTTATTACCTGTGCTTCTAGGGTCTCTTTCAAAAAGTCTTTGCCTATGCCTATGTCATGCAGAGTTTCCCTAATGTTCTCCTCCAGTAATTTGATAGTATTAGGTGGTAGATATAGCTCCTTGATCCACTTAGAGTTGATTTTTCTTTAGGGTGTAAGACAGGGTATTGCCTCATACTTCTGCACATGAAGATCCAATTTTCCCAGAACCATTTGTTGAAGAGACTGCTTTTCCACGGATTGATTTTAGCTCATTTGTCAGATTAGTTGGTTATAGTAGATTAATTTCTGGGGTTTCCTTGCTGTTCCATTGGTCCACATGTCTATTTTTCTGCCAGTACCAGACCGTTTAGATTATAACTGCCCTGTAGTATGTTTTGAAATCTGGTATTGTGATACCTTTGGCTTTGCTTTGTTGTTTAAGATTGCTTTAGCTATTTGTAATATCTTGCGTTTCCATATGATTTTTAGCATCATTTTTTTCCAGACCTGATGTCGGGATTGCATTGAATCTGTAAATTGCTTTAGGTGTTGTGGACATTTTGATATTAATTCTTTCAATATATGGACATGAAATATTTTTTCATTTTTGCTGTTTTGTTTTATAACTTTTAAAAATGTTTTCTAATTTTTGTTGTAGAGATCTTTGATGTACTTGGTTAAATTTATTCCAAGGTATTCAAATTTTTCATAACTATTGTGAATGAGATTGATCTTAGAAGTTCTTCCTCAACTGTGGCATTGTCTGTTTATACAAAGGCTATTGATTTTTGTATGTTTATTTTATATCCTGCAATTTTGACAAGCTTTCTTATGGGTCCCAAAAATCTTGTGGTGGAGTATTTTGTTTTCCCTGTTGGTAGGATCATGTCATCTGCAAACAGGGATACTTTGATTTCTTCCTTTACCATTTTTATTCCTTTGATTTCTTTTTCTTGTCTAGTGGCTCTGGTTAAAACTTCCAGAACTATACTGAATAGTAATGGTGAGAGTGGACATCCTTGTTGGGTTCTAGACCTTTGTGTAAATACTTCCACCTTTTCCTCATTCAGTATGATGCTGGCTGTTGGTTTGTCATATATTGCCTTGATTGTGTTGAGGAATGTTTCTGCTGTACCTGATTTGCTTTAGGTTTTCATCATGAAAGAATGTTGTATTTTATCAAATGCATCCTATGCATCTATTGAGATATAAATGGTTTTATTCTTCAATCTGTTAATGTGATATATTACATTTATTGATTTACGTATATGGAACCATCCCTGCCTACCAGGGATAAGTCCCACTTGGTTAAGGTGAATGATCTTTCTGATGCTTTGTTGGATTTTATTAGTTAGTATTTTGAATGTTTGCATCTGTCTTCATCAGGGATACTGGTCTGTTGTTCTTTTTCTCTGTTGTATCTTTTTCTGATTTAGGAAATAAGGTGATGCTCAGCTCACTGAAGAAATTTGGGAGGATTCCCACCCTTTCAATTGTTTTGAATAGCTTGAGGAGAATTAGAATTAATTCTTCTTTAAAAGTCTGGTGGAATTCAGCAGTGAAGACCTGGGATTTTCTTTGTTGGGAGGGTCTTTACTGAACCTTACAATCAATGAAGTCTTGGACTTTCTCATGAAATATGGTATTGGAGTCCTGGGCTTTTTTTGTGCTGTGGGTCTTTATTACTGACTCATTCTCTGTCTTGGTTTTTGGACTGTTTAGTTTGCTATCTCTTCATGGCTCTATTTTGGTCAACTGTATGTCTATAGAAATCTATCAATTTCTTCTAGATTTTCCAATTTGTTGGCATCTAGTTGTATTAATTCCTGATGATTCTTTTTATTTCTTTGGTATCCTTTTTATTATCACCTTTCTTGTCTCTGATTTTAATTTGGATTTTTTCCCTTTTTTAATTTGCCTTAAACTATCCATTTGACTCAGTTTCTTGTTTACTAATATTTTGTGGAAGATTTTATCATTGGATAGCAAGAGCCAAATAATATTGTCTTCCTTCTGTATCATAGTTTGACTAATGGGCTCCTAGAAAAGATGTTTCATGTAGAACAGAGATTCATAGATAATAATGCAGGGAAATTAAAACCAAAATAAAGGATTCAGGTCATTAATTATGTTTACCAGGATTTTTCTGGAGAAATGGGTTAAAGCATTTTTCCATGTTAGGAAATAAAACAACAAATAGCAGTATGACTTTTGCTAATTTATTTCATCTTAAAACTATTTTTAAAACTCATGATGATAGAATGACAAGAATAATAGTATTAGTGAGTGATTAATATGTACTAGGGACTTATGTATTATTATCACAACAGCCATGTGGACTTGGGAAACAGTTTTAAAAAATAAAGTCATTTATTCAAGACCATACAGAAAGTAAATACATAGTCAAATCCTGATCTGCTGTTTATTTGACATTGCCTGAATATTTATCAGCAAATCATGTGGCTTTCAAACCACAGTGAATAATGAGTATAATAAAAATATGTATGGATTTTCCATACTGGGTAGTATCTATTGTAAGCATCTGATCACAGTAAATCAATTTACCAAATGCCATTTTGTCTACATCTAATTTTTCACATGACTATTTCACCAAATGGACAATTTGCCTTATTTAACAAATTTAGCAATGTACCAAAAATATGGTTTTTATTCACAGTAAGAATATCTTTTAAATAAATATTCTTGTGAATATATCTTTTATTGTTACATTTCCATGTCAGAATACATTTAAGATTACTCTGTATTATTCATTGCTATCAGTGTTATAAATATTATCTTCCTGATAAAATATAAGTTAATAAGCACACTGTGCTACTTTATGACTAGCTTTGACTGAATGAAAATACTTCTAAGAAAAATGATTATTGAATATATTAATTACAAGACTGACCCTTAAGATATGCTTTTGGGTGTGGTTTTAGGGGCACAATGGGTTAAGCCACTGCTTGGGATTCCCACATCCCAAATTAGAGTGCCTGGGACTGAGGCCCACTCTGTTTCCTTTCCAGCTTCCTGCTAATGTGCTTGGGAGGCAGTGGATGATGGCTCAAGTATTTGGGGTCCTGCCACCCATGTTGTAGACCTGGATGAGTTTCTGGCTCCTGGCTTTGACCTGGCCAGACTCCACCTGTTCAAGGCATTTGGGGAGTAAACCTGTAGCTGGAAGATCCCTGTTTTTCTCTTTTACAGTCATTCTGCCTTTCAAATAAATAAATCTTTTTTTACAAAAAGATATACTTTTGATAACTTGATAAAATTGGAAAATCTGATAAGGTAGTCATGCTAATTTTAATTTGAATACAAATCACCCAGAATATTCTTGTGAACCTGAGAGTGCATCATTTGGGAATCTTATTAAAATGTGGATTCTGAGTCTGTGTGTCTGGGTAGGACCTGAGAGTACGCATTTCTAACAAGTTCCTGAATAATTCCTATGTTGTTTGTTTCAGACCACGTTATGAGTAGTATGGAAGTAGCTCTCAGTGAGTTGATATGGGGCTAACTAAAATAGAATCACATGGATGATATGTATTTCCCTCCCTTAAGTGCACTGATCTTTGTTTTAGATGTCCTGTATACATCTCTTCCCTCTCTTATTCCCACTTTTATGTTTAACAGGGATCACATTTCAGTTAATTTTCAACACTTAAGAATAACTGTGTGATAATTACAGAATTAAACCAGTCATATTAAGTAGAACAGACAAAAAAAAATACTATGAGGGATAATGTATAAGGAAGATTTTGCTTAGATATTAACATAACTAATCTTTAAACTGATGCAGATTTGGATAATGACACAAAAGCAAAAACTTACTGTATTATTGTGTGGGTAATCTAAACAGTATGAGAAAAATCATGATACCATCTGCTGTCCTTGTCTAACTCAAATTCTCAGCATAAAATATGTCAATAAATTTTTTAGCAGTTAGAAACAGGCTGACTTGTATAATAATGTAGCTTTAGTAATTCACTGAGAATTTGAAGTACCTGTTTTTGTAGCATTTAATTAAATGTGTCCATGTCAGATTTTTTAAAAAACTAGGATGGAATGAAATGGTATGTATTATAATTCTTTTCACTAAATTAGCTTGATAAAATTAATTATTGCTTATATCAAGAGGAAATACATATAATCATTTACAGCTATGAAAAATGTTTTATTGTGCTGAATTACTTTTTGCTTGGATAATAGTATCTTACTTTAAATTTTCAGTTAAATATAGTTGGTAGTGGTGCTGAATTCTAAGTTTTATTTATTGCAGTAAGTGTTAACTTTGGCTGCATCTTGTAATCACTTGTAGAATTTTAAAAAATCTTCGTACTCAAGCTGCTTCCTAGATTAGCTAAATCTGAATCACTGGTATAGATATTTTACTTTCCCCAGGTGATTTTAATGTACAGCCAAGCTAATGCTGCTTTCCTCAATTCCTTTAGCATAATTGCCCCCTAATTTGTTTCTTCCTGAATATCCCATTATAAAGGAACTCCAGTGATATACAAACTCCCAGTTCTTCCTGTTCTTACGGTTGCTTACATGGAGGCAGTCTGCAAAAGTGGCATAATTCTTGCTTATAAATTTGACTAAGGCATAAATTCCAAAGACATAAATATATAGAAAATCTTCATAAACTCATGATTTGTTTTATGACAGATCTACTATTAAGACTTCCCCAGTCAATAATTAATATTTGAACCTTATCTCTTTGCTTGGGTTCATATATAATCATTGGCTAGCAAATAAGCAGATAAGCAATGGCAATTTGAGCTAAACAAGCAAGCAGTTAAATACATTCTAGTTTAGAATATCTCCGTAGTGTGTAGTTCTATTTAATAGTTATGGGTTTAGACACATATAGACACCCTTCAGTCTTTTTTTTTAAAGGTTGTCTTTTTGAAAAGAAGTCACACCATAATATTAAGAACTGAAAAATTATGCCAAACTGATGTATAAGTGTGTGGGATTTTAATGACCTTGCTATGTGTGAATATACAATTATATTTTCCCTATTTCTAGGGTGCAGATTAGTGTAATGAGGAGAATAAGTTTGTATAAGAACAATCAGTAATCATTAATTTTTGTCCTGCTCCCAATGCTGAACATTTGACCAAGCAGAGGAGGAATCTTCAAAAAGTTCATGGAAATGTGTAGTATAAAAAAACTACATGGATTGCAATTTTTTTCTTGCGCGGAAATAAACTTGTGTTAACTTGTTACAACATGCCTGATTAGCATCTAATTCGAGTCACTAATAATGATAAGAATCAATTTTAACTGAGCCCTTATCACTCTCTGTCTTTCTTGCTCTCACACAGTAAAAAGAAAGGGAGTGGGCATTTGCCCAGGGGTTAAGGTACCCACATCATACATCAGAATGCCAGGATACAGTTCTTCCCTGTGATTCTTCACTTTGGCTTCTTGCCAATGCAGACCATGAAAGACAGCAGTGATGGCTCTAGTAATTGGGTTCCTGTTACCCTTTTGGGAGACCAGATTACATCCCTGGCTCCTGCCCCTGCCCCTGGCCTAGCTCCATTCATTGCATACATTTGGGAAGTGAACCACCAAATCAGAGTTCTGTTTCTTTGTCTCTCAGATAAGAAGTAATAATAATAACAACAAAATGAAAGAGCTTTAATCAAAGCAACATGAATTCTGATAAAACTGAAGCAAGAAAAAAACATTAAATTTATGGTGAAGCTTGGATGAAAGAATTGCAAAATCATTGATGGTTTATGAAATGTTTATGGGACAAGTCCCTATGTCTGCAATTTATAAGTGGATAACTCACTTTTACATTGCTGTACGATGTTAAACATTGAACATTCAATGTTAAGCATTGAAGATGAATGTTGCAATGCAGACTACATAACTTTTTAAGAAAAAATAGTCTTGTTTGTGCCCGAATTGTAAGGGACTGATGATTAATAACAGAAACAAGAGCAAAAACCATAGATAGCTTGATTTTCTTAGCTTAGACAATTTTGACCCAAAAATTGAAGTGGAGCAAAATTTCTGCTTATGGAATACCAAAAAAAAAAATGCCTCCCGTTTATCTGCAGACAATTACAGACCTTTCAATGGAAATTTTAAACAAGTTGGATCAAGATCCTGAAGAATTTCTTAGAAGAATTGTAACATTGTAACAGGAGGTGAAACATGGCTTTACCAATAGGTTCCTGAAGACAAAAGACAATCAAAGCAATGGCTACCATGAGTCAGATGTGGTCCAGTCAAAGTAAAAATGAATCTATCAAGAACAAAGTTCATGGCAATAGTTTCTTGAAATGCTCAAAACATTTTGCTTATTAACTCTCTGGAATGCCAAAGTAAAATAACATCTGCTTATGTGAGAATTTTTTATGAAAATTACCCCAAAACTTTCATAGAAAAATGCCCAAGAAAGCTCCACTGGTCTTTCTGTACCATGCCAATCTTTCTGCTCATTCCTCTCATCAAACAAGGGCAATTTTGTGAGAGTTTAGATGGGAAATCATTAGGCATCCACCTTACTGTTGTGATTTGGCTTCTTTAAATGGTGCCTATTACGGCCGGCGCTGTGTGGCTCACTAGGCTAATCCTCCGCCTTGCGGCGCCGGCACACCGGGTTCTAATTCCGGTCGGGGCACCGGATTCTGTCCCGGTTGCCCCTCTTCCAGGCCAGCCCTCTGCTGTGGCCAGGGAGTGCAGTGGAGGATGGCCCAAGTGCTTGGGCCCTGCACCCCATGGGAGACCAGGAGAAGCACCTGGCTCCTGGCTTTGGATCAGCGCGGTGCGCTGGCTGTGGCGGCCATTGGAGGGTGAACCAAAGGCAAAAGAAGACCTTTCTCTCTGTCTCTCTCTCTCTCACTGTCCACTCTGCCTGTCAAATAAATAAATGGCGCCTATTTTTCCAGTTAATCATGTAAATATGACTGCACTGACATGGTTAAATTCTCCAGACCTTCAATTCTTTAGAGGGACTAAATAGCTGGTATTATTTACAAAATTATTTGAATATGATGGAACTTCGGCTGAAAAATAAAGCTTATAATTTTGTTTTTATCTTCTAATTATATTTGCATGAAAATTTTGAATTCTCCTTGTATTAATAAATTTGACTGGAAGTAGGTGTGTGGTACAGTGGCTTAAACCACTTCTTAGGATACCCACATCCCATATCAAAGTGCCTGGATCAAGTCCTACTTCTACTTCTGATTCAGCTTCTTAGTGCACCTGGGAGGCAGCAGATGCTGGCTCAAGTCCCAAGTGCCTGCAATCCATATGGGAGATACAGGTGGAGTTCCTGGCTCCCAACTTGGGCCTGGCCCAGCCCTAGTTGGTACAGGCATTTTGATAGTGAACCAGCGGGTGGAAAATCTCTTTCTCTCTCTCTCTCTCCCTTGCAAATAAATAAACAATATACAAAATAAATAAATTTTGCTGATATACAGAAAGATAATTTGGGGGAAGTGTCATCTAGGATGAGACAGGTAGAATATAGATGATTTCATTTCCAAACAATTATTTTAATCCGGGGGATCAAATTACAAAACATTACCATCCAGCAAGAAATAAATAGAACCAACTCAAAGATATGGAAATTAAAAGATTCAATAACAGATGAATAGAAGGGATAAAATAACAAACCAAAAAGTCCGACTCTGTTAAGTGCTCATATTTTATATAAGGAGTTCTCATTTGAACCAAATACATATTAACCCTTCACTATATATTTTAATATATAGTGATATATAGTGAATAGAGCTAAGACAGGAGTAATATATGGCTTGGGGAAGGGAAAGTATAAACAGTAATGAGGTCAAAAAGCATTTTGTAAAAAGCATATTTAAGAGAAAAAATCTTGACACTTGAATTAGTGAATTGCAGATAAACTAGACATTTATCAAAATTGCTTCATTAAATTTGATTTCACTAATTTACAATTCTAAATTTTTAATCAAGAATTGATGCTGACTATGTGCCATTTTAGGGAAAGGTGGAAAAGAAACATTGGAATGGCATAAATAGGAGTTCTCTAACCTCTCAAATCAATGTTTCCTTTTTTATAACAAATATTTTCTCAAGATTCTCTTCACTACCCTGTAGTAAAATTCATATATAATGTAACTTCTTTATACATGTTTTTAAAAAGAATAAAATATTGAAAGTGTAATATAAAGGAGAAATAAAAGGAAGGTAATTTGTGATAACTGTGTTTCAATAATGTGTTCTATAGCATGTAATATGTTTCAATAATATGTTTTATTATATAGAAAAAATTACATAGAAATATATAATTTGCAATATGCTTCAAAATGTGTTTAGATATGACTGCATTTTGAGACATGATGTTGGGGTTGGCGCTGTGGTCCAGTGGGTTAAAGCCCCGGCCTGCAGCACTGGCATCCCATATGGGCACTAATTTGAGTCCTGGCTGCTCCACTTCCAGTCCAGCTCTCTGCTATGGCCTAGGAAAGCAGTAGAGGATGGTCCAAGTCCTTGGGCCCCTGCACCCACATGGGAGACCTGGAGGGAAGCTCCTGTCTCCTGGCTTTAGATCTGTACAGCTCCAGCCATTGCAGCCAGTTGGGGAGTGAACCAGCGGATGGAGGACCTCTCTCTCTCTCTCTCTCTGCCTCTCCTTCTCCAACTCTGTCTTTCAAATACATAATATAAATCCTTGAAAAAAAAAGACATGATGTCCATTGCTTTCTCTTATTATTCTAATCAATGTGAATATAACAGCTGCAGCTGCAGACTAGTACAGATGGATCATATTGGTGACTCAAATACACATGTAGAATTTCCCTTGAGGTGAGGTTTTCCTGAAAGATAAAACTCCATGTGTGGCATATTAGGTAGTATGTGTGAATACTTACAAATGGAATTTTCAATACATGACTATGTGTCAAGTCATTAAATCTCACATGGAATATAAAACATTTACTACATGTCAATGTCCAGCTAGTACAATATCTATCATTCCACTAGATCACAGTAACAGCCTCAAATCATTGTGAAAATTAAGATTTCCCCTTCGAGTTCCAAAATACTCCTTAGTGGCAATTCTGGCCCCTGTGAAGATTGGGAGTCAACTACAGATGTAGGGAATTAACATTGAACTGTAGTATTACTTTTGACAGTAGCATTCTCTGTCCTTGAGCAAGTCACTATATTTGAGAGAGAGAGAGAGAGAGAGAGAGAGAGAGAGACCAGGAATGCAGGAAGGCTACTTTGCATTTTAAGGTGGTTAGAGACTGGAGAGAGGGTCAATCATACAACAGCTTTAACTTCTTACTTAGCTGCTAGCACTTTTGGGGGATATTGCCCAACATTGAATTGTGGCTCAGTTCTCACTGTTCCCAAGACAAGAAATACACTTGATATAGTGCACTATTTTATTTTTTCATGTGATTCGTGATTTATTAGATCACCCAGTCCTTTTTATAAAAGTGAGGTAAGGAAAACTGTCTCTGGAACTTATCTTTTCATACTACCTGATCCCCTCCTTCTGCCTCAAAACCAAAGTATCCTTATTGAATCTTGAGTCAGAGCTGTTTTCCTATCTTATAACCTACAAGCACTAGACTATCATCATAGGCCATTTGATGACGCTTTCTTTGTCTAGGCAGGGAGAACGAATGAGATCTTTAAAACTGAGAGCACATTTCTTGAATACAGATTCTTAACTTTTCAACAGGAAAGTAAAACACAAAATGTCTTCAGTCTATATTGGAATAGTGCTAGTTGCATTTATTTTTTCTTTTAATACTAGTAAGCAGACATGATAGATGGTATTATTTGTTTACAATTGTTATTTCCATATGTAGAATATACTTTCCTAATCCAACTGATCTTTGGCTTGTTCATGTGATTTGCTTTGGCTAATGAGATTTGGGCAGAAATCAGAGTCTGAAAATTCTGAGTTTTAAGCCTCAAAGAGACATGGAAATTTCTGTCAGCCCTCTTGCAAACCTATTCCCTGTCATAAGAAATATATTGCTAAACAGCTACCAGTTCGAGAATTAAGAGACATACAGTCATGCTGTCAACCATATCCAGGAGTCAAGCCAGGCATGCCCAGTCAGTTCCATTGGACCAGCATCTGACCTGTATAGTTTTGAGGGACAAATAAATATCTTTAGTGCAAGCCACTAAAAAGTGAGGGAGTGGGATGCTTGTGAGGCAGCATGAATATAGAACACCTGGGTGTTAAAACAGAAACGTTTCATAGTAGGCACACCATAGCATCATAAAGGAAGACACCACATATCAAATGATGGTCGTCAGCCAGATGTGCTCTTTCAGAAAGAGGCTATGACTTGGAGATCCAGTAAGTATACTTCAGATTTGGGGTAAGGGGTGTGGATTAGGTAGTATGAGGAGATGAGTGCTACAGAGTTTTCCTCGCCATGATTTTCTCAAAGGAGTTGGTAGTTTAAATTAATCAAGAGTAACAGGAACAAAGAAAATGTTGCACAGTGTCAAGGGTAAGTCTTGTCTTGAAAACAGTGAGAACAGAGACCCACAAGAATTTTGGGCAAAATCTCCAAAGTATTAGCCACTAAGATATACTGAAGCTGGCTATATGATTGATACCATCATCAGTAACTCACCATTTTAAAATAATTTCATTCAAGCCAATGACTGAAAAACAGGAGCTCAAAAGGAAATGGCAAGGGATAGCAGTAGAATGGCGTGTTATGCATCTGAAAAAAAAAGTTCAGGAGAGAAATTTGAAGCAGAAAGTAGCAGTTTGGTATGAATTATAATAGAGCTCCTATTGGAGAGTGCTTCAAAGTTAATTAGCACTTAGAGGCTTGATAATGAAACCTGAACAGTCATGCTGGAATGAAGGGCATCATTTACACAGCTGAAGGGAATGCTTAGATTGCCAATTGAAGTTACTGTGAAAAACCTTATTAAATTAATTCTAATGAAGGAATGGGATGAAACATCATCAACTACACTTCTATCAACATTTTAAATTTCATAGGGTCATAGAATATTTTCATACAGGAAATGACCATGGGGTTTGGTCTAATGCTTTCATTTTTACCAGAAAATTGAGATGCAAAAGAATTGAATAATTTGCCCAAGCTCACACTGGGAGACAGTAGCAGTTTGGGACTACCAGGGTTTTAAGTCTACTGCCTCCTTTCATCTTTTGCTCTCTGTATTTTTTATTACAAATTTTAATCGCTGAATCAAATTACTTTAGAAAAAAGGTGAAAGAAAATTTCTCTTAAAATTGCTAACTCATCCATTCCTTGAAAGTTTGATTGATATTTTGCTGAGAGAATATAGGCAGTTGATTTAGACCATTAGCTTCTTTCTTTGTACTCTCACAAGGTATTTGAAAATATTTTTCTTTCTGCAGTTATTACTTAAAAATTGAAGTACTTCAACACTTTATGTACATTTCACTTCTTAGAGGAGATGCCAGTGAAACACAAGTGGTGACATGAGAATCTTTTAAAGCCCTAAGAATTTACACCAACAAAAACTCAGGTTATTGCTTAAGAAAGGCTTTAAAAGCATGCCTAAATTACTTACTGCTTGCTTTCAGTGAGTTCTGTGAAGCTTTTTTAAATTGAAAATTTTATTGAAATAATTACAGATTCAAATGCTATTGTCAGAATAGTATGTGTGCCTTTTTACCCAGTTTTGGCAAATGATAATATCTCCCAAAACTATAGTGTGGTATCACAAATGATATTGATACTGGTACAATCCACCAGTAGTCTAAATCAGAATTCTCCAGTTTTACTCATGTTTGTGTGTGTATTTAGGTCAATATAATTTCATTACACATGCTCATATATCCACTACTACAGGGAAGGAACAGTTTTTTCACTGTAAGGATTCCTTGTGTTCTCACATCACTCTCTCTCCCTTAGTATTCCTACCCTGGTTCCTAACCCCCAACAACCTCTAATCTGTTCTCAATTTCCATAATTTATCACTTAAAATGTTACTACTGGAATTATATAGTATATAACCTATTGATACTGAATTTTTTCTACTCAGCCTAACTCCCTCCTTGAAAATTTGTTCATGTTGCTTTGTGTATCAATTATTCATTTCTTTTTGTTGCTGAATAGTTTCCATTGTATGGGTACACCACAATTTGTTTAATCATTTTCCTGTTGAAAGACATTTGGGTTGTTTCCAGTTGTTGGCTGTTATGAATAAGAAGCTGCAATGAACATTTGTGTATGAATATCTGCATCAACAAAACATTTTCTTTTCTCTGAGATAAATGCCCAGGACAGCAATTGCTATGGTAGTTGCATAGTTTTTGTTTTTGTTTTTGTTTTTTATTTGAAAGAGTTACAGAGAGAGGTAGAGACAGAGAGAGAGAGGTCTTCCATCCTCTGGTTCACTCGCCAGATGGCCGCAACGGCTGGAGCTGCGCCAATCCGAAGCCCGGAGCCAGAAGCTTCCTCCTGGTCTCCCGTGCGGGTGCAGGGGCCCAAGGACTTGAGCCATCTTCTGCTGCTTTTCCAGGCCACAGCAGAGAGCTGGATTGGAACAGGAGCAGCTGGGACTAGAACCGGCATCCATGTGGGATGCAGGCGATTCAGGCCAGGGCGTTAACCCGCTGAGCCACAGCGCTGGCCCCGCATAGTTTTTTAAACACACTCTCTTTCTCTCTCTCTCACACACACACACACACACACACACACACAAATTTGAAAAGCAGAGAGACAGAGAGAAAGAGGGAGAAACAGAGAAATAGATCTCTATCTACTGGTTCACTCCCCAAATGGCTGCAAGGGGCCAGACCAGGCTGAAGCCAGGAGTCTGGAACTTCATTTGGGTCTTACTTGTGGGTGCAGGAGCCCAGGAACTTGGGCCATCTTCCTCTGCTTTCCCAGGCACATTATCAGGGAGCTGGATCAGAAGTGGAACAGCAGGGACTCCATCTGGCACTCTAGTATGGGATTCTGGCACTGCAAGGGACGGCTTAACCCTGTGTGCCGCAGCATTGGTCTTGCATGTTTAGTTTTTAAAGAAACTGCCAAAATGTTTTCTGGAATATCTATAGCACTTTATATTCCCACCCTCACCGTATGAGTTAGCCATTTTCTCCTCATCTTCATTTTCAGCACTTGGTATTCCACTGTGTTTTAGTTTAGCTGCTACTGATAGGTGTATAGTGATATTTCATTATAGTTTTAGTTTTCATTTCCCTGATGGTTAATGATATTGAACATCTTTCTAAAAATATTTATTTTCATTTTATTTGAAATGGAGAGGAAAGAGAGAGGGGGGGAGAGAGAGAGAGAGAGAGAGAGCATGCGAGCGGGCACGAGCGAGCGAGCTTACATCTTCTTGGTTCAATCCCCAAACGCTTGAAACAGCTAGTTCAAAGTCAGGAGCCCAGAACTCAATCTGTGTCTCCTATGTGGGTGGCAGGAACCCAAGTACTTGAGCCATCATCTGCTGCCTTCTAAGGTGTGCATTAGAAGGAAGCTGGATGGGAAGTAGAGTAGCCAGAACTTGAACTATGCATCCCAAGAGATGTCTTAACTATTACTCCAAATATCCATCACCTGAACATCTTTTCATGTACTTGATGTGATGTGATTTATCAAGTCTCTTGATAAATTTATCAAGTTCTTGTAGATTGTGCTATTACTGTCAAATATAAGAACTCTTTGCCTAGTCCTAGATCCTGAAGATCCTCTCGTATGTTATTAACTAAGAGTGTTATAGTTTTGTTTTATGTTAAATTATATTATCTATTTTGAGTTAATTTTTCAAATTTGTGATTATTAATTGCTTATTTTTTATTTGTGCCCATTTCAGTTGCTTCAGTACAATTCCTTGAGAATGCTATTTTTCCTCCTTTGAATTGCTTTGTATGTACATTTTTGTGAAAAATTAAGTTTTTTGGATCTTTTCCCAAGTTCTTTATTCAATTGAAATATATGTGTATCCCACTGCTCATACCATGTTGTCTTGACTGTAAACCTGTATATAAGTTTTAACATTGAGTACAGTGATTCTTCATAATTTATGCTTATTTTTTAAGATGTTTTAGGTAGTCTGTGCCTTTCAATATCAATTTTTGAATAATAGTCTTACATATATTATCATATTTCTGGGGTTTTGATAGGAGTTGTATTAAATAAAGAAATCAGTTTTGGGGAAATTGACATCTTTGCTTTGTTGACTCCTTTAACACATCAGCATGAAATGTATTGTCATTTATTTTGGTTATCTTTTATATTTTCGTCAGCATTTTGAAACCTTCACATACAGAACCTGTGCATGTTTTGGGAAATGTGTATCTAAATATTTTATTTTCCTTGAAGTGATTGTAAATGGCATCATGTTTTAAATTTTAGTTTCTCCATGTTCATTGTTAGTATGCATACTAGTCTATTTCCTGTTATAAATAAATAGCTGAGGCTGGGCACGTTATAAGGAAAGGATGTTTACTCAGCTCACAGTTTTGGAGATATAGGAATATGTAACTGGTATCAGCACAGCTCTGTTGAAGACCTAGTGGTGGATGGCACCACAATCAAAAGAGTATATACAAGAAGGAGAAATTATATGGTGACACAGGAAGCTAGAGAGTGATTCAGGGGGTCAGGATCTTATGACAATCTTCTTGTAAGAACTAACCAGAAGTTCCATAAGAACTACCTTAATCCCTTCCAAGAGAAGTGTCTCTGATTACCTATTTAGTTCCCACTAGGTCCCACTTCCTAAAAGTTCCATCACTTCTTAACATTGCCACACTGGGGTCCAGACTTACAACATGTGAATCCTTGAGGATGTACTTAAGCCATCTCTAAACCATATCAGTATATAAAAATGTGAATTAATTTTGTGTTGATATTGTATCATGTGACCTTGCCAAACTCACTTAGTAGTTCTAGAAATTTTCTTTTTGTATATATATGTTTGTATACTATTTTAGATTCAGTTTGCTAATACCAGGGTACTTCAAAAAGTTCATGTAAAATAGAATTAAAAGGTATGTTTGTTTTGGTGCAAATATATTTTGAAATTCATGCATTCTTTTTCATAATATGCATTTTCCATGAACCCTTTGAAATACTGTTATTTATTTATTTAGCTGGGTTTGTAACTTCTTGAGAGATTTTCTGTAATGTCCTTTATTTTTTGTGTTGTCTGATTTGTTTTGATATATGTTTAATACAGGTTTTATAGGATGAGCTGGGAAGCCTCTCCTCTGTAACGCTGGTGTTATTTCTTCCTTGATTATTTGTAGAATTCTCCCACTCAATGATCAAGATCTGGAAACTTCGTTTGTGAGAGCTTTTAAACTACAGATTCAATTTCCTTAATGGTTATAGGATAATTAATGTGACATATTTCATCATTGTTAAATATTAGCATAAATTTGTTCCTTCAAAATTGTCATTTTCTTCTAAGTTGTAATATTTATAGCCATAAAGGTGTTCATCTATGTATTAACTTCCTCAGTATTTCTGTAATAAAATACTGCAAATTGGATGACTTACAACATCAAATTATTTACTCCTGCTGGAGGCTAGAATCCCAAAACCAAAGTGTTACCAGGAATTCTGAAAACTGTAGAGAAAGAATCATTGCTTGCCTCTTTCAGTTTCTGGTAGCCTCAGACATTTTGCTTGTGGCAGCATAATTCCATTTTATGCTTCCATTTTCACATGGCATTTTTTCTGTATCTCTTCACTTTGTCTTCCTTCTGTACATGTCTATCTCTGTGTCCAAATTTCTCCTTTTCATACTGGATCAGGTACAACTCAACTGACCTCATTCTAACTATACCTCTGTAGAGATCTTATTTCCAAAAATGGTCCCATTCTGAGGTACTGGAGGTTAGGACTTCGTCATTTTTTTTTTGGGGGGGGGGATGCAGTTCAAAGCATAACAGTTTTATTTCATTACTATCATTCTAATGACTTTATGATCTCTAATAATGGTATCTTATTTCATTCTTCATATTGGCATTTATGTTCTCTCTTTTTTAAATTTTTTTTTTGTCAATTTTGCTGGAACATTATCAGTTTTGTTGACCCTTCAGAAAGAATCAGGTTTTGGTTTCATTGATTTACTCTACGGTTCAATATTTTTAATTTCATTAATTATTCTCTTTTTATATTTTCTTTTATCTATTTACTTTGGGTTTAGTTTCCTCTTCTTTTTCCATTTTGTTTTGCAATGAGAACTTAGATAAATTGACTTGTAACTTTTTCTCTTTTCTAATGCAAGCGTTTCATGCTATAAATTTTCCTCTCAGCCCTACTTTAGATGTTTCTGATACATTTTGACCTGTTGTGTTTTTATTTTTATCAAGTTTTAGTTCTTCTTAAAGCTGCTTTTAGAGTTCCTCTTAGATCCAAGGATTGTTTATAAATGTGTTATTTAGTATCCATGTACTTAAGTATTTTCCTGTTGTCTTTCTGTTATTTGTACCTAGTTTGATTGTGTTGTTATGGGAGAACAAAGTCTATATGATTTTTTATCTTTTAAAATTATTTTATAGCCCAAAATAGAATCTTTCTGATTAATATTCAATGGGTTCTTGAAACGAATGTATATTTTTCGGTTGTTGAGTGGATTGTTCTTTATAGTTATATGTCACTTAACAATGGTTTACATTCTAAAACTTTCTTTAGGTGATGCCATTATTGCACAAACATCAGAGTGTACTTACACAAACCTAGGTGGTATAGGTCAATTACTTAATGTGAGCTCTTTGTTTTGCCTTTTTATTTATTTATTCCCCTTGTATTTGAAAGGCCAAGAGACATAGACAGAGAGACATCTTCCATTTTTAAGTTCATTCCCCAAATGCCCACAACAGCTTAGACTGAGCCAGACTGAAGCCAAGAGCTGTGAACAAAGCCCACATTTCCCACATGGGTGTCACGAACCCAGTTATTTGAACTATCATCTGCTACTTCCCAGAGCGTACATCACCGGGAATCTGGAATCAGAAGTGGAGCTGGAACTCAAGCCCAGGCACTCTCTGGCATGGTATAAAGGTGTCCCAAGTAGTGTCCTAACCACTGTGCAAAAACTGATGTTGCATCTTTTTTAAAGATTATTTATCTGAAAGGCAGAGTTACAGAGAGAGAGGGAAGGAGGGAGGGAGGGTGGGGGAGACAGGGTGTGAGGGGAGGGAGTGGAGGGAGGGAGGGAGGGAGGGAGAAAGAGAGAGAGAAGGAGGAGGAGGAGGAAGAAGAGGAGGAGGAGGAAGAAGAAGAAGAAAAGAGAAGAGAGAGAAATCTTCCATCCACTAGTTCACTTCCCAGATGTCCACAACAGCTTGGACTGGGCTAGGCCGAAGCCAGGAACTCCATCTAGGTCTCCCACATGAGTGGCAGGGGCACTTGAACCATTTTCCATTTCTTTCTCAGGCATATTAGCAGGAAGAAGGGTTGGAAGCAGAGCAGCCAGGACTCAAACCAGCGCTCATGTAGGATGCCAGTGTTGCAGGCAGCAGCTTAACTTGCTGCACCACAGCGCCAGCCAGTGATGTGGCCTCCTTATGCTATGAAGAGGCATAGTGAATATGAGTTGTATGAGACTACTGCCAGTGTAAGATGGCATATTATTTCACAGTAAACTTTTTCTTTTATAAATATAAATAATATGCTTCAAAATAGCAATAGAAGTATAGAATAATAAGAATAATAAATCAACCATTAGCATAGTTATTTGTTATCACTATCAAGAATTATGCTCTGTAAATTATGTATGTGCTATGCAAGATGTCCTCAATTCTTGGAACATGCATATTATGAAAGGACTATGCATAGATTTCAAAAAATTTTGCACCAAAATAAACTTTTAATCCCATTTGGATGAACTTATTGAAATCCACTCATACTTTTGTATGACTGACATTGCAGTAGGTTTGTTTGTAGCAGTATCACCACAAGGAATGCATTTTATATGGTGTTGTAATGGCTGCACTCTGACCAGGTGAAAGGAATTTTTTCAAGCTCATTATAATCTTATGGGACTGTGGTCACATATGCAGTCCATCATGGACCAAAAGGTCATTATGCAGCCCATGATTGTATGTCTTTTAGATCCTGTTGGTTACATGTTTTGTAAAGATTTCCTATTCTTGTTAATTTTTTTATCTACCAGTTAGATCTGCTGTGGACTGGGAGATTTTGATATGCCCAGCTATAATGATGGAATTTTTTTTCCTTTTACTTCTATCAGTTTTTGGTGCATCTGTTTCGAGGATCTGTTGTCTGGTAGGTACACAGTTAAGATTAATGTGTCTTCCTGATGTATCAATCCTTTCTGTGATTGTGTAATATCTCTTTGTCTTTAATAGTTTTATTTACTCTGAAGTGTACTTTATCTACAAGGGTATTTCAAAATATCGTGGAAGGGGACAAGCAGTTAGCCTAGTGATTAAGACACCATTTAAAATGCCTGTGTACCATATCAAAACACCTAGGTTCTTCACCTAGCTCTTGACTCTCACCTGGCTCTTGACTCTCGCTTCCTACTAAGGCAGACACTGGTAGGTAGTGATGATGACTCAAGTAGTTGGGCATTTATCACCCACAAGGGAGACCTGAATTGCATTCCCATCTCCTGCTTTGGCCCAACCCAGTTCTGGCCATTATGGTCTTCTGGAGAGTGAACCAGCAGGTTTTTTTTTAACTTTTATTTAATGAATATAAATTTCCAAAGTACAGCTTATGGATTAAAATGGCTTTCCCCCCCTCCATAACTTCCTTCCCACCCGCAACCCTCCCCTTTCTCGCTCCCTCTCCCCTTCCATTCACATCAGGATTCATTTTCAATTCTCTTTATATACAGAAAATCTGTTTAGTATATATTAAGTAAAGATTTCAACAGTTTGCACCCACATAGAAACACAAAGTGAAAAATACTGTTTGAGTACTAGTTATAGCCTTAAATCACAATGTACAGCACATTAAGGACAGAGATCCTACATGTGGAGTAAGTGCACAGTGACTCCTGTTGTTGACTTAACACATTGACACTCTTGTTAATGGCATCAGTAATCTCCCTATGCTCCAGTCATGAGTTTCCAAGGCTATGGAAGCCCCCTGAGTTCACTGACTCTTATCTTATTTAGACAAGGTCATAGTCAAAGTGGAAGTTCTCTCCTCCCTTCAGAGAAAGGTACCTCCTTCTTTGATGACCTGCTCTTTCCACTGGGATCTCACTCATGGAGATCTTTCATTTAGGTCATTTTTTTTGCCAGAGTGTCTTGGCTTTCCATGCCTGAAATACTCTCATGGGCTTTTCAGCCGGATCCGAATGCCTTTAGGGCTGATTCTGAGGCCAGAGTGCGAACCAGCAGTTTTAAAGAGGATGCCTTCAGATTTCCCTCATGCAGAATGATGTAAGTAGTTGGCTTGCTATATATGGCTTTTATTAGTTGAGGTATGTTTATTATACACCTAAATTGTTAAGAGTTTTGATCATGTTTTATAGAATGCCTTTTTTACATCTATTGAGATGATCATAAGATTTTGATCCTTCATTTTGTTGATGTAGTGTATCATGTTTGGTGATTTACATATGTTGAATAATTTTTTTACTATGCTGTTGGATTAAGTTTACTAATATTTTGTAGTGGAATTTTGCATATACCTGCATCAGAGATACTGTCCTGAAGACTTATTTTATTGTGCCCTTGTGTCCTTGTCTGGTTGTAGTAAAATGGATGTGAAAGAATTTCCCATTTTCCTGTGTTTTTGGAACAATTTAAGAAGATTTGGTGTTCTTTTTTAAATATTTGGTCAAATTCAGCAATGAAGTCATCTAGTCCTGCACTTTTATGAGAGATTTTATATTACTGATTCATCCTTGGTTTCATTATTGGTCTGTGTAGGTATACTGTTTCTTCATATTTCAATCTTGCCAATGTGTATGCATCCAGGAATTTGGTCATTTCTTCTAGTTTAATGCCATATACTTATTTTTAGTAATTTCTAGCAATCCTTTGTATTTCTGTGGTGTCAGCTGAGCATTTTTTTTTTTGTGAGAGCCTCTTTCACATCTTTTATATGTCTAACACCTGACTCATTCTGGTGTTTGTGTCAGTTGATTGTATTTTATCATTCCACTGATGATTTTCTAACTTCTTGGTATTATGTGTGATTTGGGGCTTTATACTGGATATTTTGCTATTATGTTAGGATTCTCTGGGTTCTACCTAAATATTTTGTTTTAGCAGGCAGTGGTCCTATGTAGGAGGGTTTTTTTTTTAAAGATTTATTTTATTTATTTGAAAGGAACAGTTGGGGGGGTGGAATCTTCCATCTGCTGGTTCACTCCCTAAATGGCCATAACCATAAGGGCTGGGCAGATCTAAAGCCAGGAGCCGGGAGCTTCTTTCAGACTTGGGCCACCCTCTGCTGCCCTCCCGGGCACATTAGCAGGGAGCTAGATTAAAAGAGGAGCAGCCATGGGGCCAATGCTGTGGCTCATGAGGTTAAAGCATGCAATGCTGGCATCCCATTTGGGTGCCAGTTCAAGTCCTGGCTGCTCCACTTTTGATCCAGCTCTCTGCTATGGCCTGGGAAAGCAGTGGACCCCTGCACCCACGTGGGAGATCTGGAAGAAACTCATGGCTCCGGGCTTCGGATCAGCTCAGCTGTGGCCATTGCGGTCATTTGGGGAGTGAACCAGCGGATGGAAGACCTCTCTCTCTCTCTCTTTCTCTCTCTGTAACTCAAATAAATAAAATAAATATTTAAAAAAGAGGAGCAGCCAGGACTCAAACCAATGTCCATATGAGATGCTAGTGTTATAGGCAGTGGCTTTACCCGCTGTGCAACAGAGCTGCCCTCCCATTTAAGTTTAGCACACAGACCCTGGCCTACTTTTGTGAGCTGTTGTTCCAATGACAGTTTAATCTACAATACTTTTGCAGCAATTTCCTCTGCTTTGTTTATCTGGTGCTACTTTGGCTCCCATTGGTTCCTGCTGGTTTTTCCTGAAAAGGTTGAAACAGTTTTCTGAGGTTGGATTGCCATGTTTCTCTAGTGGGACTGAAAAGTTAGTCTCACACTCATGGGGATAAAGACACTTCTCAAGTTGGGCTGCTTTTTGCTGCAGAATTTCGTTTGCTGGTAATCCCTGTAGGCTCTGATATCTGGCCATTAATTGTTACTTCATTTATCTTTTATGTTATTACTTTATGTACTTACTCAGTAAAGGAATACTTTCAGGGAACTTAATATAAGATAGTGTCTGCAACTTTGTGATTCTCCAGGAGTTGTTGAGAGATAAGACTTCTTAAATACTGGGACAATGGTAGAAAGACAAGATTTTAATTGACTTTTATCACAATTTAAATTTATCTAAATCTCAAAAAAGTTCTTTATTTTCAGAGGTGTGAATAAGTGATAAATATATTAAGAAAGCATCTTGCTGAGGGATATTTTTCAGTTATGTGGTTTATAGTTCTAATTTTACGCCATTAATCTGAGTATTGATTTGCCTTTTGTTGCATATGATTATAAGAAAATTTTACTAATGCATATAATTATAGAAACATTCTACTCAGGTTTCTTTTTTTTAAAGTTTATTTATTTATTCATTTGAGCGTCAGAGTTACACAGGAAGAGAAGGAGGGGCAGAGAGAGAGAGAGAGAGGTCTTCCATCTGCTGCTTCACTCCCCAGTTACCGCAATGGATGGAGCTGCTCCGATCTGAAGCCAGAAGCTTCTTCTGGGTCTCCACGTGGATGCAGGGGCCTAAGGACTTGGGTCATCCTCTACTGCTTTCTCAGGCCCTAGCAGAGAGCTGGATTGGAAGTGGAGCAGCCAGGACTCAAACCAGCACCCATATGGGATGCCGGCAGTGTAGGCGGTAGATTTACTCACTATGCCACAGCACTGACCCCAATCTACTCAGTTTTCAATACTACATTCAGCCTTTTCTGATTATCTCTAGGTTGGATCTGTTGTATTGCTGTGCATTTGACACTATTGTATTTGCAAAAATGGCTCCAATCCTCTGTCCATCTCTGTGTCAGTACATTTTCCACTGTTACTTTGTTGCTTCTTCCAGCAAGAGGTGGAACATACCTTACTCTTAAATCTAGATTGTCCTTGTGACTCTTTTGGACCCTATTATGTAGTGAAAGTAACAATGGGCCAGTTTCAAGCCTAAGCCTCAAGAAGTCATATGCACTTTTTTTTTGTTTTGTTTCTTTAGCCTGCTAGAAAATGAGCACAGGAGTCAGTGATAAGTGGTTTCTGGTAGGCTTTCATACACAATATAACTCCTGGATGATCTAACAGTTGACTGCATCTGTACCTCATTTACTAGACACAAGTTTTTCAAATGTTAGGACAATTTTCCTCTCCTTGAAGTCTTGGAAAGTGTTGGGTGCATAATAAATAATTAGCAAATGCTAATAGAAGGAATAAATCAGAAAATGATCAACATTGATGAGCTGAAGTATAAATAACAGCAAAAACAATTGTGTTGTTGCAAAATGACAATTTATTGCCATAGTAAGATTAATTTTTGTGCTACAACATGAGATTAAACTATGAGACTGTTTAAAAGAAGTTTTTTCAACTAGATTACATTTGGCATGCAGCTCTTCTTTGGAAAGACTTAATTAGAATCAGGAAAAGACTGTCTCTTATTTCTCTAAATAATATATTACCTTCCTTAAATTATGTCTGGAAAGTAGAGGGAGAGGAAGAGAAAGTACTACTTAGTCTTGATTTAATGAAATGCTTTTGATTGGAATATTTGTTTCAGCCTTGGTTTCTGGTTTGTTTGTTTTTTAATGTGCAATAATTAGCTGACCTTAGCAATATCCTTGTGAATGGCAAAAGCTATTACCAACATTGCATGGTAGGCAAGACTTGTAAGTACAAGCAATAACTTTATTAATATAAGGAATACTTACAAAGGAAGATCTTAATGCTTTGCCATGATATGAAAAAAGACCGAGAGTGGTGTTGATCTTCATAGAAAATTGTCAGTGGAGACTTTCATTCCATAGTGTTTTTGTTATGACAGAACTTAATTTCGCATTGACTTTTTCAGGAACACCTCTAGGTCATTTTAGCAGAGGATTATAATTTGATGAGTGGCTGCAGAAGCCTTTTTATTGCATGGAAAGAAAAATGGTAATAGAGAATCAGAACATACTAATAAGGGATTTTAGAAATAACCAAGAGATAGAAAAAATGGAGAACAATTTTTTATCATATCTCTTTTCCATATACTCTATGACCTCCATGTATATTGTGTTCGCTGAAATCTGGTGTTACACATGTAATTAAGAATGGGTTCTATGTGTGTTCTCTACTTGCAAACATGTGGTCACTGCCATGGCAACAGCAAAGGAGTCAACAGAAGAGGCACTTCTGAGTAATGTAATTACACAGCAAGCTGTTTAATATCCTTAAACACTATTTATTTCTGCATGAAGAAGATATTAAAATTGGTATTATAGGTATTATATGCAGCAAGTTAACATCCCCAGATGCTTTAGGGTCGTATGATGTTCATGCTATGATTAAGATAATATTTATCTTGTTCATTTAAGATCTTAGCATAGGAGTAGACATTTTGTGATTTAGTTGATTTGAACTTCTCATAATAATTGTTGAGTACCAGCTATAGAGCAGGAGCCTGCAAATGTTATAACTGGTATGATGTGATGCCAGGTCTTGAAGGCTTTACCATCTAATAGACTTAGATTATTACCAAGAAATTATGTTTTTCAGAAATCTGGAATATTTAAGTAGACTGGAAAGATACGACTAATTCAGAGTTCCCATTGTAAATATGGAATACTCAAATTCATTAAAAAAAAAAGAGTTTAATACAGGTAAAATTTATAGGATGTGGGCACACAATATGGAAACCACAGGGTTAATGCAGTATCCCAGGAGATAATCACAGCAAGGTGCCATCACCACTGAAGGAAGAAGGGGAGAGAGCAATAACTGGAACCTGGAAAAAAGGAAGAATTCCTTGATAGAAACTGTAATTTTCAGCTGAGGATGTGGTCAGTCATAGTGACTTCACAAGAGAAACAAAGAAACAATTACCCTGACCTTTCCCATTTACTGCCTCTGAATTTCTGCTGGTATTCCTACCATTATCTGAACTTAACAGGAAGCCATAGGATGAAGAAACCCATTAATGTAATCCATATAGTTCAATCTTCCAGGGTACAAAGCAGTGGAGAAGAGTGGAGACTGGATTAGGAAGGAATCTGGTGAGTGGAAGATGGAGGATATCAGCAAGTACATATATGTACACTTCAGTAAATTCATGGAAAGTAGAATTAAAAGATAAGTTTATTTTGGTGCAAACATTTTTTGAAATCCATGCAATAGAGAGATCTTTAAAAGGTTTATGGAAATGCATATTATGCAAAAAACTATACATGAATTTACAAAACCTTTTTTGAACAAAATAAGTTCATCTTTTAATTTTATTTACCATGAACTTTTTGAAGTACTTTCACACATGTGTGTGTGTGTATACTTCCTATAGGTGTATGTATATATACATATATATATATATACACTAATATTTATACATCCAGAGTCACATATCTACATAGGCAAACTTCTATATTTACATACAGTATCTATGTAGTCCCTATTTTCTTTTTTAGATTAATTTTTACTTATTTGAAAGCAGAGTGACAGAGAGCTGGAGAGACAGACAAAGAGATCTTCCATATGCTGGTTTACTCTCCGAATGGCCATAATGAGTAGGGCTGAACCTGACTGAAGCCAGGAGCTAGGAGCTCCATCTGGGTCTCTCATGTGGGTGGCAGGGGCCCAAGCACTTGGGCCATCTTCTGTTGCTTTCCCAGGACATTAGCAGAGTTGGATCAGAAGTAGAGCATCCAGGACTCGAACCAGAGCTCCAATATGGGATGCCAGCAACACATGTGGTGGCTTAACTAGCTGTAACAAAACACTGTGTTTTATTTTATTTGTTTTAATCTCTCTCTCTCTCTGTGTGTGTGTGTCTCTCTTTTGCTGAACATATCTCTTGACATTTTTATGCTGTAAAAGATCTATGAAGTCTGAGACCATTTCTATCACAAATACCTTTACTATAGTAAAGGTTAAATTAATTTTTGGATGAAAATAAAATAATTCTAATAAATGCTGCATCATTGTTTCTCTCCAAGTGATATGGACGTCATTATTTACAGGTTAGGTAGTCATTGCTAAAATTTCTAGACCACATCCACTTGAAAATATGGTACTGTGGGAAGAAATATGAAGTAGAAGTTAGGAAATAGTTATCAACAAACAATTCCAAGCAAGTACTGAGTGGTTCGGTTTGTTTTATTGACCACACTAAAGGGAGTTACCAACATGAGAACACAGGACACGAAGGGGAGGGGAGGGGAAGATGGAAGGAGGAGGAGGAGAGAGGAGAGGGGAGGAGAGGAGGGATGGAGAGAGGAGAAGTATGGTGAGGAGAGGAGATTAGGCTATATCTCCATGACTTGGTTCTGGCTGTGGTTGACTCTCTTTGTGACTATAGTTTCTATGGGATGGTCTTTCTTCCTTGGTCACAGCTTTCACTAGTGTCTGTAACACTGTTTCCTCCTCTTTCCCTTTCAAACTTAGGGTTGGCAATGCCTTCCAACTATGACTCATCTCTGGGTACCTCGCATCCCTTATTGTTTCCCATAGTCTTACACATACATAAAATTTCCATTCTTTATGAAAATCTCTCTGATTCATCCGAATAGAATTCTGTTTCTTTCCAGGACCCTGACTGATACATTTACCCATCAAAAATTGCTAAAACCTTCCATGTATTTGAAAAGTATATATGAGTGATTATATTCCTAATTCAGGGCTGTAAACAGTGTGAAAGGAGATGAGGCATCTTTCTTGTCCTTTACCCTGTATATTATTATCAAGAATTTTTTCTAATCTGAAAAACTTCTAAAACAAGCACAGCTGACTTCCTTGTTCCTGGGATATGAAGGACATCCCAGCTGTTTCTGCAAGTTTTTATAAAGACTCAGAATATGAGGAATATTTGACTAATTAATTTTGTTCATTATGTATTACTTAGTAATACAATAAATTAATAAAAAAGAAAAGTTTGTGGTTCTTATTTCCAAGTGACGTGCTCATATTTCATAGAAGCCAAGGGTGAAACTGCTTTTGGAGGAGGCTTTGCAAAGGCAAATTGATTCTCCTTGAACATCAAGCATAACTCCCAGGTAATCTTGTACTTTGATTAAGTCTTGTTTTTAACTCCTTGGTGGTAATGTGTACATTGTACTTACACTGTTGTTTGCACAGAGAGGAAATGCTCTAAAATGTGTAGTCTATATCAAATTCCCAGTGTTTACAAATAAGATTGTCCTCAGTGAAACAGATTTGCTGTCACAAGGTTGAATCAGTGTCAAACCAGCCTGATATGAAGCATTGTCTCTACTAAGACAGTGACATCACTATCAATTCCTCCTCATACTCTTGTCTTATTTGATAAGAAGAAACTGAGTTCTTGAATGTTGGTTACAGAGTTACTTAGTAAATGGTCATGGGCAATAACTCACGCCTATTGAATACTAGATTTGTATCCTCTCCCATAACTTTATAGATCCTGTACAGAATGAAGACTCTCAGAACCATAAAGTCAATAATTTGGCTCCTTGGTTGTCCCATTTACCATGGGTTAGATATTAGTTTGAGTGTTCCTCTAAAACCCATGTGTTAAGACTTGGTTCATAGGGAGGTACTACTGAATGGAACTGGAACTTTTGCAATGCAGGGCTGGTGAGAAGTCCACAGTTCACTAGGGGTGTGCCATAGGGATATAGTTCTCATGTGACCTGTTGAGCTCTCATGAGAAGGTTGTTATAAACGCCTAAGTTTGGGTCCACTCACTCTGCTTCTTGACTCACCATGTGATTCTTCTTGTGCATGTGCAGCAGTATTGCCATCCCCTGCACTTATAAATGGGGCAGTCTGATCTTGTATTTGAACCTTTAAAGCTGTGAGGTTTTTCCTTATAAAGCTGGTTGCCTCAGATATTTCATTGTAGTAGTTGGAAACTGACTAATACATCATTGCTTGTCTAACCTCTTTTAGAATGCTCCTTCAAATTTGCAATTTACTTGTCTGTGAGGCAATCGATATATTGTATTTTGGGGTAGCTTTCCCTTAAACTGATCAAATATGTCTTCTTGAAGCTTTTGTCTATTGACTATAGTTTTGCCCTTTGAAATCTTAAAGCACAAGTCAGATCTAATGTCCATGTGTTAACCCTTAAAATATTTTAAGTCAGTTATCAAATGTGCCTTCCATTTTAAATTAGACAAAGGGTCTAGCAATGCAATTTTATTTATGCTCTGCTAAAATCAACATATTATGTTCTTATAAGGTTTAATAGAAATGAGCTTAGAAATTACTTAGTTTGATAGTCATTCAATTTCAATAATTATTCTTTATTAAATAGCTTACTTCATGCTCAACTTTCTCATTTTCCTCTCATAACTGCCCAATCATTATCTATGACTTCTTCTTAAGTGCCAAACATATATTTTGACATGAATGTAAGTTTCCATCTAAAAAGAAAAACCTTGGGGATGGTGCTGTAGTGCAGTAAGTTAATCCTCCGCCTGTGGTGCCAGCATCCCTTATGGGCACAGGTTCTAGTCCTGGCTGCCCTTCTTCGAATCCAGCTCTCTGCCATGGCCTGGGAAAGCAGTAGAATATGGCCCAAGTCCTTGGGCCCCTGCACCTGCATGGGAGACCAGGAAGAAGCACCTGGCTCCTGGCTTTGGATCGGAGCAGCTCCAGCCATTGCAGCCATTTGGGGAGTGAACCAGCAGAAGGAGGACCTTTATCTCTGTCTCTCCCTCTCACTGTCTGTAACTCTACCTCTAAAATGAAGAAATTAAAAAATCATAAATAAGAAAAACCTTTTTAGTTATGCCTTATTTCTCTAAGAATTTTACAGTTGACTAACATATCTCTCTCTTTATATTTCCATCTATATATTAATTTACCCAACCACTTATCAACCCCATTCATTCATGTCATCATTAAATGTTGGAAATTGCACATATGCATGGAGAGTTATCTTCAGGTTATAGGAAATTGAAGATATTAACCTGACCGTCTCTGGGGCAATTACACAATTTTCACAATAACTCAAAGAGGTATCCTTTCTGATTTGTGCTAACAACCACTGTCATGCTCATAAACCATTTTCAGTTAGCAAGCCTTTCAATCATCAAGGCAAAGTTAGCATATATGTGTGTGTATTTGTGTGTATGTATGTGTGTGTGTATATGTATGTGTGTGTATATATATGTGTGTGTGTGTGTATATATATATATATATATATATGTATTCATCCCTGGGACTGCATGCTACCATTTTGTGACATTGTATCTCCTTAATGATTTCTTTTAAGATCTCTTGTAAACTGAATAAATATGCAAAGAGGAGGCACAAGGCAGAGTTTGAATTCACATGTCCAAAGCCCTGGATGACCTATACACTTTCATCTATTGTTGACTGAGCATTAGTGGAACGTTTAGGCCTGGGGATCCTGAAAGGAGCCAACTGGTCTCTGCTCTTATGGATTCCAAATTTTTATATGAGAATCTCAACTTAGAATAACTTATTTTTGGAGAAGACTAAGGGAACAGAGAGAAAGTTATGTTGGAATTGGGGAAGATTAATTTTGCCAAAAAATAATTGGGCAGAAAAGGAAAGTATACAAAACTGAGTATCCCTATTTGAAATTCATAATGATGCAACAGTGCATGGAGAGTTAAATGTGGTAGATATGCATATCAATATGAAAATATTCAATATTATCCTGTTTATTTCCAGCTTCTCATACTGATCCCCGATTCAGATAATGGTGAAGTTATTTCCTATATAGACAAATTAAAAATAAAAATATTGATCACATACAACATGATGTTTTCAAACATCTATATGTTGTGGAATGGCCAAATGGATCTAATTATATGCATTATCTCACAGACATATCATTTTTTTTGGTAGTGACAACACGTAAACTCTATTCTCTGAGTGGCTTTTTAAAGAATACAGTACTGTTATTAACTATAGTCATCATGTTGTACACTAGTGGCTCTCAAATTTATTCATTTTGTCTCACTGAAAATTTGAAATCTTCAAATAGTTTCCCAATTCTCACATTCATCCAGCCGCAAGGTAACTACTTTTCTACTCCCTGTTCTTGTGTCGTGTTGTCTTCCTTATTCTTGTTTCTTGGATTGGCGCATTTGTTGTTTGGCACTTGTGGAGATAAGAGATAACTGTTTTCTTCTTCTTCTTCTTCTTCTTCTTCTTCTTCTTCTTCTTCTTCTTCTTCTTCTTCTTCTTCCTCCTCCTCCTCCTCCTCCTCCTCCTCTTCTCCTCTTCCACTTCCTCCCCCTTCCTCCCCCTCTTCCTCTTCCTCCTCCTCTTCCTCCTTCTCTGCCTCTTCCTTCTCCTCCTCCTCCTCCTGCTCCTCCTCCTCCTCCTCCTCTTCTTCTTCTTCTTCTTTTTCTTCCTCTTCCTCTTCTTCTTCCTCTTACTCTTCGCTTCTCTCTTCTCCCTTCTCCCTTCTCCCTTCCTTCTTCTCCTTTTTTTTTT
This sequence comes from Oryctolagus cuniculus, assembly GCF_051225735.1. Taxonomy (NCBI): domain Eukaryota; kingdom Metazoa; phylum Chordata; class Mammalia; order Lagomorpha; family Leporidae; genus Oryctolagus; species Oryctolagus cuniculus. Next base: position 6,912,961 of record NC_142888.1, on the reverse strand, counting down.
TTTTTTGGCTGTTTTGGCTTTTATCATTGTACTATATGACTCTGTAGATAAGTGGACTGTCTGCTTTCAGTAAATCTCTAAAGGCTTGTAGTGGGTGTGGCCAGAGAGCTCTGTTCAGTTCTCCAGGGTTAAGGGCATGCCTAAGGTGACACGCCCAGGTTTGGAGTGGTAAATCTTCTCTCTCTCTCTCTCTCTCTATTTTTATTTTAAAATCAGAATGGAGATATATTCTGATCAGCTGAGCTCTCTTCAATGGAGACCACAGTCTGAGCGATAACTTCAGTGGGTATAATATTTGTCTGCTCTGCCCCAAGGACTACGCAAAGGATCTGTACAGTCCTCAGTGTGAGTTCAGATTCCCCAGCAATGTCTCCCACCAGGTAACCAGGATACCATTTTAATGATCTCGTAGTTTGCCATGACATTTTTTATTTGCCATGTTTTACTTTTTCAGGCTCTGCTCTGAGAATATTTTAAAAGACAATAAAATTGTTATTTAATTGTTCTATTTGGTATTACAAATGATTGACAGCACTGCAGAGAATCAAACGGGAGTAATACATGTGGAATGCTTTGAAAAGGTATAAAAACAACTCAGAAAATGTTCTTGTAAGTGAATCAGGAAAGTAAATATATCAAAGGTAAGAAAGGCAAAGTGAAATAAACTCTGAATTAAGTGAAGTTTTAGAAAAGTACAGTCTTCAACAACTTCCAAGACAGTCTGGCTCTGTTTTTTTTGTTTGTTTGTTTGTTTGTTTTTTTGAAGATTTTATTTATTTACTTGAGAGGCAGAGTTACAGACAGAGAGAGGGAGAGAGAGAGAAAGTCTTCCATCTGCTGGTTCACTCCCTAAATGGCCACAACAGCTGGAGCTAGGCCAATTCAAAGACAGGAGCCAGGAGCTTCTTCTAAGTCTCCTGTGTGGGTGCAGGGGCCCAAGGACTTTGCCCATCTTCTATTGCTTTCCCAGGCTGGATTGGAAGTGGAATAGCTGGGACTCAAACCAGTACCCATATGGGATACTGGCGCTGCAAGCTTAACCTATATGCCACAGCACTGGCCGTAGCTCTCTTTGTTTTATCTTGTTAACCCTCAATTACCCATCAAAATGTAGAGAATTTTAAATATCTCAAATTATTTCTCAGATTTTTTTTGTATCTGGAAGCAGCACCACCACCAATGGATCTTAACATTGGTATTAGAAAATATACTTTTTATATAGGTATGAAAGAACTCAAAGCTTATTGTGCTTATGTTTTTGTTTGCAGTTTATAAACTCTGCTTAAAGTTAAAAAGTAATTACACCTGTATGTATTTTTTAAATTTTCTGCCATTCTACTGTCTTTTAGATATAAATCCATGCAGTTCTTAAAATTTATTTATTTAAAGGGAATAAATTTCATAAATATAATTTTTTTTTTTGACAGGCAGAGTGGACAGTGAGAGCGAGAGACAGAGAGAAAGGTCTTCCTTTTTGCCGTTGGTTCACCCTCCAATGGCCGCCGCGGCCGGCGCGCTGCGGCCGGCGCACCATGCTGATCCGATGGCAGGAGCCAGGAGCCAGGTGCTTTTCCTGGTCTCCCATGGGGTGCAGGGCCCAAGCACCTGGGCCATCCTCCACTGCACTCCCTGGCCACAGCAGAGGGCTGGCCTGGAAGAGGGGCAACCGGGACAGAATCCAGCGCCCCGACCGGGACTAGAACCCGGTGTGCCGGCGCCGCTAGGCGGAGGATTAGCCTAGTGAGCCGCGGCGCCGGCCCATAAATATAATTTTAAGAACATAATACTTCCCACCATCCCTCTTCTTTCGTTTCTTGTTTTCCTTTTAATTTTTGCTATGATATAGTTTCAATTTACACTATAATCACAAGTTTAATCCTCTACTAAAGAAAAGAATTCCTTTGAGACTGGCTTAATTCACTCAACATGATGTTTTCCAGATTCCTCCATTTTGTTGCAAATGACCAGATTTCATTGTTTTTGACTGCTGTATAGTATTCTATAGAGTACATGTCCCATAATTTCTTTATCCAGTCTACTGTTTATGGGCATTTGGGTTGATTCCAGGTCTTAGCTATTGTGAATTGAGCTGCAATAAACATTAAGGTGCAGTGTGGTGGAATGAAATATGGTGGAATGAGAAAGCCATGCCAAGGTGGCCGCTGGCAAGTGAGCATCAGTTACTCAGGAATGGCTTTGAAACCCACCTGGCAATGGAGCCTGCCTGGCAACAGGCTGTGATTGGATGGATTTGTAACCCACATGGCAAATGGAGCCTGCCTGGCAACAGGCTGTGATTGGATGGCTTTGGAAACTGCCTGGCAACAGGCTGTAATTGGTTGGGGCATAGACCACCCCTTGGCCAGATTGGCTGGTCTTGGCTATATAAGATGTTGTACCAACTGAAATAAACAAGTCTGCGTGCTGCTTGCCTCAAGCCTGCTTTCACCCGACTCCCGGGGTTTGTGTGGTGACTCCGTGCCTCTTGCCCTTACCACACATCTCCTCTCAGAAACGAATCCACTGCAACATTGTTGAGAAATCAACTGCAACAGTGCAGACAGCTTTTATGTTTGCCAATTTAATTGCCTTCAGGTAAATTCCAAGGAGTGGGACGGCTGGGTTGTATGGAAGGGTTATATTCAGGTTTCTGAGGAATCTCCAGACCGACTACCATAGTGGCTTGACCAGTTTGCATTCCCACCAACAGTGGGTTAGTGATCCTTTTTCCCCACATCCTCGCCAGCATCTGTTGTTGGTAGATTTCTGAATGTGAGCCATTCTAACTGGGGTGAGGTGAAACCTCATTGTGGTTTTGATTTGCATTTCCCTGATTGCTAGTGATCTTGAACATTTTTTCATGTCTGTTGACCCTTTGGATTTCCTCTTTTGAAAAATGTCTATTGAGGTCCTTGGCCCATCTGTTAAGTGGGTTGTTTGTTTTCTTGTTTTGGAGTTTCTTGATCTCTTTGTAGATTCTGGTTATCAACCCTTTATCTGTTGCATACTTGGCAAATATTTTTTCCCATTCTGTCGGTTGCCTCTTCACTCTCCTGACTGTTTCTTTTGCAGTACAGAAATTTCTCAATTTGATGTAATCCCATTTGTTCATTTTGGCTTTGACTGCCTGTGCCTCTGGGGTCTATTCCAATAAGTCGTTGCCGGTACCTATATCTTGCAGGGTCTCTTCAATGTTGTCTAATAATTCGATGTTGTCGGGTCATAGATTTAGGTCTTTAATCCATGTTGAGTGGATTTTTGTGTAAGGTGAAAGGTAGGGGTCTTGCTTCATGATTCTGCACGTGGAAATCCAATTTTCCCAGCACCATTTATTGAGTAGACTGTCCTGGCTCCAGGAATTGGTTTTAGATCCTTGATCAAATATACGTTGGCTGTAGATGTTTGGATTGATGTCTGGTGTTTATTCTGTTCCATTGGTCTATCCATCTGTTTCTGTACCAGTACCATGCTGTTTTCATAACAACTACCCTGTAGTATGTCCTGAAATCTGGTATTGTGATGCCTCCTGCTCTGTTTTTGTTGTACAAGATTGCTTTAGCTATTCGAGGTCTCCTGTGCCTCCATATGAATTTCAGCATCATTTTTTCTAGATCTGAGAAGAATGTCTTTGGTATTTTCATTGGTATTGCATTGAATCTGTAAATTGCTTTTGGGAGAATGGACATTTTGATGATGTTGATTCTTCCAATTCATGAGTATGAAAGATTTTTCCATTTTTTGGTATCCTCTTCTATTTCTTTCTTTAAGATTTTGTAATTCTCATCGTAGAGATCTTTAATGTCTTGGTTAGGTTTATTCCAAGGTATTTGATTGTTTTTGTGGCTATTGTGAATGGGGTTGATCTTAGTTCTTCCTCAGCCATGGCATTGCCTGTGTATACAAAGGCTGTTGATTTTTGTGCATTGATTTTATATCCTGCTACTTTGCCAAACTCTTCTATGAGTTTCAATAGTCTCTTAGTAGAGTTCTTTGGGTCCCCTAAATAAAGGATCATATCATCTGCAAAGAGGGATAGTTTGACTTCTTCCTTCTCAATTTGTATCGCATTAATTTCCTTTTCTTGCCTACTGGCTGTGGCTAAAACTTCCAGAACTATATTGAATAGCAGTGGTGAGAGTGGGCATCCCTGTCTGGTACCAGATCTCAGTGGAAATGCTTCCAGCTTTTCCCCATTCAATAGGATGCTGGCCATGGGTTTTTCATAAATTGCTTTGATTGTGTTGAGGAATGTTCCCTCTATACTCAATTTGCTTAGAATTTTCATCAAAAAGGGTGTTGTATTTTATCAAATGCCTTCTCGGCATCTATTGAGATAATCATATGGTTTTTCTTCTGCAGTCTGTTAATGTGGTGTATCACATTGATTGTTTTGCGCACATTGAACCATCCCTGCATATCAGGGATAAACCCTTCTTGGTCTGGGTGGATGATCTTTCTGATGTGTTGTTGCATTCTATTGGCAAGAATTTTATTGAGGATTTTTGCATCTATGTTCATCAGGGATATTGGTCTGTAATTGTCTTTCTCTGCTGCATGTTTTTCAGCTATAGGAATTAAGGTGATGTTGGCTTCACAGAAAGAATTTGGGAGGATTCCCTCTTTTTCAGTGTTCTGAATAGTTTGAGAAGAATTGGAGTTATTTCTTCTTTAAATGTCTGGTAGAATTCAGCAGTGAATCCATCTGGTCCCGGGCTTTTCCTTGTTGGGAGGGCCTTTATTACTGTTTCAATTTCTGTCTCAGTTATGGGTCTGTTTAGGTTTTCTATGTCTTCCTGGTTGAATTTAGCTAGGTTGTATGTGTCCAGGAATCTATCCATTTCTGATAGATTTCCCTATTTGCTGGCATACAAGTCCTTGTAGTAATTTCTGATGATTCTTTTTATTTCTGTGGTGTCTGTTGTTACGTTTCCTTTTTCATCTCTGATTTTATTGATTTGGGTCTTTTCTCTCTTTTTTTAGTTAGTTGGGCCAATGGGGTGTCAATTTTGTTTATTTTTTCAAAAACCCAGCTCTTCATTTGGCTGATCTTTTGTAATGTTTTTTGGATTCAGTCCTGTTGATTTCTTCTCTCATTTTAATTATTTCTCTTCTCCTACTAGATTTGGTTCTGGTTTTCTGCAGTTTTTCTAGATCCTTGAGATGCATTGAAAGCTCATCTATTTGGTGCCTTTCCAATTTCTTGATGTAGGCTCCTATTGCTCTAAACTTTCCTCTGAACATTGCTTTTGCTGTATCCCATACGTTTTGATATGTTGTGCTGTTATCCTCATTTACTTCAGGAAAGTTTTTGATTTCTCTTTTGATTTCTTCTATGACTCAGTGTTCACTCAGGAGCATGTTGTTCAATCTCCATGCGTTTGCATATGCTCTAGGGATCCCTGAGTTTGTAATTTCCAACTTCATTCTCCTATGATCTGAGAAATTGCATCATATGATTCTAATTCTTTTGAATTTGCTGAGACTTGCTTTATGGCCACCAAAAAGGAAAGCTGTTGAAGTGAAATGGACACTATGAGAAATAGTGACTTGATCAGCCCTTGTCCTGACTGTTGATGTACAATTTAATACTTTATCCCTTTTAGTATTTTTTTTTGTTCTAGTTAATACTATTGGTTGAATTCTGTAATTAACACACAATTATTCTTAGGTTTTTAAATTTAACTGAAAAGTGATCCCTGTTAAATATAACAGTGGGAATAAGAGAGGGAGGAGATGTACAATTTGGGACATGCTCAATAGGACTTGCCCCAATTGCTGGAGTTAGAAATGTGCCAGGGGATTCCAATACAATCTCATCAAGTTTGCATGTACCAATGCCATCTCACTAGTCAAAGTGATCAACTTCAATTCACAATTGATCACACTGAGAGGTCTAAGAGTCAAAGGGATCACATAAACAAGACTAGTGTCTGCTAATACTAACTGATAGAATAAAAAAGGGAGAGAACGATCCAACATGGGAAGTAGAATATACAGCAGACTCACAGAATGGCAGATGTCCTAAACAGCACTCTGGCCTCAGAATCAGCCCTTAAGGCATTCAGACCTGGCCGAAGAGCCCGTGAGAGTATTTTAGGCATAGAAAGCCAAGACACTCTGGCAAAAAACACCACCACCACCACCAACAACAACAAAAAAAAACACCTAAATGAAAGATCTCTGCAAGTGAGATCCCAGTGGAAAGAATGGGGCCATCAAAGAAGGAGGTACCTTTCTCTGAAGGGAGGAGAGAACTTCCACTTTGACTATGACCTTGTCTAAATAAGATCAAAGTCGACGAACTCAAAAGGCTTCCATAGCCTTGGCAACTCACGACAAGAGCCTAGGGAGATTACTGACGCCATTAACAAGAGTGTCAATTTGTTAAGTCAACAACAGGAGTCAATGTGTACTTACTCCTCATGTAGGATCTCTGTCCTAATGTGTTGTCCAATGCGAATAAATGCTATAACTAGTAATGAAACAGTATTTTACACTTCATATTCTGTGTGGGTGCAAACTGTTGAAATCTTTACTTAATATATACTAAATTCTGTATATAAAGAGAATTGAAAATGAATCTTGATGTGAATGTGATGGGAGAGGGAGCAGGAGATGGGATGGTTGCTGGTGGGAGGGAAGTTGGGGGGGAAAGCCATTGTAATCCATAAACTGGAAATTTATATTTAATAAATAAAATTTAAAAAAAAAGAATTCAGCATGCAGTATGTAGAAAGACTACTATTTTTCAGGAGTATAGATAATGGTTATAAACAGTAATAAAATCTCAAGATGTCAATATCACTCATATACATTGCAATTTTTGGACTCTATGTATTAATTATCACAAATCAGAGAAGATATATGATGTGTGAGTAAAGAAGCCTTTGAGATGAGTCCAACCCTCAGAAACCAGCTGCAAGTAAGACAAATTAATAACTTTGAGCCAGAACTACCTAGCTGAGGCCAGTCAACCTCAGAAATGTGAAAAATAGTAATAAAAACAAGTGATTTTGCTGGTTTAAACCACTAAGTGTGGGATGGTTTGTTATGTTGCAAAAGAAAACCAGAACTTACCTAAATACATAAATTAATGAGGGCCCCGAAACGTAGTCCATGTGCCTGCAATGATGGTATGCTTATGCCAACACATTCCTAATTTACCATAGTATGCAGTGGACATCTAAATCCACACTGAATGAATAACTGAAGTAATTTCAAACTGAAAAGACCGTGGGAGCTTTAACAAGCACTTTGTGTAACAGCTGCAAGAGGGGCCTACATTGCTGGGCATGGTTGGTAAGCACTATCAGCTGTTGGACAGGGCTTGCAAAAACCTAAAATGTTTATGACAGCCCAGTTTGAACAATTGCTTGAGAACAACCGTGTCTGAGAGGCAGTGTAGAGAACCAAGTGACTGCAACAGTGGTCCCAGCTGCATGTCAAAGAGCCGTTTTTTTTTAATTAATTTGTTGTTAACGTTTTCCAGACACATGCAAATGGGCATGAGAAGAAATATATTATCAATATTTTGAATGTTAATGTTCAGCACACATATTTAATTAGTAAAGTGTGGCTCTGTGTAACTTGCTCCCCCCTTTAACTTATTAAACAAATAGAATACCTAAAACACTTCAGAGAGATTCTTGAGGTATTATGCAGGTATGAAGAGGATTCTGGAACCTGGGCCAAAATGGTCTGGTACAGAAATACCAGTCAGGATGCATTAGGCTATAAGAAGGAATTTCAAGATGTGAGGAATCAAGTGCAACAATTGAGAGCTAGGAATGCAGATAGATCTAGAGAGTGAATGACAGTGGATCACATAACCGTACAGAGAAAATACAAACAAGGGCAATTGGGAAGTTATTGAATATTTGTTATCCTTGAATTTTGGCACTGAGTCTTTGGTAAGGTTAGGGGTAAATTCTTTAAGTTTTGATCACCTGACTATGATAGGCTACAGTTTCATTGAATTTCTCTAATGGTAGATATCACACATTTCAAAGCCTGCTTGAGGTATAATGAGGAGTCATAGTGATTTTTTGTCAACACTCTTCCACTTCATGTTTTGTCATTATGTTGTTTCAGAAAATTCACTATCTGCTTCTCTTACTCACAAGACATTGTAGAGGAATATTATTTTTTAAAACATCACTTAATTCAAAGTTTGTGTTACTTTACATTTCTTTTCTTTAGTATTTGCTATACTGATTCGTATAAGAACATTTTATAGTTGCTTTTATGGATTTAAAATATTCCACATATATTGTTTCTTACAAAGAGTATTATGATCCATAGTTTTAATTATTGTGGATCAAGTGCTCTTAGTAGGAAGGCCTGCCAACCTGGGGGTTGTTGAAATACAAAGTATATGCATACATATGGTGGTGATAAACTAGACATAGTGAACAATCAGGTTGACCACCTAAGTGACACAGAGGTGCAGGTTGGATTGCCTGGAAAGCAGACTCTGAGAAAGACAGATTTGAATGTTCTATTTGCATGTTCCACAAATCAATACCTAGAGGTTATGGGAAGGAAGTGAGATCAGGAAAACAGAGAAGTTTCAAAAGAGGTCTCAACCAGCTTCATGGTGTGCCCTGAAGATGGAATAAACCTGAAGGGTTACCCTAACTTAAAACAAGTGGACTATGTCTTTGTGCTTCTTCATCATGTTCATTGCATTGAGTTTTCCCCTGGGAAAGTCACAAAACAAACAAAGCAGTTTTTCTAACCAAAGGCAACTTCTGGAGAGGACTGACATCTAAGTACTCTCCCCTGACTGCCTTCACACCAGCTGAGGGAATGAGGTTTTTTGGTTCTGAAGAGGAGTCTGGATGGCACAGCATAGTATCTGCTATATTAAGAATGGGTGTAAGGACTCATCCACTGAATTTGTGTCAGATCTGGTTGAGGGATTTGACCTGAGAGGAACAAATGCTTCACTTATTAGCAGTTACTACCCCTGATCACATTCTTCTAAAATAGAATTTTAAATTCTTGTTAAGATGTAGATGAAAGTTGAAAAATATCAAAAGACATAGTTTGAAACATATGATTGAAATAACAATGTTCACACCATGAGATAAATAGAGATGATACTGAAATGATCTGTAAAGGTAATTCATTAGAAATGGAGAGGTAAAGGGAGAGTCACAGAAGAATAATGTCATACATGTCAAAGTAGAAATTGTACTAAGAATGAAAAGGTGATTAGTAGTCTCAATTTTCTGGGAAGGATAGGACAAAAAAATGAAATGGCTCAAAGTATGCAATGGTCATTTTGGACAAAATCATTCTAGGTGAATAGTTGGGATACATTAGGTTGCACTATATAAAATAGTAGGTATAAAACTGGGAAAGGGTTTCATATGAGCAAACCACTTTTTCCATAATCTCTAGGGGAAGAAAATATGGACTTGCCACTATGTTGAGATTTTGATCTGGAGAAAGTAAATGTAATACATATGAGCAAAATTGACATTTTGAGGTTTGATTTTATTTATAGCCCTTCTCTATACTCTTGAGGAACACTGGTCTTTCTACTTACTACTTATTGAATTCTTTATTTAGTGGAGGTTTAGGCTTGTGATTATAAAGAACATTGAAAGTATGTCATTGTAAAATTTAAAATAAAAATAAGAAAAGAATGAGGGAAGGTGGGAGTGAAGGAGGGAGGGAGGGTAGGGTGGGAAATATCATTATACTCCTAAAGCTGTATATATTTATTACCTAAAATTTGTTCCCTTTTTATAAAAAAAATTATAAAAAAGAAAATGGGATTGAATTTTTTGAGCACAGGTATAGTCTCAATAGAGGAGTTAGGGAAAAAGGAAAAGATGAAGATGAACAGTTAAGGATAAATTGTGAGTTCAAGTTCTTAAGCTGATGAGCTGCAATGGAGGCCATAGCACTTGTGTAGGATATAGGTTTGGTTAGTGAAGAAATCCTCCCTCTTCAGAGGCGAAAGAAAAAGGGGTGAATTCCTGAATGATACCATAATAATCTTTTTTTTAAAATTTTTTGACAGGCAGAGTGGACAGTGAGAGAGACACAGAGAGAAAGGTCTTCCTTTGCCTTTGGTTCACCCTCCAATGGCCGCCACAGCCAGCGCGCTGCAGCTGGCACACCGCGCTGATCCGATGGCAGGAGCCAGGTACTTCTCCTGGTCTCCCATGGGGTGCAGGGCCCAAGCACCTGGGCCATCCTCCACTGCACTCCCTGGCCACAGCAGAGAGCTGGCCTGGAAGAGGGGCAACCAGGACAGAATCCGGCGTCCCGACCGGGACTAGAACCCGGTGTGCTGGCGCCACAAGGCAGAGGATTAGCCTAGTGAGCCGCGGCACCGGCAATAATCTTTTATTTATTAAGAATTCTATACCTAGGAATAGGGGTAAGGTGAGAAAGACTGGCACATAGCAAGGAAGACCTTTTACAATTTTACAATTAAGATACCAACATGACTACCTCATGGTTTCTTTAAAAGTAGATGACTTATTTAGGATTCTACAATTAGATTAAGATGTTTACACTAGTCATCATTCATATTCTTAGCAGGGATATTATTTATTAATAAATGTGTAGATTTTTTTAAAGGAAAGGGACAATTTTAGAGAATGCTATACATTGGCTACTATGACCATAAATGTAAGATTTATTGAGGAATATGACCCCAATTCATTCCAGATACTGAAATGACCTTGTTCTGTACCATGTGACCCTGTAGCCCCGGCTTCAGGTGACTGTTTTAGGGAGAGAATTCAACTCTAAAGCAGTCAAACTACTGGATACCAAGTGCTTCAGAAGGTAGCATATCAAGGATGACAATAATGGATGAACCAATTTAATCCACAGATGTGTGGAGTAAAAAAATGAAAGGACAGAGCAAGGAAATTGGCAGTGAAGGTAGAATCTAAAACACAAGAAAAAGACTGGTAGTAGAGGTTCTGAGGAAACTTTGACTGTGAGGGATTCATGGATAACCAGAATCTAGGAATATAGCACAGCCAGAAAACATGCAGAGAAGATATGAGGCCAGTGGAATCCTAAGTGGTGGGCCCAAATTTATACACTTAGTGACAGCAAAGTGTGAACCAGGGCACTATTTAGACTGTTTTTTAAATTTTTTTTTCAATTTCTACAACAAACTAGTGCCTTCAATTAGCCCACAGTGCATTCCAAATCTGGTTGTGAGTCAGAATCAATGGAAAGTTTTTGAAAAGTATACTTCTAATCCTATGGGCTCATTTCTGGAAATTCTTCTCCACTAAGTCTGACTGGAGACTTTGGGTCTATACTTTTGACAAGCTATTCACATGATTCTGATGTGGGAGGTCAATTGATCTGTGTTTGGGAATCACTTTCCTAGCACATAGCTCTGTGTCTAAGTGCTGTTAGTTGTTACTCATTTTAAATTCAGGTCCAAGAAGAATTAATTGTTACTATGGTGATAGAATAAGCACTAATAGGAATATTTATATTACTGAAATTGGAAATGAAGGGAATTGTATTACCGATGTAGCAATTATTCTTTCCTGGATTGGCACCAAACCTAAAAGCTCTTGTTTGGAAAGTAGATTATGCATTTATTCCCTTGTAGTGTTGTGATATTTAATATCTCTATAAGAGTATCTGTGTACAGAAAAGTATTTTTTGAAGTACATTCCAAAGAGTTAAGTTTTAATGCAAATATGTTTGAAATCCATGGTAGATATATGGGGCACATCAGAAAGTGAACTGTATATATAAAATGGACAGTTCAAGAATGGAAGGTTTTTTTGTTTGTTTGTTTAAACAGCCTTTTGTGCCTTTTTATGTGTATACCAACACAGGATGGTCAAAACTCAATAAATCCTTTATTTATTTATTTATTTTTTGACAGGCAGAGTGAACAGTGAGAGAGACACAGAGAGAAAGGTCTTCTTTTGCCTTTGGTTCACCCTCCAATGGCTGCCGCGGCCAGCGTGCTGCGGCCGGCGCACCGCGCTGATCCGATGGCAGGAGCCAGGTACTTATCTTGGTCTCCCATGGGGTGCAGGGCCCAAGCACTTGGGCCATCCTCCACTGCACTCCCTGGCCACAGCAGAGAGCTGGCCTGGAAGAGGGGCAACCGGGACAGAATCCGGTGCCCTGACCGGGACTAGAACCCGGTGTGCCGGCACCGCAAGGCGGAGGATTAGCCTAGTGAGCCGCGGGCACCAGCCGAATAAATCCTTTATTGATTAATTGAATAGGACATCAGGTCAAAGTCAAAGTAGTCTTTTATCTCCTTTTCACCATCATCCTTCACTCTACCTCCAGATAGAGTAGAAATCTATTAAACCAATATCTTATTGTTTGGAAACCTTCAGATATTCCTATGTTTTAAGATATTCCTTCTCAAGAAGATTGTATCAGCACCAAGGGGCAAAAATTGGTTCTTGAGGGAGCCATAAAAACTTAGGTATTTCAATTATTTGTGGTCCTCCAAAGGGCCATACAGTACATAAAGATGTGTACAGTGAATCTGCAACTTTTAAAGTTTCATGGAGATGTTGGCATTTGGCTTAGTGGTTAAGACATCAATTAGGATGCCTGTGTCCCACATTAAAGTACTTGGTTCCGAAATCTGGTTCTGGCTCTTGATTCTAGCTTTTTGTTAATGCAGACCATGTGAGGTAATGGTGAGGATCTAAGTATTGGGTCCCTGCCACCTACATGGATTGAGTTGTTCCTGGCTCCAAATTTGTTTGGCCCAGCTCAGCCCAGGCTGTTGTGGGCATTTGGCGAGTGAACCAATGGATAGGAATTCATTTCTTTCTCCCTCCTTCCCTCCCTCCCTCCCTCCCTCCTTTCTTTTTTTCCCTTCCCGCAATAATAAATAAATAAATTTCATGGAATGAGGTTCTATTTGGAAAAAAAATGTTTAAAAGTTTCCTGGTGGCCGGCGCCGCGGCTCACTAGGCTAATCCTCCGCCTTGCAGCGCCGGCACACCGGGTTCTAGTCCCGGTCGGGGCGCCGGATTCTGTCCCGGTTGCCCCTCTTCCAGGCCAGCCCTCTGCTGTGGCCAGGGAGTGCAGTGGAGGATGGCCCAGGTGCTTGGGCCCTGCACCCCATGGGAGACCAGGAAAAGCACCTGGCTCCTGGCTCCTGCCATCGGATCAGCGCGGTGCGCCGGCCGCAGCGCGCCGGCCGCGGCGGCCATTGGAGGGTGAACTAACGGCAAAGGAAGACCTTTCTCTCTGTCTCTCTCTCACTGTCCACTCTGCCTGTCAAAAAAAAAAAAAAAGTTTCCTGGTGTGGGGTGGGGAATGATAATAATATCCAAAAAAGTTGAGAAATACTTCTAAGAGTTCTACAAGAATCCTGGCCACCAGACAGCTATGGAGGTCTGGCTTCTTGGCTGGTCATTGAAGACTCCCTGAGTGGCATCCATTAGCAAGAGTGTTCTGTTTGAAGAGTACTAGAAAAGTTAGTACACTTTTGTGGATCTGAGGAGGATTTAGTACAATGAACAAGATTTCAAGGGATGGTTGAGATTTTGTAGAGGTAGGCCCCTCATTCAGTCCCACAAGAGGAAACGGGAGTCAGCTGATACTAATGGAAGCATTATGGTAATGAAAAAGCCAACTGGTTAATGAGTTATTAAAAAAATGTTATTCACCCAGAGATACCTCAAGAAATAAGAGGCAACAAAAGCCTGGAGGTAAATGATTAGTTGAATATGTTTAATCCAAAATTCATTACTGTGGCAGAAATAATTGATCTAGAGAATGTTCAGAATGACTTCTACAAAAATGTCTGAATGGATCATTTATATGGGTATTTGATTATTCAGGTAACTGTGTGATCTAGGGTTGTTTAAGCAAACATTTTTGCTACATTTCTGGCATTTCTTTATATTTAGTACTAAACCAGTTTTGCTGATGTGAACTATGCGTTAATGGAAAATATAATTATTTTGTATACAATGAAATCTTGGAAAAGATACAAATAAATAAAGATTCAGTTACACTATAGTATTTATATTTAAATTTCTCAAAGTGCCTTAATGTCAACTTGGAACTGCACATTCATCCATACATCTTCTGTTTTTTTTTTTTTATGGAAATATGTACCTGAGACCTACTGAATCAGTATAACTGGTATGCTGAATTTTTACCTCATGCTTTATTGGTGCATCATAACTATAAACTACTGCATTTACAACAGAATATAGTTTTATTATATAAATTAAATTATTGTATTCATAGCACAGTGTAGCTTTATTAATCTTTTTCATTTGTGTTTATATGTAAATTTTTATCAATATAAAGAGAACATATCTTATGCATTCCACATGTACAGCTCCCAGAAAATGACCATAATGCCTTCCCTCCTTCAATCTCCCCCTCCCTTCCCTTCTTCTTCTTCAACTTTTACAAATACACAATCTCAGTCTACTCTATAATCACAGGCTTAATGCACCATTAACCATAATATTCAACGAGTAAAAAATATAAAGATCACAGTTCCAGAAGAGTATACAAAAGGCTAAAAACAATAATCAAATCACAATATGTATTTTACTCCTATACTGTTTAATAGTCTATATTACCAGAGAAAACATGATATATTTTCTTTTTGGGACTAGTCTATTTCACTAAGCATATTAGTTTTCAGTTTTATCCATTTTGTTGCAAAGGACAGGATTTTGGCCGGCGCCACGGCTCAATAGGCTAATCCTCTGCCTGTGGCACCGGCACACGGGGTTCTAGGCCTGGTCGGGGCGCCAGATTCTGTCCGGTTACCCCTCTTCCAAGCCAGCTCTCTTCTGTGGCCCAGGAGGGCAGTGAAGGATGGCCCAAGTGCTTGGGGCCCTGCACCCGCATGGGAGACCAGGAGAAGCACCTGGCTCCTGGCTTCGGATCAGCACGATGCGCCAGCCACAGTGTGCCAGCCGCAGCGGCCATTGGAGAGCGAACCAATGGTAAAGGAAGACCTTTCTCTCTGTCTCTCTCTCTCACTGTCCACTCTGCCTGTCAAAAAACAAAACAAAACAAAAAAACCACAAAAGACAGGATTTCTTTCTTTTTATGGCTGAGTAGTATTCCACCATTTTTATATACCACATTTGCTTTATCTAGTCATTAGTTGATAGAAATTTTATTTGATTCCATATCTTAGCTACTGTGAATTGAACTGCAATAAACATGGGGGTACAAATAACTCTTTCATATGCTGATTTCATTTCATTTGGGTGAATTCCCAGTAGTAAAATGGCTGTTTCATATGGTAGATCTATTTGCAGATTTCTGAGGAATCTCCCACTGTACTTCCATAATGGTTGTACTAGTTTATACTCCCATCAACAGTGTATTTGGGTACCTTCTTGTCCTTCACATTGTGACAATAAGAATTCTTGGCATTTTCATTAGATCAGTGTCCCAAAATGTCCAAATATTTTAGGCCGTCTTATATGTGACCCTTTAAGTGCCATATCCTTATATTTCTCTGCCTGCTGTTTCGTACCAGAGAAGGCTGAGCTCTATAGACTGCCTGTGACTTTCAGTTTGTCTGAAGGAAGGTAGGAGGAATGAGTATTTATCTCCAACTTATTATCTGCCTTGTCACCAGGGCTTCACTGCTTTCTCTTAGCTGAAGTCAACAGTGTCTCCATATAGATAGTCTTTCAGCTTCTGGTAATGGCTCCTTCCCATTGTATCTTCATGCTACAGATTCCCTTATGTTGCTAGCCTTGAGTTACTGCAAACTACCTTGATACTTTTCTTAAATTCTGTCATCTTTGTAAGTAATCCTATCTTTAAATTTTTCTTGAATACCAACTGTGAGTGTTCCATCTCTTTCTTACAAACTTGCACTGACACCATTTAATAGTGAACTATAAGATTATGTCAGATCATTGATCCTTTACTGAATTATCCTATGTATGAATTAAATTCCCAGAAAAGGGCATTTGGCTTTCTTAGCCCCAGATATCAGTAAACTAATTAATTATATCCCAGCCATGATAGCTGGAATATTATGCAAAGGTGGGCACTGCTCCAGTGTGGAGTACTGTTGCATGTCATCTAAGACAAATTGAGGTGACCATTAACTGCTGGAAAGAATAGCTGTTGATAATGCAAACCTTTTATCTTCAGTTTGAGATAAGCAGAATAAACAATGGACATATTAGAAGGTACTAGCAAAACACTGTACCCCTGGGAGCTTTGCTTTATTACTGAGAAAGATAACTAAATTAATTTCCTGTAGAGACTGAATAATTTTTATTACTTCCACTAAGCCAGAATTAATAATTTAGAATGGTTCATAATAGCCTTAAAGTAACTCAAACTTGGAGTATGTAGCACTTATGTAGAAATATGCATTTCTATCAATGTGAATGTTTTCAAAAATAGAAAATATAGGCAAGAGTTTGTTTATTTGCATATATGGATAGCTCTAAAGCTAAGAGGCTAGTATTAATCTAGGTTTGCTGTTTTATCCTGAAAAGTATGCATGAAACCACTTAGTATGGACTGTGCCTGCCACTGAGAAATATTAAGCAATAAATTTTTAGAGCAGAGGAAACTTAGCATATTGTCATCAGTTCACATTTGGAAATCCTTTAACTCAACTTTGTTCCCTGGAGAACTGAGAGGATACTAGGTTACCTCTTTATTCCTTCCTTTTTGTGGGTGACTGGATTAATCTGAAACTAGCTCCCTAATACATTCTAAATATCAACATAATCACTCTTTTTTTTTCCAAAGGAAAATTAAATGTTCACCTTTATCCCTATAGTTAGGACTGTGGTTTGTTGACATCTTCTAAAAATTTTATTACAGTGTGCTCTATAAAAAGGTCCTTAGCACAGGCAAAGCCAGATCTACCTCTTAACTTGCAGTGGAATTTCTCTAGGGTCATATATGTCTACATAAGGCAGATGGCTAAATAATTACTTCTGAAAAGTTCATAAAGACCAACTATTCAAGGTCAGTGGGGGTGCCAGAAATTTCCATATTGATGAACACATTTCATTTTAGAAATATTGGTAGAAGGAGTAATTGTCCTTACTTTTTACCTCCTTGCACTCTAAGCCAAGCCTAGCTCACTGTGGACACTTCATGAATATTAATTTAGGTGAAGATTAATTGAAAAAATGAACTCTCAATGAGAGAAATAGACAAAGACTGTGGGAATACTAATAATTGACAAGTGATGGGTTTTCCTTTTATCCTCAAACCATAGAAGAAACACAGATTCAAGACCTAGTCATTTTTCTCTACTGGCAGCCCCATCTGGTATTCATGTAGAGCATTTAATGCAATCTTATGTTTTGTAGTAATACAGAATCCTACACTGGGTTTCCACGGGGGTTAGTCAGTGGAGAAACTCTCCAAGTGGACTCCAACAGCTAGAGTGGCAAAGAGCCTTTGCTAATCTTTTTTGTCTCTATGTATTTAGACCTTAGAATTATGGGACCAAGCCATAACTCGGCATGTAAAAGCCATAATAATGATGATTTCATCTTAGGCTGTTTGCAGAACTCTGACTTTCCTGTGGAGTATGAGAGTTAGGGGAAAGACAGGTTACAGAAAAAGAAGAGGTAAACATAGATTGACTGGCTGTGTAGTATCTGGGGTTGTCACTGGTACGAATTGACTAGTATTTGTTCTGTGAAGAAAAGCAAGAGAGATTTTCATTTATATCATTCTGGCAGTTTATGCTGAGGTCTTTTCTAAGACTCAAACTATTACACTGCTGGCTTTTTTGTTCCTCTAAGAGCAAAAATCATTATATACACAAATGAACATTTTATCTATTATCTATCTATCTATCATATCTATAGAACTGTTTTGGTCTATTTTGTTATATAATAGTTTCCATTGTGGTTTTTTTTTTTTTTTTTTTTTTTTTTTTTTTTTTTTTTGACAGGCAGAGTGGACAGTGAGAGAGAGTGACAGAGAGAAAGGTCTTCCTTTGCCGTTGGTTCACCTTCCAATGGCAGCCGCGGCCGGCGCGCTGTGGCCAGCGCACCGCGCTGATCCGAAGCCAGGAGCCAGGTGCTTCTCCTGGTCTCCCATGGGGTGCAGGGCCCAAGCACCTGGGCCATCCTCCACTGCACTCCCTGGCCATAGCAGAGGGCTGGCCTGGAAGAGGGGCAACCGGGACAGAATCCGGCGCCCCGACCGGGACTAGAACCCGGTGTGCCGGCGCCGCAAGGGGGAGGATTAGCCTAGTGAGCCGCGGCGCCAGCCTCCATTGTGTTTTTATTTTATACTTCAGCTTTTGTTTGTCCTATATTTCATATTAAAAAATCTTTGAGAATTCTAGGTCCACTGATAGCCATTTATCAAGAAATTGTATCATTCCAGCTGACTGAACTTGTAACATGTGGACTTATGTAGCTACGTGTTTCCTGATGATTCCAGTGAGGCATTTAATACCTTTACCATATCACCTTGCTTGTGTTCCTATCACACAATAATGAAGTAAAGTTGGATACAAAAAGGCACAGATAATTTATTATTATCCAGACTTGTAAATAATAAAGATGTGTATTTTATTATTTTCTTTAAAGAAAATAGATGGAAAAATTGTAATCCATTCAGTCACATAGTCATTAAATCTTTCAACCTCTGTCTTGGAAGTTACAAAAGGTACTTTCAGACCACAAGATAATTATCAAGGACACTGAAATCTTAGTGATTTACAAAGTCATCCTAAGAATACTCAGATTTGTCTTAATGACTGGTTTATAGATGAGGAGAATATGAGTGCTTGAGAGTCTGAGAGTTGACTTCACATTGAGGTAATTTGCTTTGAAGGAATCAGAACTGAAGTGAGCCTACTATCAAGTCTCAAATACTTCAGTTGCTTCTTTTCACCTTTCTCAGTTTCAGGGGAATATTTCTTAAAGGACGTCTATGAGAAATAAATAAAAAAGTAAATAATCTTGTTTCTGCAAGTGCCCCCCCCCCATGATTTTAAATCAGTAACAGTTATACCAGGACCTTGCCCCCAGTCCCTTTTCTTTTCATTGTGGATAGCTGATTGATGTATATTAATTCAGTTCTGAATAGAACATTCTATTTAGCTTTCATAGAAAATCAACTTGCTTCCTACTTTGGTCAATATTTAGTTGTGTTTTACCCACGTCTTTCTGTAAGTATAAACCAATGAAGAGTTCAGTGGAAAATTTTTCAGAGATTTCATTCAAATAAATGCTTTATATGTATATTATGTACACATGGAAACTTGAATAACACTTAGTAAATTGGTATAATGACCAGTGTGATATATTGTTATTCCAAATGATATTCAGAGCCGGAAATAGTGAATATCTCCAAAGGTATTTCCTAGACATATTTAAATCAACATGTCCAAAACTGAAGTCATTACTCTATCTCACTCCAACCAAACTTATATGCCCTAGTCTACCATAATTCACCCAGTTAACTCATATGTGTGCTTGGAACTATTCTAAGATACTTTCTTTCCCTTGGTAATTGTGCCAAAACTTCTAGCTGTTTACCAAATTTATTTCATTTTCTTTCTGAGTGTAGAGCTAGACTACATTTCCTACACCCCTGCAGTATTTGACTATGATACTAAGTTCTAGTGAATAAAATGTGTGTGGAAATGTAACGACCTATGTCTTGACCAAAGCTTTTAAAATGAGTGTATGTCCCCTTCAACACTTCCTTTCTCCTTCTGGGAACTATTATGAAGTTCTGATGTATCATAAAATGGAAGGAGACCAGATTCCTGAATTTAAAAATGGAGGAGGGCCTGGTGCTGTGGCACAGTGGGTTAAGGCCCCAGCCTGCAGCACCTGCTTCTCATATGGGTGCCAGTTCAAGTCCTAGCTGCTCCCTGCTAGTGCACTTGGGAAAGCAACAGAGATTGGCCCAAGCCCTTGGGCCCCTCTACCTACATGGGAGACCTGGAAGAAGTTTCTGGCTCCTGGCTTTAGATCAGTTCAGCTCTGGCCAATGCGGGCATTTTGAGGAGTGAACCAGTGGATGAAACACCTCTCTTTTTCTCTGTCTCTACCTTTCTCTCTGTAACTCTTTCAAATAAATGAAATAAATCTTTTTTAAAAATGGAGGAGAGCTTCCAGCTAACAAGGAACATCTTCCTTGGACAGTTACATAAGCAAGAACTAAGCTTTTATATTGTTTGGACCATTATATCTATTGTTACTACAACTTAGCCTACATAATATACTGCTATTCCCAAGTTATTCAATTCTGCCTTGAAGATATCTCTCAGATTCTTCTCACCACCCTGAACCCAGCTTCCCTCTCTTTGGGTTCTTACTTTCCTTAGACTGAGGCCCTATAATAGTTATTTTATTAGTTATTCTTTGGCTTTGCTTCTTTCCAAAGCATCATCCCAAACTGTGTAAATGATTACATTTCCACAATATTAAATGGCAATGCTTTCCAAGCTTGAAAACCACTAAGTGATCCCCATTGTCTGCATTAAAAATTCTAAACCTTTGGCCTATTACTAAAGGGTCTTTATGGTCTGTTTCCTGCCTTCTCCTCTATCTCTCGCATTTGCCTCACTCCTACCCTATACTCTGTGATCCAGTATCACTGATCTGCTTCCAGATCCAGGAAGATGTTCATTTCTGTCCTTCTTCCCCAAATCCTTTTCTTCCCTCTGCTTGATCCCTTAGTCTGGAAGGGCAGCTTGTAGAATATCTCATAGCCTCCATCTCTAAGAAGGAAGAGCATTGCTATTGTCATTCAAACATCCAGTTGTCTCTTAGTAGTAGTTTTCTTTCAGCTCCTCCAGACTGAAACTCCATTTACATAAAATGCTTAGTGAATAATGGAAATTCTATCAAGGATTCTACAAGAAATTTATAAAAGAGGGAGTTTAGTCTATAACATACTGCCAACATTTAAATAAGTCTCTATTCATTGCTTTGATTCTTCCTAAAATCTTTCTTCAGCACTTCAACAATCAGGGACCTCATCTTCTTGATCATTTGCCCTAGAAATTCCCATACTTGTTCTTGTTTAATATACAGTGAAACTCCCTCATTTTCTGAAGTAACTTAAGCAATCTGAGCATTATTTCTACACTACAGTGAGCTTATCAAAGCCCATTTTAATAATAATTTTCTTTCTGTACAAAGATGTTCTCATACCACTTCCTAATAAGATAGAATATTTTCTCATATCATTCATATATATTGTTCAAGGTTAACAATGAAAACAAAGACATATTGTGTCAGGAAAAGATCTTTTGTGGAAACAGTATAGGATACTACTGGAACAGACATTCTTATTTACTTCCTTGCAGGAACATTAGGAGCAGCCCCATCTCTCCCCCCACCCCCTTCTCTCTCTCTCTCTCTTTGTTTCTAATGATCTTTCTACTTCTGTTTCTGTGGCTCTTATTACTAGTGTCTTGGTATTACCAACAACATTGAATGTATTCTTAGAGTTTGCTAGGCAGTTTTCTAAGATGTTTACATCTTATGATGCATACTTCTTTATTTTTGTCTTCCTTTAATCCAAATGTTTTTACTATGGGGAGATGGCCAATATGTTAGATTAAATAATCTCAAAAATCTCCTACAACAATACATTTATAAATTCTGTATCAATTATTATAAATATCATTTTAGAGTCATAGCTGAATTTGCAAACAAGTAAAGGAAAAAACAGAGTATTGGTGGGTGAATGCTCTAGAGTATATAGTGTAGAGTATATAACTCTAAAGGGTAATCTGTATAGTCTCCCAGAGTTCCCTGGAATGATTATATACCAGCTATATTATATTATATATATTACGCACGGTGCTAACCAGCTAAATAGTGTACATTTTCTTGGCTTTATTCTCTTTCCTGTTACCATTCTTCTCTACTATAGCTTGTTGACTCACTCAAATAAACTACTTGCATTCAAATCCTCGATTCATGATCTGCCTTTGAGGCAACCCAAACTAAGACAGGCCTTCACTTCTCTATTTTCAGCAAATTGTTACGTTGTTCACTTTAAGTATGCTCTAATTATGACCTCTATTATACTATCTGATTAAAATATGTGACCCTCACAGAAAATGATAAATAACATAAAAGATTTCTGTCAAGAACTAATAACTACAGCAACAAGTACTATTTAAAAATTAAGCAAAATGATAATATACTGAGTTTTTGCCATAAGTCAATTCCAAATATTATCTGATAGATTATTTGATATATATTTAGATCCATATTCTCTGATGATCAAGCATGACATAGATACATTGCATTTCTTAAAACATTAACTGATTATAGCTGTGTATGTAAGGTATAAACAAATTTATTTTTATACTATTTATTTATTTATTTATTGAATTTCAGAGAGAGAGAGAGCACCCCCATCCACTGATGCACTCCCTAAATACCCACAACAGCAGGAACTGGGCCAGGCCAAAGCTGAGAGCTAGGAACTCAATTCATGTTTCCCACGTGGCAGTGACCCAACCACTTGAGCCATTGCTTATGCTTCCCAGGGTGTGCATTAGCAGAAATCTGAAATCGTGATTGTAACCAGGACTCAGACACACACATTCTGATATAGGATCAGCTGTCACAAGTGGAGCATTAACTGTTACGCTGAATGCCTACCCTCAAATAGGGAAAAGGGTATCAGCATACAACTGCTCTGTTATGTTGCTTCCATACCCTGGGTTGCCATTTAATAGTGTCCTAATTACAGCATAGGTTTTTAGCTCTTTTTCAGTGAAGTACCTTGGAAACATAATAAGTGGACAACCAATTATCATCCTACATTTCAGAAAAACCAAGAGTACAAAAGTAAATAAACAGAACAAAGAAATCTACAGCAGAATCATATAATTCAGAGAAGAGAGACATGTTAAAAATTCTAGTGGATATCTTCAGAGAAACTTGGAAAGAGGTTGTATCTACAAATAAAATTCACCTTTTAAGAGGAGAATAGAGTACAAATAAGAGCAAAATAGTAGTTCAAAATATTATTACCAGAATATATAATGAATAAAGAGTAAAATAAAATCATAAAAGAAATATTTCATGACACAGAGAAAGACAAGAAAGTACAAATACAAGGAAAATGCAAAGATTAAGAAGATCGATCTGTGATAAATTCCAACAAGTAAGACACAGTTAACAGGGGAGAATGACATTATTGAAAAAAATAAAATGGAATACTTCCCAGAGCTTAAAATTAATTGGAAAGTAAAGACTTAAAGGACCCCCATCTATTTTCTGGCAAGAAAATGTGATGTATTCTTACAAAATTTCAGAATGACAAAGAAATGAACATACATACAATACTTTAGAGGAAAAAATGTGGGTCATTTTCTGATTGAAATTATTTTTAGCATTTTTATTTTAAATTGTGGTAAATTGCACATAATATAAACTTTACCATCAACTGTTTTTAGGTCTACAGTTAATATTATTAACTATAGTAACATTGTTGGGCATAAAATCTCCAGAACTCATTTCTTTTTTTTTCTGTTTTGTTCTTTTAAAAAAAAACAAATTTTATTTAATAAATATAAATTTAGAAAGTAAAACTTTTGGATTATAATGGTTTCCCCCCCATAACCTCCCTCTCACCCACAAACCATCCCATCTGCTACTCCCTCTCCCATCCCATTCTCATTTCTTCTTGGAAAACTGAAACTCTCTACCCACTAAACAGCAACTTTCCATTTCACTCTCTCTCAAATCCCTGGAATCTACCATTCTGTTGTTATGAATTTAACCAGTTTAGATACTTCATGTAAGTGGAATCAAAGAATATTTGTTCTCTTATGTGTTGCCTATTTCACTTAGCATAAGCCTCCGTAACCCTCAGTGTTCATTCATATTATAGCATGTGTCAAAATTTACAACCTTTTAAAGATTGGATAATATTCCATAATATGTATATTTATCATATTTTGTTTATTCCTTCATCCATCAGTGGACACTTGAATTGTTTCCACTTATTGGCTGTTGTGAATAAGGGTACTATAAATAGGAGTGTACAAATACCTCTTTGAGACTCTACTTTCAATTCTTTTGGATGCTGTATATCCAGAATTGGAGTTGTTGTGCTATATGTTCTATTTTTAACTTTTGAAGTAGTCTGTGGGGAGCAACTTGGACTAGACTAAGTTACTGGAATTAAGACTTATTCTATGCATCTGCTCTCCCACAATATGACGCTGAGAAGGGAGAAACAGCTTCTACACAGCTGCCTCCAGTTCAACCAATAAACTGTAGGACCTGCTCCTGATTGGAGGAGAGCAGCGTACTCGGCGTGTGGGTAGCAGAGTTGGGATTGGTGAAAGAGGACTATAAAGGAGGAGAGAGACAACATGCATCAGGAACATCTAAGGGGAACATTTATCTGAAGGAACACCTGTGCAGCCCCCGAGAGAGCCGGCCGGCGGTGTGCTGCTCCCCTGCGGAAGTGGGGAAAGTGGCCAGGGGGAACCGCCCTTCCACGGAGGTGGAAGGGACGGTAGCCAACCCAGGAAGAACCAGCAGCAAACCCGGGGAGGGCCGAGCAGACGAAAGAACAGCGCAGGGTCCTGTGTCGTTCCTCCACGAAGACGGGGAGCGACAGTAGTCATTATTCCATTTTCCGTAACAACTGCTACATTTTATATTCTCACAAACAGTGTGCATGGATTCCAATTTCCATACATACTTTTTTTAGAAAACTTTTATTTAATAAATATAAATTTCAAATGTACAACTTTTTGATTATAGCAGTTTTTCCCCCATAACCACCCACCCTCCCTCAAACCATCCCATCTCCTACTCCCTCTCCCACCCCATTCTTCATTAAGATTTATTTTTAATTATCTTTATATACAGAATATCAACTTAGTATATACTAAGTATAGATTTCAACAGAATGCACCCACACAGACACCAAAGTATAAAGTACTGTTTGAATACTAGTTTTACCATTAATTCGCATAGTACAACACACACATTAAGGACAGATGTCCTACATGGGGAGCAAGTGCACAGTGACTCCCATTGTTGATTTAACAATTGACACTCTTATTTATGACGGCAGTAATCACTTGAGGCTCTTGTCATGAGTTGCCAAGGCTATGGAAGCTTCTTGAGTTCCCAAACTCTGACCTTATTTAGACAAGTAAATGATCAAATTGGAAGTTCTCTCCTCCCTTCAAAGAAAGGTAACTCCTTCTTTGGTTGCCTCTTCTTTTCTCTGGGATCTCACTCACAGAGATCTTTCATTTAGGTCATTTTTTTTTTGCCACAGTATCTTGGCATTGTGGGTAAGTGTGCCTTTCTGTATGTAAGCCATTCTAACTGGGGTGAGGTGAAACCTCATTGTGGTTTTGATTTGCATTTCCCTGATTGCTAGTGATCTTGAACATTTTTTCATGTGTCTGTTGGCCATTTGGATTTCCTCTTTTGAAAAATGTCTGTTGAGGTCCTTGGCCCATCTGTTAAGTGGGTTGTTTGTTTTGTTGTTTTGGAGTTTCTTGATCTCTTTGTAGATTCTGGTTATTAACCCTTTATCTGTTGCATAGTTTGCAAATATTTTTTCCCATTCTGTCGGTTGCCTCTTCACTCTCCTGACTGTTTCTTTTGCAGTACAGAAACTTCTCAATTTAATGTAATCCCATTTGTTCATTTTGACATGGACTGCCTGTGCCTCTGAGGTCTTTTCCAAGAAGTCTTTGCCTTTGCCTATATCTTGCAGGGTTTCTCCAATGTTCTCTAATAATTTGATGGTGTCGGGTTGTAGGTTTAGACCTTTAATCCATGTTGAGTGGATTTTTGTGTAAGGTGTACGGTAGGGGTCTTGCTTCATGCTTCTGCATGTGGAAATCCAGTTTTCCCAACACCATTTGTTGAATAGACTGTCCTTACTCCAGGATTAGTTTTCGATCCTTGATCAAATATAAATTGGCTGTAGATGTTTGGGTTGATGTCTGGTGTTTCTATTCTGCTCCATTGATCCACCCATCTGTTTCTGTACCAGTACAATGCTGTTTTCATAACAACTACCCTGTAGTATGTCCTGAAATCTGGTATTGTGATGCCTCCTGCTCTGTTTTTGTTGTACAAGATTGCTTTAGCTATTCGAGGTCTCCTGTGCCTCCATATGAATTTCAGCATCATTTTTTCTAGATCTGAGAAGAATGTCTTTGGTATTTTCATTGGTATTGCATTGAATCTGTAAATTGCTTTTGGGAGAATGGACATTTTGATGATATGGATTCTTCCAATCCATGAGCATGGAAGATTTTTCCATTTTTTGGTATCCTCTTCTATTTCTTTCTTTAAGATTTTGTAATTCTCATCATAGAGATCGTTGACATCCTTGGTTAAGTTTATTCCAAGGTATTTGATTGTTTTTGTGGCTATTGTAAATGGGGTTGATCTTAGCACTTCTTCCTCAGCCATGGCATTGCCTGTGTATACAAAGGCTGTTGATTTTTGTGCATTGATTTTATATCCTGCTACTTTGCCAAACTCTTCTATGAGTTCCAATAGTCTCTTAGTAGAGTTCTTTGGATCCCCTAAAAAAGAATCATATCATCTGCAAAGAGGGATAGTTTGACTTCTTCCTTCTCAATTTGTATCCCTTTAATTTATTTTTCTTGCCTAATGGCTCTTTCTAAATCTTCCAGTACTGTATTGAATAGCAATGATGAGAGTGGGCATCCATGTCTGGAACCGGATCTCAGTGAAAATGAGATCCGGTTCAGTAGGATGCTGGCTATGCATTTTTCATAAATTTCCTTGATTGTGTTGAGGAATGTTTCTTGTATACCCAATTTGCTTAGAGTTTTCATCATGAAAGGGTGTTGTATTTTAGCAAATGCTTTCTCTGCATCAATTGAGATAATCATATGGTTTTTCTTCTGCAGTCTGTTAATGTGGTGTATCACATGGATGGACTTGCAACCACTGAACCATCCCTGCATACCAGGGATAAACTCCACTTGGTCTGGGTGGATGATCTTTCTGATGTGTTGTTGCATTCTATTGGCGAGAATTTTATTGAGAATTTTTGCGTCTATGTTCATCAGGGAAATTGGTCTGTAATTCTCTTTCTCTGCTGCATCTTTTTCAGGTATAGGAATTAAGGTGATGCTGGCTTCATAGATAGAATTTGGGAGTAATTTCTGATGACTCTTTTTATTTCTGTGGTGTCTATGTTACATTCACTTTTTCATCTCTGATTTTACTGATTTGGGTCTGTTACATATCCAAAATGGCACCTGCTCTATTGTCTCGCATGCCTTTGTAAGTGTATGGAGAGAGAGAGAATCGTGTCTGTACCGTCCCTTTGTTTTTCCTCTCCTCTTGTTAGGCTGGTGTACTTTCCCCCACAGGGCTTCAAGCCTCATTCCCCCTAGGCCCTTCCTGCTGCTTTTTCACCAGTTTCTCTGGCTACTGTGGTTTCACCTCGCTGCTCTTTCCATCCCTGGTGCAAAGGAAAAGATTCTCAGCAGCTGGGCTCCCTAGCCGTGGGTGTCCATGTCTTAAACGTAGATCCACATGTCCCTCTAATTCTGGAAGAGTTCCCTCTGCAGTTTTTTCCCTAACTCTTCCCTGAGACTTCACTATCTCCACTTTTATTAAACTATCTTTTCCTGGACTATCAGTGAACTTCATCCCTATTCTGTCATCTTGGAGACATGGCTCACTTGGTTAATGCTCTGCCTGTGGCGGTGGCATCCCATATGGGTGCCGGGTTCTAGTCCTGGTTGCTCCTCTTCCAGTCCAGCTCTCTGCTGTTGCCCGGGAGGGCAGTGGAGGATGGCCCAAGCACACTTATGGGAGACCAGGAAGAAGCACCTGGCTCCTGGCTTTGGATTGGCGCAGCACCAGCTGTGGTGGCCATTTGGGGAGTGAACCAATGGAAGGAAGACCTTTCTCTCTGTCTCTCTCTCCCTCACTGTCTCTAACTCTACCTGTCAAATAAAAAAAGTAAAAAAATCTTCTCTTGGCTGGCGCCGTGGCTCAACAGGCTAATCCTCCGCCTAGCGGCGCCGGCACACCGGGTTCTAGTCCCGGTTGGGGCGCCGGATTCTGTCCCGGTTGCCCCTCTTCCAGGCCAGCTCTCTGCTATGGCCCGGGAGTGCAGTGGAGGATTGCCCAAGAGCTTGGGCCCTGCACCCCATGGGAGACCAGGAGAAGCACCTGGCTCCTGGCTTCGGATCAGCGCGGTGTGCCAGCCACAGCGCGCCGGCCGCGGCTGCCATTGGAGGGTGAACCAACAGCAAAAGGAAGACCTTCCTCTCTGTCTCTCTCTCTCAATGTCCACTCTGTCTGTCAAAATAAAATAAAATAAAATCCTCTCTTTATGTTTCACTCTGGTGAGTTTGATTACAACGTGTCATAGTGAGGGTCTTTTCTGGTCATGTCTATTGGAAGTTCTGTGTGCGTCCTGTACTTGGACATCTCTTTCTTTCTCCAAACCCAGGACATTTTCTGCTCTGTCTTCTAAGTCTTCTAAGTCCGATATTCTCTCTTCTGCCTCACTGATTCTGTTTTTAAGGCTCTCAACTGTGTTTTTTATTTGTTCTATTGAATTCTTCATTTTATTTTAATTCCTCCTTAAGATTTCATTTTCATGAGAGTGATTTTCTTTCATGTCCTGCATGGATTTCAGTAGTTCATGTGTTTGTTTTTGATTCTTCTAAGTATTCGTATTATCAATTTTTGAGTTCCATTTTTTGCATTGCTTCTATCTCATCATCTTCATAATCTTGTATTGAAGTGTCATGTTCTTTTGAGAGGGTCATGTTGTCTTCTTTATTCTTGTTTCTTAGATTGTTTCATTTGTTGTTCACATTTGTGGAGATGCTCGTTGGTTTTTGTGTGTGTGTGTGTGTGGCAGCTTTTATCATTGTACTATGACTCTTTAGATAAGTGGACTTCTGCTTTCAGTGAATCTCTAGAGGCTTATGGTGGGTGTGGCCAGAGAACTCTCTTCATTTCTTCAGGGTTAAGGGTGTGCCTAAGGTGACAGACCCAGGTTTGCAGTGGTAAATCTTCTCTTTCTCTCTCTCTCTTTTTTTTAATCAGAAGGAAAGTAATTCCATTCAGGTGAGCTCTTCTCCTTGATGGCGATCAGTTCCGGAGTGATAGCCTCAGTGGGTATAATATTCGTCTGCTCTCCCAAGGACCACACACAAAATCTGTACAGTCCTCAGTGTAAGTTCAGATTCTCCTACGATGTCTCACCAGGTAGCCAGGGCCTCCTGAGCTTGTGGTGTCTCCCATCAAGACTACTCACTTCTCGGCCACACCATGAGTTCTCCCACATACCCTCAGTTTTTTTTCTTTTTTTTCACAGTCCCGGTTCAGAAGCTCCACACAGTAACTAGGTCTTAGTCTCCTGTTATTACTCCCCACCAGAGTCAGGTTTCTCCGCTTGGCTGATTGTTGAGCACAGACATGAGCTGACGCAGCTGTTGCATAGGTCCAGAATGGCACCTGCTCTGTTGGCTCGTATGCCTTTGTAAGTGAGTAGAGAGAGAGAGAATCGTGTCCGTACCGTCCCTTTTATTTTTTCTCTCCTCTAGTTAGGCTGGTGTACTTTTCCCCACGGGGCTTCAAGCTCGTTCCCGCTAGGCTCTTCCTGCTGTTTTTCCGCCAATATTTCGGGCTACTGTTGTTTTACCTCACCTCACTTTCCGGCACTAGTGCAGAGGCTCTCAGCAGCTAGAGTCCCAAGCCATGAGTGCCCGTGCCCTCCACATAAACCCACCATGTCCCTCTAATTACAGAAGAGTTTCCTCTGCTGTTTTTTTTTCCTAACTCTTCCCTGAGACCACACTATCTCTACTTTTATTAAACTATCTTCTTCTGGACTATTGGTAAGCTCCCTCCCTATTCCTCCATCTTGGAATCCCTACTCCTCCCTATATTCTTGTCAACACTTGCTATTTTCTGTTTTGTTGGTACCCATCCTGACAGGAATAAAGTGATATATCATTGTGGTTTTGATTTGTGTGTCTCTAATGTTTAGTGGTACTAAGAATATTTTCATATACTTATTAGCTATTTATATGTCTTTGGTGAAGTATCTATTCAATTCCTTTACTGTTTTTTAATAGGATTATTTTGTTGTTCATGTTGTTGTTCTTGTATTGCAGGAGTTCTGTGCATTTTCTGATATTAACTCTGTTGTCAGATTTATAATTTGCAAATACTGCCCCATTGTGTAGGTTGCCTTTTTCACTTTGTTGATTGTATTCTTTGACTCACAGACACTTTTAGTTTTAATGTATTCCTGTGGAGTTATTTTGAATCTAGAATTCTATACACACTTTACAAAATCAATCATTTCTGAAGGGAAAAAGCACACACACACACAAAGATTGGTTTAGATTCAGATAATTTTTCATTAATGCGTAAATACTTCTTTTAAGTTTATTTTCACTAATATGCATTTGGGAAGAGGAAAGTTCTAAGAAGCAGTGAAAATCTGTAAGCAATACTAAAATGAAACCCCAAGGATACAGGATGTAGCAGACCCAACAAGTAGTAGTAGTAGAAACTGAATGATCTTAGTTACATGGTAATACAGATATATATTTTTTAGTCATTATGATAAAAGAAAGGTTCTAGGAAGAAACTGTGTACAAGAAAGTCATAACACAAATGTGAAGCAAACTAATGCATGGTTTGAGTTTGAGCAATTGATACAGAGCAAAAGAAAACAAATTCAATGTTGGCATTTGGATCAGTAGCACAGTTCTTATTGCCAAAAATTTTGTAAAATGAAGTTAAATGTCTATATTGTACAGTTATACTTTTTGATTCACAAGAAAATAAGATTTACATTAATCCTAACAGTATAGATATGCTTATTGCTTTTAAAGAATTGTTTCATAGTAAACTCGATTGGTAGCTGCCAGAGGGCTGGGAGGAAGAAAAGGGATGAGAGGTAAAGACAAGAGAAGTAGAAGCTACCTTTCTTTTTTTTTAAGTGTAAAGTCAACATATACCAAGTAAAGTAGTTGTATCAATAATTAGAGGTTTAATTGCATTATAAAATTATAACCAATAGAAAAATTAAAACTAAAAATAAAAATACTAACAGTTGGAAAGGAGAGAAGGTTGTGTGAAATTTCCCATCTTCAATAATGGAAAGTTAATAAGCTGACTGACTAAAATATAGAGATATAAATGAATTATTTATAACAGAAATTTTCATCCTATAAGCTTGCTGTTTTAGAATTATTCATAGCACTTTTCAAAAATTCAGATTCTTGGGCTACATTCCAGATCTTATCAGGATGAAGACTAGTAATCTGACTTTGAAGCAATCAGTAAGCTTTTCATGTAATGTTTGTATGTACAGAAATTTGAGAACCACTGTTTTAGAGTAATAGAAGTAAGCATCAGAAAACTAAAAGTTAAAATCTCTGTTACAGTTGGGGAAAATGATTGAGAGTGGTACAGAAGTGAGTTGGTGAACAACTTTAACCTTTCATTTTATATATGGTTTGAATTTGTATTACTGTATGTGACTAATTTTATAATTTTTTTAAAGATTTTTTATTTATTTATTTGAGAGGTAGAGTTACAGAAAGGGAGAGACAGAGAGAAAGATCTTCCATCTGCTAGCTCACTCTCCAAATGGCTGAAACAACCGGAGTTGCGCTTATCCGAAGCCAGGAACCAGGAGCTTCTTCAGGGTCTCCCACAGGGGTGCAGGAGCCCAAGGACTTGGGCCATCTTCTACTGCTTTCTCAGGCCATAGCAGAGAGCTAGATTGGAAGAGGAGTAGCAGGGACTAGAACCGGCGCCCATATGGGTTGCCGGAACTTCAGGCAGAGTATTAACCTACTGTACCACAGCATCGGCCCCTAATTTTACAATTTTTTTCAAAGCGAAGAAGGATGGTGGTTGCTAGTGTCTTTATTGAATTCCCCAACCACATTGTCAGATTATTAGGAGACGTGGAAACTACTTGAGGATAGTCTACTGTGTGTTCTTTAGTCTTGACTGAGTCAGCTGTGAATCTGGTTGCTTACTACTATTAATGATAATAATATTTGTATCCCCGCAATTATCTCTTAGTTATTTCTCTAATGTATGGGATGGCAAATGCACATAGTTGTTTGTCAGAGAGAGTGAAAGTGAAAGCAGGCGGGAGGGAGAGAAAGAGAAAGAGAGAAATTGTGTTATAAAATGATCTTCGATACACTCTGAGTCAAGAGGCTGGGATAAAAGAATTTTGAACTGTTAACATAAATTTCTAAATGTCCACACCCATATAACTTTATTTTTATGGTCTCTGCCCCCTTTGTATTTTCTCTCCCAAGTGCCCTCAGTTTTCCCTACCTCCATGCTCTACCAATGTGTTTGTGGTTATATCCTCAAGGTTAATTTCAGACTCTTCCAGTCCTGTATGTATTGGAGAAGAACTTTAACTTCTTTCTATTCTTTAGAGCAAAACATTTATAATACAAGTATACTTTCTTTTGTGAATATTGAGTTTATCTTCTAATTTTTGTGCCTTGCCTCATTAATAACTTTTCTGCCTATTTACTCCATTTCACTAAAGCCTCC
Organism: Oryctolagus cuniculus; assembly: GCF_051225735.1. NCBI lineage: Eukaryota > Metazoa > Chordata > Mammalia > Lagomorpha > Leporidae > Oryctolagus > Oryctolagus cuniculus. The sequence continues at coordinate 6,880,430 of NC_142888.1, read as the reverse complement.
ATCTCATCCAAAACTACAGCAATAAGAAGTGCCAGGTTCTGAGTGTAAACTCTGTGTCCGATGCTCTTTCAGATGTTTTATAGGCATTTTTGCCCTTAATCCTTATGGCAGCCTTATGAAGTAAAGGTATTAGTTTCATGTAACTGAGTCTTAGAGAAGTTTAATGACTTACACAAAACTACAAAGCCAGAAAGTAGCAGACAAATGTTTGAAATTTAAGTCTATCACCAGAACCCAAGTTCTCAGTGATGGCAACATTCTGTCTTTCTTAATATTCCCTATTAGACAGCTATATCTATAGTCATCTCCATATCTTCCATCTCAACCCAGATTTCATCTCATAGAGATGTGTATGGTTCAAGACATTTTTTGTAAACCTGAAATGTGACTAAGAGATACAGTGAAGATAGAACCATGCTTCTGGGTACTGTGCTCAATCCTTAGCTCTAGAGTCTATTGGTAGAATTTTCTTGTGATCGCTAGACAAAAAAAGAGATAATGTCTCCGTGTCTGCATGATTCTTGGAGAGTAAACTAATTTGCAAGGTTTTCAGCAAGCTACATGTATTGGAATTAACAAATTAAACAACTTTACAGATAAAGTCCAGCACAGTAGCACAATAAGCAATCACATTTAAAAAAAATTAACTTAAGGCACCGGTTAGAGTTTTATGGAACTGTAATATAAAATATATGATTGATGTGTATACGAACTTATTTTTATAAGATTTATTTATTTATTTGAAAGAGTTACACAGAGAGATGAGAGAGAGAGAGAAAGAGAGAGAGAGAGAGCTCTTCCATCTGATGCTTCACTCTCCAAATGGCTGCAACAGCTGGAGCTGAGCCAATCCGAAGCCAGGAGCCCAGAACCAGGAGCTTCTTCCCAGTCTCATATGCGGGTGCAGGGGCCCAAGGTCTTGGGCCATCTTCTAGTGGTTTTCCAGGCCATAGCAGAGAGCTGGATCGGAAGTGAGCCTGGTCTTGAACCGGCTCCAATATGGGATGCCGGCGCTTCAGGCCAGGGCGTTAACTTGCTGCGCCACAGCGCTGGCTCCAATACGAACTTATGATAACAGAGGCTGGAGTAACACCTGAAGGAACACCAAAATGATCTGGTACATATTTAGTAGGCTTTTAAAATCTGGGAAAATATTCAGAGTGTTTGCATGCTATTAGTTGGAACATGAGCTTTTTCTCATTTTCTTTTATCTTTAGATACTGTTCTCTGTAACATTGATGGTACATGCCACTCTGGGTGAATATATTGGGTTGATTCCATGTCAAATCAATTTTTATCTTCCCTGTGGCATGCAAAAAGTAGAAAGGAGTGACTCAGAGTATATTTATACTGAAATAAACAAGAATCACTAAGGTCATTGAAGTTGTGACATCTTCTTGTCTTGCCAATATGGTATGAGCTAAGGACTCTCTTCCTAGGCTATTTCTAGAAGCATTGATAAAATAGCTGCCTCTGTTAAATTATAATTTTATTTTATTTAAATATTTGGTTACTATTGAACAGACATACATACACAAGCTAACACCTATAGTTAATCTAGCCAATGTTGTGTAAGTCTTGTGTGTGGACCTGAGGCAATAAACAGAACTGTTCACATTCAGTGAGATAGGGTATTCATTTGGTAGGTGATACAACTAATTTTCTGGGGTACCAACTTAGGACCTAAAAAACCTAGCTCTGCCACTTAGTTATGTGACTCTGAGCAAGACACTGAATTTCTTTTAGTCTCTTCAATACAGAGAGCGTGATGTCTACCTATAGTATGCTTGTGAGTATTTTGAGTTAATATCATTACTGTGCTTAGCACTAATGATTCACAGATTCCCTAAGAGCTCAATAGGACGATAACTTAATGAATTAGTGTTTATTTACTTATCATACCAGCTTAATAAACCATACCTCTTATAATTTTATGTGTGAGAAATATGTATCAAATATCTTATTAGTAGTATACCATATGATATTTTATATAAGCATGAAACATTAATAAATACAATGTTAATAAAATAGAGTAATTTTAGAGTAAACATTTATTACCATAATAATGTTTTACTGTGATATGATGAGAGCCACTCAAAGATGAAATGAGTCAACTATGGAATCCAAGCATTCTCTGGAATGCTTTTAAGCATAGGCACTGATCAACTGGTGGGAATGTTGTAGAAGATATTTAAACATAAATAGCTTCCAAGTTCTATTCCAGCTCTTAGAGTCAATATTTCATTCTAGTTTCTACTAATCTATTGATATCAACAATGGATTTCCCATCATTCATCAATAGAACAAAAGGCTTGGAAAATGTCATCTCCAAATCTTCCTTTGGAAGAGCTACAGAAAGAACACAACTGATTTTTGTTCTATCTAGTAGAGACTAGATTCCCTTGGGCTCCTTGAATGTCAGGTATACTTGATCTGTTTCCTTTCCATTGAAAATGAGTTGTGTTTACTTCCTTTTCCAAGCTGAATTTTCTCAGTCCTTGATAGGCAGATGAAATATAGTTCTACTGCTAAGGAAATGAGGCAAAAATAAATAAGTAAAAAAACCACCCACACAATAATCATTCCTCTCCTTCTTTCCTGGCTGAAATAAGCCAAGAGACAAAACAGCAAAATATCAAGCTAAAAGTCTTTCAAGGGTAAGCAACCTTGGGGGCTATGTTATCCTTCCTAATTTTGCCAGAGACAGAATGGCTGATGTAATAATAATTTGCAGTTAGATTTAGAAATGCAGAGATGCATCAAAATATTAACACAAAGCTAATTAACTTTTAGTAGCTTTATGGTTTCAAAGGAAGGCATCATTTTCATTTTCATCATAAGCCAAAAAATCAGTTATTGTTTTGCCTAACTTATTCCAACATTTCTTTTTAGGATCTTTATTAAAACAAATGCTTTTAGACAAACTTAGTTTGTGTTTATTGAATTATTTTGTATGCATTGTGTTCGGAAGCTAGGATATAGCTCTAATCTGGAGGATCTTACAGTAGTCTAGTACTTAAGAATCAAGACATTGTAGGCAGAGACTTTAGTTTACAGTATTAATATTAATAACTGCACATCTCTGTATAACCTTGCATAATGTCTTTAGCTTCTCCAAACTCCAATTTTCTTATTCAGTATCACTGTAATACTTAATATTACTATTATAAATATTAAAAGAAATAATATAAGTAAAATGAGATTATATAAAATCTAATACATGTTAAGTACTTCTTCACCTCTTAGTGGGCAAATTACTTCACCTTCTCTACCTCAGTTTCCTTATATATAAAGTAGCAGCAATAATTGTACCAGCTATACAAGTGATCATAGTACTTAAAACAGTGCCTTAGACATAGTATATATCTAAGTATATGTCTAGAATGATCAAAAAAACAGGGCTTGAAGTGGTTATTTAAATACAAGAAGATTTGATTTAGATAGAAAGGAGAAGGTGATGGCAGAAAAGTGAGTAAAAATCCACAGGTATAAATGAACAATGCTGTTCTTGGGAGCAGCCTGATAAGACAAGTCAAGATATTTTAGAGGAAAGCAACAATATCAGGTCATTTTAATATATGTAAAGAATGTATACTGTTTAAATCGGGGAAATCAATATTTGCTTTTCCTTGAGATTGTGATAGGAGGCTTGGAACTCTTTTTTTTTCCTATTTGTTCACAAAATTTATACTAGGTTATTGTGAACTATAGTCACCTGATTATGCTATGTGACACTGGGAATTTAGTCAACTTCAATTTAACTGTGATTTGGTACCCATTATCCTAACTCCCTTTATCCATCCTTACACCTCCAAGCCTCTAGTAATCACTATTCTGTATTCAGATTGAGTGGTTTTATTTATTTGTTTGTTTTACCTTCTACATATGAGAAAGAATGTGGAGCGTTTGTCTTTTTGTGTCTGGCTTATTTTGTGTCATTAACTACTATTTTCCAAGGTAAGTTCTTGAAGGAACACTAGGCAACTCCTCATACTCTGCCATTCCAGCCTGATCCAATACTTCTTAATCCTCAAAGAGCTCTGTAGAGATGCAAAACAGCCCTAGCCCCAGGGGACTGTCCAAGGCTCATTGATTCCAAGAATTAGAGACTCAGTCTAACTGACTCAATCAAATGGGCAATTTTCTGAAAGGACATAATGTGCCTTTCACTAACACCCACTATTCAAGTTTGGGAGACAAAGAGAAGCTGAATCCAATGGGAACTAGGTCCTAAAAAAACATGGACCAAACTACCCCCTTTATCTACTCCAGAGCCCCAAGACATATATCTGTTTTTCTTCTGGGAAGACACTCTATTTTCTTGCTTCTGTGTATAATGGGCTTTCTCCACAAATGCATCAGCTTGAACATCTGAACATCAGCTTGAATGTAGTTATGATTTCATTACCAAGATGATAACTCTAGTTCTGATTTTAAACATCCATTCTTTTCAAGTTCTCACAATCTCTAATTGAATTCAAAACTCAGAGTCTCAGTTCTCATGCTCAAGAGAAAATCTAACTGGTTGGGCTGGTCTGGTTCAGGTGTCCTTCTGTTGTGTATTCATCTGTGGACAGGAATTTGAATCACGAGGCATATTTAGTTAGCATTAAGAAGTTAGTGAATAGCAAAATGGTACATCATTTTGATTACATATATGTAATGGGGCTGAAGCAGGACAGAGTGAACCATGAGAAACTTAGGTAGAAACACTGTCTTATACATCACTATCTTCCAGTATTTGGCACATAATAGATGCACACACAAATTGTATTAGTCCAAGTTTTCCAGAGAAGGAAAACCAGCAGAATATGTATCTATGTCTAGAGATAGATGCATAGATGATATTTATTATGGAAATTCTCATGTAATTGTGGAGGCTCAGAAGGTAAATGTTTTTCCATAAGAAAGCTGGAGAACAAAGAAACTGATAGTGTAATTCAGTGTGAGTCCAAAGATGTGGGAACCTAGAGCTGAGGGTGTACTTCCAAGTCCAAGACCAAAGGCCTGAGAACCATGAAGGACATATCTCAAGGGATCAACATTGTGGCACAGTGGGTTAAGCCACAGCTTACAGTGCCAGCATCCCTTATCAGAGTGCCATTGCAAGTCCAGCTACTCAACTTCTGAGTCAGCTTTCTGCTAATGTGTCTGGAAAGGCAGTGGAAGGTGGCCTGAATACTTGGGCCCCTGCCACCTATGTGGGAGACCTGGATGAAGTTCCTGGCTTCAGCCGGGCCTAGACCCATGTGTTGTAACCATTTGAGGAGTGAACCAGTAGATGAAAGATCTCTCTCTCCCAGACTCTTGGGTCTCTCCTTCTCTCTTTGATAATCTGCCTTTAAAATAAATAAGTCTTTGTTTAAATATAAAATGTGTGTCCAGCTCAGGGAGAGAGGCAGGGGAGGGGGGGGTGTGGGAGTGAGTATTGGTTCTTCCTCTACCTTTTTGATTGATTTAGACATTCAACAGATTGAATTGAATGACCCTCATCCATGTTGGTAAGAGCAGTTAACTCATCATATAAATGTTTACTGCATTGATCACATTAAAAAGGAAGGAATACATCTATTTGTTTCATAGCATAGATCCATAGCTCAGCCTCTGCAGTGGTGTCACATTCAAAGCTAATATCACTTAAGTGTTTTAGTGTTCAAGAAAACCAAGACAAAATCTACAAGTATTTTACAATTGATTTTTTCAAAGGAGTATCCAATACAGTTTGGAGGAGTCAACTTTCAAATTATTTGTGGAGTATAATCCCAAAACTATATCCACAGTCAAGATTTTCTGTATAGTTGCATTAAGGCTTAAGAATAGTCTTGTTGGTGTAAGGCTGCCACAAAACACATCAAACACCGGAGAAAGGGGAAAGATTTATTGGCAGGGAAACCCAACAGACTGGAGGGAAGGGGTGAAGAAGGAAAAAAGAGAGGAGAACATAAGAGAGAGAGAGATCAAGAGAGAGAGAGCAAGAGACAGATATCAAGAGACAGAAAGAGAGCCACGTGTTCAGGAACAGGTCCTCTTGAAACTGCCAGAGGGTAGGCAGGGAAGTAGGAGCAGCAAATCCCATTAGGATGGGGATGGAGCTGACACTGGTGGTTGGGCCATGGAGTCACCTGGGTTCCAGCCAGGACAGTGGGGGCTAGAGCCTAGGGTGGTGTCTGGGGTGTAGATTGCCCCATAGATAAGACTGCTATTTTACTAACAGTTAAACTTGGCACTGTGGTGTAGCAGGTAAAGCTGCCACCTGCAGTGCCAGCATCCCATTTGGGCACCAGTTTGAGTCCCAGCTGCTCCACTTCCAATCCAGCTCTCTGCTATGGCCTGGGAAAGCAGTAGAAGGTGGCCCAAGTCCTTGGGCCTCTGCACCCATGTGGAACACCCAGAGGAAACTCCTGGCTCCTGGTTTCGGACTGGCTCAGCTCCAGCCATTGCAGCCATATGGAGAGTGAGCCAGCAGATAGAAGACCAACTTTCTCTCTCTCTCTCTCTCTCTCTCTCTCTCTCTCTGCCTCTGCCTTTCTGTAACTCTGCCTTTAAAACAAATACATCTTAAAAAAAAAAGAATAGTCCTATTGGGGTTGGCATTTTGCAGTGGGTTAATTTCTGCCTGTGATGCTGTCATCTCACATTGGAGCTCCAGTTTGAGACCCAGCTGCTCCACTTCCTATCCAGCTCCCTGCTAATGCATGTGGGAAAGCAATGGAAGATGGCCCAAGTATTTGGGCCCCTGCCATCCGTGTGGGATTTCTAGGCTCCTGGCTTCAGCCTAGCCCAACCTGGACTGTTGTAGCCATTTGAGGTGTGAACCAGCAGATGGAAGATCTTTCTGTCTTTCCTTCTCTCTCTGTCACTCTTTTAAATAAACAAGCAAACAAACAAATCTGTATCCCTAAACCTTTGAAATAAGTAAATAAATCTGAATAAAAGTCTTGTTTGCCTAAGCAGAAAACCATTTAATTTGATAATTTTTCAATTCCATACAGATTTCACTCCTCTAATAATCTGCCTATGTTAGAATAGTTTATGAACCAGTTAATTAAAATCTGTTTAGAAGATCAAATAGCATATTCAAGACATCAGATGTAAAGTTTTAAAATATACCATAAATAGTCTGTTTATAAGACTTGCCCATTATTCTGTAAAAACTCATTCTTCAAATTAACAGAGCAAAATCAATACTAATATTCCTAAGTTTTATTCCTAAGATTATTCCTAAGTTAAAGACAAGCATTTACGAGCTTTTAAATCATTTACTGCTATTCCTATTTCTTCTCAAGTCTATGTCACTTGTTAGTCTCCTTTTTCCTAATTATATGACTATAATTGTGTCATACCCTCTTTAAGGAAGTATATTTTTGAGGCTTTTTGAACCATGATGTATAAAAATTTCAAAGGTATTCATTAAATTCATCCATAGGCAGGAAAACATATATAAGCCATGATTCTCAGAACCCAATTGGTTTCGTGTATTCTAAACTTAATTCACATTTCATAACTTCATAACTTTTCACTCTTATTCATGCAGTCAATCTTCTTATTAAGCTCTAGAAACTGTTTTTCATACTTTAATACCACTACTGAAGCATTCTTTTTGTCTATAAAATCTTGTACAATCTCAGTGCTAAAAGAGAAATTCATCTCTAAAGTGATATACAATGGCACTCTTTTTCCTTTTTTAAAATTTTATTTATATGAAAGGAGCAAATTTCATATATTTCATGTGTACAGTTTTAAGAACATAGTGATACTTCCCATACTATCCTTACTCCTTACCTCACTACCCCCTCCCTCCTCCTTCCTTTCTTATTTACCTTTTAATTTTTGCAGTGACATACTTTCAATGTACTTTATAATCACAAGCTTAACCCTCCATAAAATAAAGAATTCAGCAAGAAGTAAAAAGTAGAAGAAGTGGAAAAACCACTGTTCTTCAGGAGTACAGACAAGGGCTATAAACAATAATCAAATCTCAGAATGTCAATTTCACTCACATACATTACATTGTTTTTGTTCTTTTTATGTTAGTTACCACAAATCAGAGAAAATATATATTTATCTTTTTGGGGGCTGAGTTATTTCACTAAGCATAAGGGTATCCAACTGCATCCATTTTAGTTGTGAAAGACAGCAATGACAAATTTTAACACTGAGTATTATGGTACCAATATTTTGAACTTTTTTCATTTAAGTTACATTCTTATTCATTTAATGTCCAGAATTGCTAAGTAGAACAAAAGCATAGCATGCTTTTGTTAATGTAGATTTTGTATCTGTAGGACCCTGTAATATGATATCTATATTGAAATCCCAAATTCAATATTTTTCTTTAACTTTTAGCCCCACTGTCATTCTCTAATGTTGGTCCTAATCCTGATGGTCTTTTGTGAATGACTTAATTGAAATTCTGCTCTTCTATGTGTTTTGTCCCTTCCACATACTGGTAGGAGTATGAACCGAATGTATTATCTTATGGCAGCCCTGTAACTTCTTTCCTCTCTTCTTATTTCTGTAGAGATAAATCAACTAATATTTTTGGTGACCTTATGTGCCAGAAGTTCCCATCTGTTGTAGACTGAAATTATCATCTAAGTTCTCATCAACTGAGGGTCTGCAGGGTGCACCTTAATCTGTCAATCAAATACGAGTAGTTAACACAAATAGCATGCAGTTTTAAAGGCAGACAGATTGGTAGAATCACACACCATTTTCCCCTCCTCTTGCCACTTTATAAACCTAAGTTGTTCCTGTCTACTGCCCTCAGACAAGGGCCTTTTCCAAATTCTAGCAGACCTGATCCCAGGCACTTGCCAGAGAAGTCTGGTAATGGAGTGTGTCTGAAACCAAACTTCTTACATACAGTAGTTATCTCCATTTGCATATCAAGTTATTTCATTTTTAAAGTTAATGTTTCTATCATTATAAGAATTGTTATATGATTATACAATGTTTTATGATTATAATTAATGATTATATAATTATAATATAGCTATTACGGAAAGATTGGAAAACATACAAAAGAATACAGAAGGAAGTAATAATTATTCAAATGCTAATACCTACAGATAAGTAGTGTTATTAACCTTTAACCATATTTTCTTTCAACCCTGAGCTTTCACTCTACACATAATTTTTAGTAACATGAAATCATAAATACTTTCATTTAAAGGAATATTTTAAAGAATTATTTTAATGAATGCATATTAGAAAATTATCTGGATACACTGTAATTATTTTAGTGTAGTATAATTTATTTATTCATTCAGCTAATATTGGACATTGGACATTTAGGTTTCCAATTATTCAGAATGATAAATAAGCCTGCCAAAATATTCATTGGTCTTTCTAATTATTTTCTTAAGATAGGTATCCACATTCATCTTTTAAATTCTTAGCAGTTTTTCCAATTGCGTTCCAAGAAAAATATACCACTACCACCTGTATTCTAGTTTTATAGGTAAAGATTGTATATTACCATTTCACTTGCATTTAATTAAAATTTAGTAGGTATAGAGACCATTCGGGATGCAAATCCAGAATAAAAGACTAGAAGGTATAGTGACTTTAACTCTCATCGTGATACATCCATGGTGGAAAAGCAATGCCCATGACTTCTATCTCCATCTTCCTCTGAGGTATTGCCTGGTGGACAAGAAGCTGCAAAGAGAGATATCTCTATTAGAAGTCTTCTTAGAATGTGATAAAACCATAATTCATGTTTTTAAAACTGTTAAATTTATTAAGTCCCTTCACATTGATAAGGATAACATTCTTGTGGAGATGCATGGATTCACATGTTACCAGATTGCTGACGTTCTCCATTTTTCTTAGTCTCTCTGCCCATGGAAACATTCTAGGCCTGCAAATGATACATCAGGGACTTGAAACCCAATTTCGAATACTATCCTCTTTCTGTTGTTTTGTGTTTTACCACAGTTCTTATTCCAAAGACATGTATACTGAGAAGCAAAAGAACTTAAGTTTCAGAGACTCTCATTTGCATAGGTTCCTTGCAAGGCCCTATGCTAATTTTGTATTTGTGGTTTTGTAACCCTTTTCTTGAAGAGAACCTCTGAAGTAGATAGGTTTCAGTGTTCCACAAAACCTAGATCCACCCCTACTCCACAGAGAGTATAAACATAGCTTCTAGGGGTTCTGGGATACAAGAAACTGGCTAGAAATGTCAAGGTTGGATCAGAGATTAAAAAATACTGCTAGAGTGTGGGTTGTGAAACTGCTAATGCCATTACTATTAGGGCTCCATACACATTACACTCAGTACCTTCTTTTTCTCAGACAACAGATTCAATGATTTTCTTTAGAAAAGTCATGGGTCAGTGTTCTCCTTAGGAATGGTGCTTTGCTGTTCTAACCAAAGTGACAAATCAGGACCCAGGTACTTTAAAAGTACCCAAACTGAGGATCTGATAGAGAGGTCACATTTGAGGCTTGACTGAGCCAATACAAAAGAAAATGGTCTTGATGTTTACATGTTTTGAGAGGCACAATATACACCTTATCTCCTAAGGTGTGCGTTAGCAGGAATCTGGATTGTAAGCATTGGAGTTGAGAGTCTAATCAGGCACTCCAATATGGGATGTGGGCAACCCAAGTAGCATCCTATGTACTGAACCAAATACCTAACCATGTATTAAAGGCTTTAAAACTTACATGATGGTTACATAACTTGTCTTGACCTAATTGGCTTAGTTTCATTTCTGACTTGGAGGCCATCTGTGGCAAGGATTCTCAGATAGGGGTTCTCAAACTTGTTTGTACCATGAGTCCCTTTGACATATGATGAAACCTAGGAAATCCCTCTCGGAATAATGTTTTGAAATGTGTAAAATAAGGGGCTGGAGCTGTGGCGTAGCAGGTAAAGCTGCCACCTGCAGTGCTGGCATACCATATGGATGTCGGTTGGAGTCCCGGCTGCTCCACTTCCAATCCAGCTCTCTGCTGCACCCTGGGAAAGCAATAGAAGATGGCCCAAGCCCTTGGGCCCCTGCACCCATGTAGGAGACCCAGAAGAAGCTCCTGGCTCCTGGCTTCGGATCTGCACAGCTCTGGCCATTGCAGCCATTTGGGGAGTGAACCAACGGCTGAAAGACTTTCTCTCTCTATCTGCCTCTGCCTCTCCTTCTCTCTCTGTGTAACACCGGCTTTCAAATAAATAAATAAATAAATAAATCTTTTTAAAAAAGAAATGTGTAAAATAAATATTGGATTGCAGAAGAAAGCAATTATACTTAAGCATAGTTATCAGAATACTTATGAAGTAAGTTTGTTACATACTGAGATAGTATCTCTTTATTAATATGCTAAAAACAAGACCTATTGAGGGTATTTAAAATGTCATAATTTCAATTTAATGATGAACATAAACATTGTTTGGGATGTCTTCAATAACAATAATATGATATTAAAATATTTTTGACTTCTGATAACAGTCATATATACAACTAATGCTAGTGTAGTATGTTGCCTAGAGTTGTGCTTGAAGGAAATACTAAATTTTATTTAAATTTTTATGAAAATAAAGATATGATTTCCCCCCACCACTTATATGCACAAAACTTTTGATTTTTATCCACAGACCTCCTACTGGCCAATACATATGTGTCCCCAAATTTCTAAAGGGCAGATATGAAAGCTCCTGTGCTGAATTGAATTGTATATTCCAACACAGTCAAAGATTATAAGTCCCAACCCCCAGTACCTCAGAGTTTCACTGTATTCAAAGATAGGACAGTTAAAAAAGTAAGTAAAATGAGGATCTATAGGTGAGTCCTGATTTACTGTTACTGGTGTTCTTCTAAGAAAAAGAAACATGGACATGGGTACACACAGATTGTATAAGAAGACAACCATTTATAAGCTGAGAAGAAGCCTTGGCATCAACCCTGGCAACACCTTGATCTCAGACTTAGAGCCTCCAGAACTGTGAGAAAATAATTTCTGTTTAAGACACACAAACTGTGGTACTGTGTTATGGCAACTCTAGAAAACAAAATTTTTTATTTGTATTTATTGACAAACAATAATTGTACATATTTATGGGGTATAGTGTAATATTTCTATACATGTATACATTTTAATGATCAAATTAGGATAATTAGCATCCATCACTTCATATAGTCAAGATTTCTTTGTAGTGTGAACATTCAGAAGTCTCTTCTGGCTATTTAGAAATATGTTATTGTTATAAGTATGTTATTGTTAGTTATTATTATCCTACTGTGCAATAGAACACCAACAAGATTGTTTTTACAATAAGGAGAAAGAGTACTTTTTAATTCATTAAAAATAAGGCTTTCTGAGGTTTAATTTATATATATTTTTTCCGAGAAAATTAACCTTGAAGAAGAACGCAAGAATGGTGCATCTTTTGTGAGTACTTAGCTTATGAGACATAGATAATATTCTCCACTTAATACATTAAAATGAGGTAAATCTTTGCAAACAAGTTTTACTATTAACTCTCATAATCCAGCTCAATGAGGACAGAGATCCTGCATGGGAAGTTAGTGCACAATGACTCCTGTAGTTAACAATTAACACTCTTATGTATGACATCAGTGATCACCAGAGCCTCTTGACATGAGCTGCCTAGGCTGTGGAAGCCTTTTGAATCCACTAACTCGTTCTGTATTTAGACAAGGTCTTGAGCAAAGTGGAAGTTCTCTCCTCCTTTTGGAGAAAGGTACATCCTTCTTTGAAGACCACTTCTTTCCACTGGGGTCTCACCCACAGAAGTCCTTCATGTAGGACACTTTCTGCCACAGTGTAGAAAACAATTGCTTTTGTCCCTGATCCAGTACCTTTACAGTGGAGAACAACATTGAGGTGTCTGCTTTTAGTTCTAGTTATTTCTAGAAAGTAAAAGTTTAAGAGTATTATTCCGAATTAAAAACAAAGAATCACACTTAGTGTGAAATCTCTCTTTTCACTCTTACTGTCTGTGATGTTAGCTTTGGCATCTCTACAGGTCCCAATTTCTTCATGTATAAAAGGAGAAGACTAAGCAGACATCCCTTAAAGAGTGTTTATGAGGATTACATGTAACAATTTGCTTACTGTTCTTAGAATAAAGTCTAGAAAATACTAAGTCCTTGATATGATGGTGGTGGTGGTGGTGATGATATTGAAAGGAAAATTATCATCCTGATTCTCTCCTCTCCAAAACTTCATCTTAGCTCAGGCAAAGGAGAAAGAAGCAAAGCTCTTTTTATTGCATTTTGGTGTCATGGAGAGGATGAGTAACTATCAGACTTTGTCCCAGGGCTTACTTTTAGTGATATATATTGTATTTCTCGTTATTAAGGATGTCCACAAAGCATGACTAATAACATCAAACTTTCCTTCTTTCCTTATTCATTCAGCATAACTTATCTGTGCCAGCCACTGTGCTAGGTGTTGGGCATATACAATAACTAACTATTGGCTGTATAATGTACAAGCTGTTTGTGATCACTGCCTTAGCACAAACAGAAGAGCCAGGACCAGTAAAGGCCTGGAGAACATGTAATATGAAGAGTAATTTTTAAAAATATTTATTTATTTATCTGAAAGTCAGAGTTACACAGAAAGAGAAGGAGAGACAGAGAGAGAGAGAGAGAGAGAGAGAGAGAGAGGTCTTCCATCTGCTGGTTCACTCCCCAGTTGATTGCAATGGCCAGAGCTGTGCCAATCCAAAGCCAGGAGCCAGGAGCCAGGGGCCAGAAGCTTCCTCTGGGTCTTCCCACATGAGTACAGGAGCCCAAGGACTTGGGCCATCCTCCACTGTTCTCCCAGGCCATAGCAGAGAGCTGGATCCGAAGTGGAGCAGCCAGGACTTGAACCGGCATCCATATGGGATGATGACACTGAGGTAGTGGCTTTACCCAGCATGCCCAAGAGTACATGCCCAACAGCACCAGCCCCAAGAGTAATTTAAACAATTGAAAGTTTCAGCCTGGAGAAGATATTACAGAGGGGAAATGTCTTCCTTTTAACTATAATATACTTTTTTTTGATACTAAATGTAATATCTTTATTATGAATATCCTTTTTTGAAGGTTTTTATTTAATGAATACAAATTTCATATGTACAGCTTTTAGGGATATAGTGTTTCTTTCCCCAATTCCTTCTCTCCCACCCCCACTCCCATACCACCTCCTATTCCTGCTCCCATTCCATTTTCCATTAAATTTCATTTTTAATTGACTTTATATACAGAAGACCAACTCTATACTAAGTAGAGACTTCAATTGTTTGTACCCACACAGACACAAAAAATATAAAGTACAGTTTGAAGACAAGTTTTACCATTAATTCTCATAGCACACCTCATTAAAGACAGATGTCCAAGATGGGGAGCAAATGCACAGAGACGCCTGTTGTTGATTTAACAATTAACACTCTTATTTTTGATGTCAGTGATCGCCTAGGGCTCTTGATATTGGCTGCCAAGGCTATAGAATCCTTTTGAGTCCACCAACTCCATTGATATTTAGACAGGGCCATATGCAAAGTGGAAGTTCTCTCTTCCTTTCAGAGAAAAGTACATCCTATTTGATGGCCCCTTCTTTCCACTGGGGTCTCACAGAGATCTTTCATGCAAAACTGGTTTGCCACTATGTCTTGCCTTTCCATGCCTGAAATGCTCTCATGGGATTTTCAATCAGATCTGAATTCCTTAGGGGCTGATTCTGAGGCCAGAGTGCTGTTTAGGGCATTTGTCATTCTATGAGTCTGCTGTGTGGATTGCTTCCCAAGTTGGAACTTTCTCTCCTTTGTAATTCTATGTATTGTTATTTTCAGACACTTGGTTTTATTTATGTGATCCCTTTGACTTTTGATCCTATCTATATGATTAATTCCACACTTAATATGATCACTTTATCACATAAAATGAGATTAATGCCCCCCAGCTAAATGGGATTTGGAGTCCAATGGCAAGTTTTTAGCTTCACCCTTAAGGGTAAGTCTGTGGGAATGTGTGCCAATCTGTACAGCTCTTCCCTCTCTCATTCCCACTCTTATTTTTAAATGGGTTCTATTTTCAATTGACTTAATACATCTATGATTAATTCTATGTGAATTAAGGTGTTCAACCAATGGTATTAAATAGCAAAAAATGAATAAAAATAAGTATGATGTTTTCCAGATTCACCCATTTAGTTGCAAATGACCGGATTTCATTTTTTTCAACCATTATGTAGTATTCCATAGAGTACATATCCCATATTTTCTTTATCCAGTCTTCTGTTGATGGGCATTTAGGTTGATTCCATGTCTTGGCTATTGTGAATTGAGCTGCAATAAACATAGAGGTGCAGATAACTCTTTCATTTGCTGATTTTATATCCTTTGGGTAAATTCTGAGGAGTGGGATGGCTGGGTCATGTGGTAGGGCTATATTCAGGTTTCTGAGCAATCTCTAAACTGTATTCCATAGTGGCTTTACCAATTTGTAGTCCCAAGAACATTGGATTAGGGTGCCTTTTTCAACATATCCTTGCCAGCATTTGTTGTTTGTTGATTTCTGTATGAAAGCCATTCTAACTGGGGTGAGGTGAAACCTCATTGTGGTTTTGATTTGCAATTTCCTGATGGCTAGTGATCCTGAGCATTTTTTTCATGTGTCTGTAGGCAATTGGATTTCCTTTTCTGAGAAATGTCTGTTTAAATCCTTTGCCCACTTCTTGACTGGGTTGTTTGCTTTGTTATTGTTGAGTTTTCTGACCACTTTATATATTCTGGTTATTAATCTTTTATCAGTTGCTTGGTTTGCAAATGATTTCTCCCATTCTGTTGCTTGCCTCTTTACTTTCCTGACTGGTTTTTTTGTTGTTGTTGTTTTGTTTTTGTTTTTTGCTGTACAGAAGCTTCTCAATTTTATGTAATCCCACTTGTTATTCTTGGTTTTTACTGCCTGTGCCTCTTGGGTCTTTTCTATGAACAATGTGCCTAGACCAATGTCTTGCGGGGTTTCTCCAATGCTCTCTAGTAATTTGAAGGTATTTGGTCATATATGTAGGTCTTTAAACTATTTTGAATGGGTTTTTGTGTAAAGTGTAAGGTAGGAGTCTTGCTTCATATTTCTGCATATGGAAATCCAGTTTTCCCAGCACCATTTATTGAAGACTTGTACTTGCTCCAGGGAATGGTTTTAGCTCCTGGGTTGAATATAAATTGGTTGTAGATAGTTTATTTGATTTCTGGCATTCCTCTTCTGTTCCAGTGGTCTATCCATCGGTTTTGTACCAGTACCAGGCTATTTTGATTGTAAGTGTCTTGTAGATGTCTTCAAATCTGGCATTGTGATGCCTCCTGCTCTGTTTTTGTTGTACAAGATTGCTTTAGCTTTCCAAGGTCTCTTGTGTTTCCAAATGAATTTCAGCACCATTTTTTCTAGATCTGAGAAGAATGTATTCGATATTTTGATTGGTATTGCATTGAATCTGTAAATTATTTTCGCAAGAATGGACATTTTGATGATACTGATTCTTCAGATCCATGAATATGAAAGTTTTTTCCATTTTTAATGTCTTCTGCTATTTCTTTCTTTAGAGTTTTGTAACTCTTGTTGTAGAGATATTTGACCTCCTTGGTTAAATTTATTCCAAGGTATTTAATTTTTGTAGCTATTGTGAATGGGATTGATCTTAGAAGTTCTTTCTCAGCATAGCATTATATGTGTATACAAAGGCTGATGGTTTTTTCGTGTTGATTTTATATCCTGCTATTTTACCAAACCCTTTTATAAGTTCCAGCAGTCTCCTAGTATAGTCTTTTGGTTCCTTTATATATATATATATATATATATATATATATATATATATAATTATATCATCTGCAAATAAGGGTAGTTTGACTTCATCTTTACTGATCTGAATCTCTCTGATGTCTTTTTCATGCCTAATAGCTCTGGCTAAAACTTCCAGAACTATATTGAATAGCAATGGTGAGAGTGAGCATCCCCGTCTGGTACTAGATCTCAGTGGAAATGCTTCCAACATTTCCCCATTCAACAGAATGCTGGCCGTGCGTTTTCATAAATTGCTTTGATTTTATTGAGGAATGTTCATTCTATACCCAATTTGCTTAGAGTTTTCATCATGAACGGGTGTTGTATTTTATCAAATGCTTTCTCTGCATATATTGAGATAATCATATGGTTTTTCTTCTGCAGTTTATTAATGTGGTTTATCACATTGATTTATTTGCAATTGTTGAACCATCCCTGCATACCAGGGATAAATCCCACTTGGTCGGTTGAATGATCTTCCTGATGTGTTGTTGAATTAGATTGGCCAGAATTTTGTTGAGGGTTTTTGTGTCTATGGTCATTAGGGAAATTGGTCTATAGTTTTCTTTCTCTGTTGTATCTTTTCCTGATTTAGAGATTAAGGTGATGCTGGCTTCTAGAAGGAATTGGGGGAGATTCCCTCCCTTTCAATTGTTTTGAATTACTTGAGATGAATTAGAGTTAGTTCTTCTTTAAATGTCTGGTAGAATTCAGCAGTGAAGCCATCCAGTCCTGGGCTTTTCTTTGTTGGGAGAGCCTTTATTACAGACTCAATTTCTCTCTCAGTTATGGGTTTGTTTAGTTTTTCTATATCTTCATAGCTCAGTTTAGGTAGGTTGTATGTCTCCAGGAATCTGTCCATTTCTGATAGGTTTCCCTGTTTGCTGGCATACACATCCTTGTAGTAATTTCTGATGATTATTTTTATTTCTGAGATGTCTGTTGTTACGTTGCCTTTTTCATCTCTAATTTCATTGATTTGGGTCTTCTATCTCCTTTTTTTGGTTAGTTTGGCAAATGCTGTGTCAATTTTTTTTAATTTTTTTTTAAAAACCAGCTCTTCGTTTTGCTGATCTTCTGTAATTTTTTTGGATTAAATTTTTGTTGAATTCTTCTCTAATTTTAATTATTTCTTTCCTTCTACTGGTTTTGGGTTTAGTTTGCTTTTTTTTCTACTGGTTTTGGGTTTAGTTTGAGGTGCATAGATGGCTCATTTATTTGGTGCCTTTCCAGTTTCTTGATGTAGGCACCAATTGCTATAAACTTTCCTCTTAACATTACTTTTGTTTATCCCACAAATTGGTATGTTGTATTGTCATTTTCATTTGTTTCCAGAAATTTTTTGATTTCTCTTTTGATTTATTCTATGATCCACTATTCATTAACATGTTGTTCATTCTCCATGTAGTTGCATATAATATTGGGATTCTTGAGTTGTTGATTTCAGGCTTCATTGCATTATGGTCTGAGAAGATGCATGGTATGACTTTTATTTATTTTTTTTTTTGAATTTGCTGAGACTTGCGTTATAGCCTAGCATGTCATCAATCCT
Source organism: Oryctolagus cuniculus (assembly GCF_051225735.1). Lineage (NCBI taxonomy): Eukaryota > Metazoa > Chordata > Mammalia > Lagomorpha > Leporidae > Oryctolagus > Oryctolagus cuniculus. The sequence continues at coordinate 6,862,079 of NC_142888.1, read as the reverse complement.
AGAAAAATTTCCATGTACCAGAGAGAAATATGTGTACTCTTTGGCTGTGGGGTGGAAGATTCTGTAGATTCTTTTTGGTCTGTGGTGTCAATTAACTTGGTTCTTTCCTTATTGATTTTCTGTTTTGTTGACCTGTCCATTGCTGAAAGGGGGGTATTGAAGTCCCCCATCACTATTGTATTTGAATCTATATCTCCCTTTAAATCCTTTAAAATTTCTTTTAAATAACCAGGTGCCCTGTGGTTGGGTGCATATACATTTATGATGGTCACATCTTCCTGTTGAATTGATCCTTTGATCATTATATAGTGTGCATCTTTGTCTCTCTTGATGCTTTTTGTGTTAAAGTCTATTTTGTCTGATGTTAGGATGACCACACCAGCTCTTTTTAGGCTTATGTTAGCATAGATTATCTTTTTCCATCCTTTCACTTTCAGTCTTCGAGCATCTTTGTTGGTAAGATGTGTTTCTTGTAGGCAGCAAATAGATGGGTTTTCTTTTTTAATCCATCCAGCCAGTCTGTGTCTTTTAACTGGGGAGTTGAGACCATTTACATTCAGTGTTACTGTTATGTACCAACTTTGCCCTGCCATATTTCTGTAAATAGTTCAGTTTATATACTTTGGATTTCATTTGTTCTTTTGCTGGGTAATTATCTACTTTTCCAGCGATGTTCCTCTTTCTGTGTTTCTGTATGTAGCATGTCTTTGAGCATGTTTCCTATGGCTAGGCAATTACTTACAAATTCTTTCAATTTTTGTTTACTGTGGAAGATCCTTATTTCTCCTTCATTCATAAATGAGAGTTTTACAGGGTACAGTAGTCTGGGTTGACAGTTTTTTCTCTTAGGACTTGGAGTATGTCTCGCCATAATCTCCTTGCCTCTAAGGTTTGTGATGAGAAGTCTGGGGTGAGTTTCATCAGGTTTCCTCTGAATGTGATTTGGTATTTCTCTCGAGCACATTTTAGGAATTTTTCTTTACATGTTACTGAGGAGAGCTTTGCCACTATGTGTCGAGATGAGAATCTTTTTCTGGTTCTGTCTATTGGGAATTCTGTGTATTTCCTGAATTTGAATGTCTCTTTCTTTCTCCAGAAGGGGGAAGTTCTCTGCTATTATTTCATTAAGAAGGCCTTCTAATCCTTTCTCTGTTTCAATGCCTTCTGGAATCCCTAGGATCCATATGTTGGATCGTTTGATTGGATCTTGTAGATCTCCAACCGTGTGTTTTAATTTCCTGATTTCTTCTTCTTGTGTTTGTTCTGAGTTATTTCCAGAAATTTGTCTTCTAGTTCTGATATTTGTTCTTCTGTTTCATTTATTCTATTTTTGAGACTATCCACTGGATTTTTATTTGCTCTACTGAATTTTTTCATATCTAGAATTTCATTCTGATTTCTCTTCAATATCTCAATTTCTTGGGAACACTTTTCATTTAGGTTGTGAATTTGTTTCTGAGTGCTTCTAAGTAATCTGATGATTACTTTTCTGAATTCCATTTCTGGCATATCCTCAATCTCTTCTGCTGCTATAATTGAAGAGGTGATGCAGTGTTCCATTCTGGAGCTAATACTATCTTCCTTAGTCTTAAAAATTTTCTCCTTGTTTTTCGGCATTTCTGGTTCCTTTTATCTTTAATAAATGTCTTGGTGCTGTTGACGAGATTTCCCTCTGCAATGAACTGCTATGTGTCTGTGCGTTGCCAGTGGAAATATGTAGCCCTGCCTCTAGAAGCCCTGTTCACTTCTGGATGGTGATGGGGACAGATAGGAGAGCTCTAGTGCACTAAGCCCTGCCTACATGAACCAGGCTCTTGTGTGTGAAATGAGCTAGGGATTTCAATGTTTAGAACTTCTCCCAGTTGTGCACCTCATGTGGTGGTGGTGGTGGTGGAGAAATTACTCTGAATTGTTGCAATCCTTGTTTTTGGGTAGGAGGTGTGCAGTTAAGTGTCCCCACAATTGATGGGCGTGCACACAGGAGGCAAATGCAGTAGCACCTTGTTTACATTCGGAGATGTAAACAGACAATATGGCTTCTCTCAGCCGGCTGAAGGTCTGGTTGGGGGCAGGGGGAGACGTGGATGGGCAGAGGTATGCCTGAGTTCTCTGTCAATTCCCCTCTTCTTCCCTCTTGGAATTTTAAGCACAGTTCGCCTGGCTCTCCCACCCGCTGCTAATCGCAGCTCCATGGATTTGCATCCTCGCATCTCACCTGGTCCACCTTGGGAGAGGGGGAGGAATGGCGTCAGTCACCCCATTCAGCTTTTCCGCCACACCTCTGCTGGGTCTCAGAGACTCTTTGCTTCCTCTGTGTGGTTCTGCTCAGTCTCTGCTGAACTTCCGGGCTTCTCCACTTGAAACTCTTGTGGCTCTGTCACCAGCCTGTATCCCCTTTCCTTATTAGCAGTCTGCTTTCCCCCTGTGACTCAGAACATCTTGTTGCTGTACTGCCATCTTGCTCTGCCCCAATATACTTGTATTTTTCTATGATATTCATGATGGACATCAGATTTTTTTTTCTCATTGCAGATATTAAGTCTAGCACTGCCATAAGCATATTCTTCTCCTTTTAAAATTAAATTTTATTGTGTCTAATATAATGAAATTTCTCATTTTAACAATTTTAAGTGTACAATTAATTCAGTAGGATTAAGTGTCTTGAACGTGTTGTACAACCATCACCAATTTCTGTTTCCAAACATTTTCATCATCCCCAAAGAAACTCTGTACCTATTAAGACTATCTCCATATTCCTGTCTCCTCCTAAGTCCTGGCAACTTCTCTTCTACTTTTTGTCTTTATGAATTTGACTACTATATGTGCCTCATAAAAATGGAGTCATAAAATCTTTTCCTTTTGTGACTGGCTTATTTCACTTAAGATGATTTTTTAGATGTTTGTTTAATTTCATCTATATTAAATGAAGGGAAGGACGAGGGATGGAGAGAGAGGGAGGTAGGAAGGGGGAGAGAGAGAGAGAGAGAGAGAGAGATCAATGTTCCATCTGCTGGTTTACTCCCCCAGTGCAAGGCTGAAGCCAGGAACCTGGAAATCTGGAAATACATCTTGGTCCCCCACATGGGTGGCAGTGGGACCCAAACATTTGAGACATCATCTGCTTTCTCCCAGTATGCACATTAGCTGAATCAGAAGCCAAGTAGCCAGGACTTGAACTGGCACTCCAATATGGGATGCTCATGTTGCAAGCTGCAGCTTAACTGACTGCACCACAACACCCACCCACTAAGATAGTATTTTCAGAGTTCATTCATGTTGTGGTATGGGTCAGAATTTCATTACTTATGTAAGTATTTTTGTACATATCTTTTGGAGAATATGTATATTTATTTTCATTGGGTTATACCTCTGAATAGAATTGCTGGATCATATATTCCAACATTTCCACAAGACTAGTGCAATCTGTTTTACTTCTCTCAAGATTTATCTCCTTGTCATACCCGCTCTCCCTTTCCCCTCATTTTTGTTTGCTTTCTGTCTGTCACAACTATCTCAATGCTCCTCCAGTATGAACAAGTCTTCCTATTGCTCTGTCCCCATTTCACGCTACTGGGCCATCATTCTTTCTTCTTCTTCATCCTCCTTCTCCTCCCTCCTCCTCCTCTTCTGCTCCTCCTCCTTCTTCTAGTTTTCTCCTTCTCCTTCTCCCTCTTCTTCTTTAAACATATATGCAATTTAAATTAAAATAATAAAATAAAATCATATACTCGACATTTGGTTCAATAAGTAAAATGTTATTAACATCTTATAAGTCCTTATATGTCCCTTCCTGATCAAATCCTCTTCTTTTTTCTCATAGAGATGTCACCTTGAATTTTGTGCTAATCAATTCCTTGTTTTTCTTTATAGTTTACTACTCATATATCCCTAGATAATTTATTATTTGGTTTTCCATGTTTTTGAACAAGGCAAGTGTTTTTATAGTCTTGTACTTGTCAGTCATTAGCTAAGTGCTGCCCCTAAGGGATGTCAGTCTCAAGTTCCTTGTTCTTCATGGATGCAGGCAAAGAGAGGGCTCTGGGAAGCCTGAGAAGAGTTCAGACCAAGAAGTTCAAGTGCTAAGTATTTGAAGGGAGAGGATATTGGGAGCCACTTTTAAATGATGAACTATACGCAGAGTCTGATCTACCTGCTGACTATGATAGCTTCCTAAGTGAGCCTCTCTGGCTTGTTTTCTCTATTACACAATCACTTTTTCATACAAAATTGCTCAACAAATATTTATTGAATATTTATGATCTAGAAGGTGTGGTCCTTGTTTCATTGATCTTATAGTTAACAGGGCAGATAGACTCTGGATAAATTATACTACTGGGATATATGCTATGAGTAAGAAGTACAATCAAGGTATTGCTGGAGCATTTGTTCAGAGAAAGCCTACCTAGATTACTGATGATTTAATATAGTCCTGAAAGCATTGTTTATTTAAAGGCCCAAAGGAAGGAGGTGGGAGTGAGAGATGAGAGCAGAGGGATAGCATTCTGTGTATAGAGGACTCTTTGTGCCTAATTTCAGAACTGAAAGAACATTTCAAAGAACAGAAAGTACCAAGCTCAATGTCATGGTGGTCTGGACAAATATGTCTCCAATTTGTGTCACAAATACAAACAGAAATTATGAAATGGTCAGTGGTTGGAGGTTTTAGAAACAATTGATGTATTAGAGTCTTTAGGGATTTGAATTAGGAGAAGGGGAAAGATAGATCAGCTTGAGCAATGTTTGAGAAAATTCTTTCCCTTTTGAATTAGAAAAATAATAATTAGTAGAACTAATAATTTGTAGCAGGATAATTTTTACATAATCTGTATGTGTGGGGTAGTGTCTAAAATATGGCCTGCCTTCAAATCAAGAAACACCAATTAGCAAATTAATTATTCAAGACTCTAGTCATTGATCTAATCACGTTTAATCATTTCTTCATTTGAAACCCACAACTTATTCTTCCTCTGTTTGAGTCATCATTATTTGTCATTGAATGTGTTTGGATTTCAACTTGAATTCTGGATTTCATATATATTATATGCTAACTCAGAGATGGAGTCTTGTGTAAATTCTAATATGCAAAATTTCATGTCAAAGTAAATAGTTTTACTTGGGTTTCAGACGTGCATTTTTTTGGTTACCTCAGTAGCATTCCAAAGTTTCTCACCCCCTTCACTTAACCACCTAATCAGCCTGGGTTATCTCCATTTGGGAGTAATTCCATTATGCATTTTCTCACCTTCTCAAGACTCCCTAGTATTGTTTGAAAAAGTCATGTAACCCTGATGATTCATTACACTTAAAATTCTTTTTGTATGATCTTAGATGAATGCTATTTATTTCTTTTGTTTTGACTCCTTTATTACATTATACTAATTTTTCCATTTCTATCTCTTTGCTTACACTCAAGCTCCCCTTATTACTTTCTCACCACCTCATCCCAACCTCCTTCAATACAGAAATGTCCTCCTTTATTAAAAGAAGCACCCTCTTCCTTTCCAAAGTTTAACCTTTCTTTCCTCTTGACTATTGCACTCCAGCTCCTCCAGGACTTTACCCTCTGCCTTTTACCTCCAAATCCCATTTCCCATGGACAACTTTCCCACAGTCTGCAGATGTTTTGGTAGGTCTTTATTTTCCCAAAGCCTTTTCTCAACATGCAAGACTCTTGAGTGACTACCTATTTATCAACCTTGTTTCACCTTTATAGTTACTGTGAGAATAGTCTATATTCACTTTCTTTGTGTCTGCTTCCAGTTCACTTCAACCCACATCAAACTCCTGTCCCTTAAATCTGTTCTCCTCATCTCAGTGTTCCCTATCAACACTTCACTTCACCATTTATTGCTGCTGTTGCCTAACTTCCCACTCACTCTTCAAGCCATTTCACTTCTATGCTGAAATGTTACTTATCACATGGCTCTCAAATTTGGCTACACAACGAACCACCTGCTAAGCTTTTAAAAATTCTGATTCCAGGCCCCGCCTTTGACCAATCACAACAGAAACTCTAGGGGTGGGACCCAGGTATTAACAGTTTGAATATCTCATTCTGTGATTCCATTATGCAGGCAGGGTTGAGAACCCTTGAACTAAGGGCCTACCTTTGGCTTCTGTGTTTTTTCCCACAGCTTCTAGCAGAGAGGCAGTAGGATGTTGTAGTCAGGTCAAGTTCAAATCTGAATTGGAATTCAGGCCAAACCATTTGTTATTTATGTGACTTTCATAAAGTTATTTAATTGTCTATGCATCTCATTTTCTCCTCATCAATGAGGTCAGAATAGCAATACCTAATGCAATTTTTATTAGTATTAGATAAGGTAGCTTATTCAAGATACTCAATACACAGTAGGCCCCTAGGTATATATTTTCTATGGATTTCTGACTGTTTTTTTTCTATCACAGATGCTGAATGTTCTTACTTCATCTTCCCTTAAAAACTATGACATTTCCTTTCTTTCTCTGTTGTCCCTGCCTATATCTACATCTGTATTTTCTCGCCTACCTTAATTTCTCAGTTCTCATCAAATGATCCCCCCTCTCTCATTCTGTAGGCCAACTTTCACCCTATACCATGTGCTCACTTAGCAAGTCTGCCAGATATCTTTTGAGGTACATCTATGGGAACCAGGGTTCTTATATTGAGAACCACAGAAACTGACTTTTTAGCAAAAAAAAAATTAACCTATTGAAAAGACATTGGATGTCTCCCAGTTTCCTTGGGAAAGCTGGAGAACCATGTTCAGGTTGGGAAACAACCAAGAGTGTAGGGAGGTTACATAGCTGAGGTTGTAGCCAAAAACACTCAGCAGAACCAATGTAGTAGAAACAACAAAACTTCTACCACTGAGAGCTGGAGGCTGCAGCTTCTAATGGACACTGAAACTTGCCACTGCCATTACTGCAAAGAATTTTCCTTTGAACTTTCATTTTTGCATCACTAGTTCCTTATTTAAACCCCAGGGCAGTTATTCACGTTGGCATGTTTGGCTGAAGGTAGGTCTCACAACTAGATCCCAGCAGCAAGAGAGGCAGGAAAGCAAGTGGCTGGCTTATTTTTTTCTTACTTCTGTAGTGGCAAGTGGGCTCTACATTCCAATAAAACTTACACAATGGGGAAATTCCCCAATGTGGGTTTAGGCACCCCAAAATGATACTTAAAACTGACTGTGCCTTAGGCTCCTTATGAATTCTAATGTCCTTCACCCCACCTAAACTGGGATTTCCTGTTGGTTTCCTTACTCAGTTAATGTTACAACTGTCTGATAGTGCCTGATAATTTCTGTATTCTGTGAATTATTTCTTCTTTTCCTTAGGCTGGATGCTACTCTTCCAAATTTCTACATGAGCATACATCTGCACCAAATAGTGCATGATGGACGCCTTCTCATCCTTTAAGAATAATATTCTCCATGGGTTTTCCCTGGTGTATTAATCAGAATGACTTTTTCCATCCTCTGTGCTCCCACAGCACTAAATTTTACATTTATTTAGTAGTTTAAATGTGATTCCCTTACTGTACCATCAATTCTAAAATCAGGGATACATTTTATTTATCTTTGCCTCCCCATCACTTAAGCCCAATACCTGATACTTAGTATGTCACTCAAAATATCATGTTAGTTGTAGTACTTAAGGCTAAAGTTATTTCCTGCCATAGAGAATCACACATATCACCAAATAGAAGACACAATTGAATACAAGATCCATTGTTTTATGTACTACTAAAAGAAAAAGAAAAAGTTGCTTATAAGTCCATTACACCACTGACTGTAAAATGCATCCTGATTTCAGAGATATAAAAAGGTTTTTTTTTAAAAAGTTCACCTTAAAACTGATAAAATGCATTGTGGTTTCATGATTTAATAGCAATGGAATTTATTTTACAAAACCATTAGTTATGGATAATTTGCCGTATATTAAAAATAGAAATAATTATTTTGGATTGGGTTCTCTCAAACTGTATAGCATGAATATGCACACTAAACTATGTTCATTTATTTTTTATGCTTATGCATTTGACAGTTGTCATTTCTGCTATCCGAGATATTTTCTTCAAGCATTATGCCATTTTTGGTATCATGATATCCTTTAGGTAATAATGGCTTGGATCTAAAATTTATGACACAACATTTAAATTACATGATTCTAGTGTCAGTGTACTGGCATTAAAGAGGGTGGCTATTTCACATGTTTTCATTTATTCCCTGTCCTCTTTCCTCTGAAGTTCTGAGAGGGGCTTGAGAGAGGAGTACAGTATTCTTGATTCTGCCTGACCTGGTGCACTGGGAAGTGCGGAAGAGAGAATTCCTGTGCATATGCTAAGACACAGAGAAGTTCTTAAGAGAAGCAGCCTCATCCAGATACACACAGATCGTATATACACTGTTTTCTAAGTAAAAAGAAAATGTTGCCTGGATGAAATCTGTTGCTTCTCACTTGGCTTATCTTGGGCTGCTCTTGATCACGACTCCGACAGCCTCAATTGTACAAAATGATAAGAGCTACACAGATATTTCAACTCAATTTGTCAAGAGCACTGGAATGGGAAAGAGATGAATGAATGATGATATACATTCATTAAAATGTTTTTAAAACCTAAATTCTATTGTTTGCTCTGTGCTTTTGTTTCAGAATTATGGACAAATGAAAATATTTTAAACTTAATGTTCTCTTTTTTCCTTTACCTCTTTTTCTCCCTTTGGCAGAGGCCACATCTAATCTCATCCACAAATACTTTTTCTGGGTAAATAAGGCAGCATTTTTTCCAGAGTTCCTCTCCTCCAGAGGTGGGGAAAGGGAATTTATCAACCCTGTGTCCATTCCATCCCCCATTCCTCCCACACTGATACTTAAAATAACTGTGGAGTCATTGTACCGGAGGCTCCCTCAGCTAGCAGGATTTCATAACAAGGCAAGTGGGGAGAAGGCTCTTCTGGGCGAAAATAAAGCATCACTGCTTCTAAGTTTTGTTTAAGCACAGCCATTTTTGCATTTAAAGAACTTGAGGCTACTCTGAGGCTTGGTTCCCTTGAAGGTTCCTGTGAATGTGTTCAGGTAATATATTAACAAAAGTTCATCTAGCTAAAATGCCTTATATGTTCTAGGAAGTAAACAAAGACTTTCTTAAAAAAGACAAATGTCCCCTGAAAATATCAACATTTTATTTCATTATTTAAATTCAACTGCCAGTATCTAGACCCTCAGACTGATGTTTATTTTGTCTGATATCCTTTCACCAGAAAGAAAAAACACTAAATCTCACTCAATGTGTTCACAAGCAGCTTTCACAAAGCTAATAGCTGTTGACGTCTGGTTAAATTTGGGAGTAATTTTTCTTTATATAACAGAGCATTTCAGAAAGTACCAGAGTACAGGAGAGAGTGTATTCCTCAAAAAGAAGTCTTTTACTATGTGTATAAATTATTTAAATCACATTGCTTTCTGATGCCCAGGGGACAATCTAAGGAGGCGGGGACCTGGAAAGTGAATGAAATAAGCTAGAGATTTGAGGTCTTGACTTCAGTTAGAAAACATCTTGGGAAAAATCTGGGTGAATCTTGGGTGCAAATAACATCTTGGGTGTTATTTGGGGAATGTTAAACTCATTTATAGTTAACAAAAAAGAGTTTATGTGTTTTGATGTTTTTAATCCTGCTACATTGATGTACCTAAAAACAAAAATTTTTAACCCAATGTTTCTCTAAGTGTGGTATAAGACCACCAGTGTTTGCATCACCTGGGAGCTTGTTCTTGTTAGAAAAGCAGATTATTAGGCCCCACTTCATACCTTATGAATCAGAAGAAACTCTGGGGATATGAGCCAACAATTTTATTTTAACTAGGCCTCTAGGGGTGAACATTTGTCATAGCAGTTAAGATTGCTTGGGTTGCCTGCATCCTGTATCAAAGTGCCTGGATTTGAGTCCCAGCTATGCTTCCAGTTTTAGCTTCATACTGATGTACTCCCTGGAAGGCAGCAGATGATAGATTCCTGCTACCAATGTGGGAGACAAAGACTGACAAGATTGACTTCCCTTCTCCTAACTACAGTCTGGTACAGCCCTAGCTGTTGTGGAAATTTGGAGAGTAGATGGTGGGTAGCAGCTTGCTCTCTCTCTCTCTCTCTCTCTTTCCTGTCATCTTTCCTCTCTCCTCTCTCTTTCAATAAATCAAATGCATAAAAAAAACCTGAAAATTTGAGAACCAGTGCCCTATGACAATGGACTTAACAGTAAATTTCCCAAAGAGTATGTCCTCTGTTCTCCATATTGATAGTTTGAAACTAGTTGATCAGGTAAATAGCTTTCTTTGCTCCCATCACATGCATTCACAAACAAGTACCACTGTGGAGTAGTTGTTGATTGCATGAAGTTTAAAGTGATTCAAATATTCAGATAGTAGAAAACATGCTTACTGTTTTCTTTTACATTATTCTAACATTGGTCCATATCAACAGAAAAAGTATTTGGGAAGTGTGAGGCAAGCATACAAACTGCAGTCTTAAGCATCCACGAGAATGAAGGCCTTTCTAAAATGTAGTGACTTTCACACATATAATTTTTGCTTCAGCATTCTTTGCCTGGAATACCATTTCTTTCTATTTTTACCTGCCTTAATTCAGTCTGGAATGAGGCCTTTCTTCATCCTCTAAAATACCATCTGGTCCTTAGTTTGTTCACAACTCATTGCAAAATGTGGTATTATCTTCTTTCTGTCTTCACTCTAGTTTAGATGTTACTTGAGTGAAGGATTATCCTTCATAACTGTATACCTCAGTATCTTTCATAGTACCTGACTCAAATTGGAGCTTAATAAAATTCTGAAAAAGTGAGTGAATTAAGATCCACTTCCCCAACATATAATCTGTCAGTGTTCAGTAAGAAATTAAAATTTTAAGTATGCTCTCAAATATTACCCCATGTGATTTCTCTCCTCCTTGAGTTTTAGTTTTTGTTCATTAAAGAATAAAACAGTACAGAGATTATATTAGCAGTGCATTGTGTTTTAGATAGAATATTCAATAGATATGAATGAGGAGTTAATAGGCTCCTTAGGAGAGATAATTTCAAATGACTTTATTTCTTTCGTAGTACTGTCACACCTTGTTGTTTCATTCTATAGAACTACATTCTTCTACCTCAGGCTAAATGTGCATATCAGGAATATTTCACACTTTGAATAGAGAGAAAGGTACTGAGTATTTCAAAAAGACGGTTAAGGTGGAAATATAATCCCAGTACTTAATAAGGTCCTTGACTGGAAGAAGGATTAATGCTGATTGTTTGGAAGCCATATAAAATGCAAGGAAACTCAATAGTCTAATAGAAACAAAATGAAAGTGATAAGCACAGCTGGATGAGACAGATTAATGAAATAACATGAATGAGCACAGAGGGCCAGGTGTCATTTGATTGTGCTATTTATCCACAAAATGTAATGAGAAAACCTGTTATGGTGAATATTTAGAAATAATTTTCACAATGAGTTCCAAAATATCCACAAGTCAGTACTGAATTTCCTTTTTGGTTCTTCATCTCTAGTGGGTTAGAAGATGTCTTTCTTTCTGTCAGGTACATGTCCAGATGAGTGTAAACTAATTGGCAAAATGGATATTTTGTTCAGAACACTGAACACATGTACTAATGAGTAGGAAGAATTGACAGTGCCATCTCTGAGGTCATCTTGGAAAATCTGCTCTTAATACAAATCCAGGACCATATTTGGAGGGTTTTCCATCACTCTTTTCTAAAAGAATGGTGATAGTTTAAAGAACAGCATGCAATTGGGGGCAGCCAGGATGGCACATAGGGGAAAAAGTTACTGGATTTTAATATTTCCAGCCCTTCATTGGCAATATTTTTGGGTGACAAACTTGGGGAAGTAAATGAAGAAAGAAGTGACAGTGTTGGAAGGGAAGCAGAAAGTTCTTGTGTAAATGTGTAATTTTAAATCTAAGAATTGTCTCAGAAGTCTGAGAATGATTCAGGCACCCTTTTTATTGTATAGGACATTTCACAGAGAAATGTGTCCTATTAATTCAATGACAGTTGTTTTCTTAATCCAGTCCCTACTGAGAAACATGAGAATTTAATTACTTACACCAAAGCTAAAGAAAGGGATTTTTTTTTATCAAAAGGCTGACTACTAATTTGAAAATTAATATTTCAAATCAGGGTATTTAATTAAATAGGAATCCCGTGTCTACTATGACAAATTTGGACTCCAGCTGAATTTCATTGACTGTTCAGCCAGTCACTGCCACCATATTTCTTCTCCTTTACTGTGTTTTCCTACTCTGGGTAAACCCAAGTGTAAGCCTGCTTATGAAAGTTAAGTCACTGTGTATTTGGCACTGTTGTTTCTGATGTTACTTCACACACCCTAAGTTAAGCATGCCAGAAGGTTAGGGGTTGGAAATTTAGCACACTGTTTTTAATCCAGAAACTAATATATTTTGGAACAGAAACAAAGGTTGACATAGGGAGTCCAGGTCAATATTTTAGACATCAAAGGAAAAGGTGACAGGATGGATTGCAGGGTTAGGGAGATAAGATTTGATTTACATTTCATTGCCCTAAATGTGCGAGCTCATCAAAAACTTGAAACTAGTCACCTGTAAAATAATAAAAAAAAAAAACTTGTTTGTATGACTGTAAAATCAAATGAGCTTATTATTTAGGACTTGATGTCACCAAAACGGGGAAGCTCAATGACTTTAAGGAAATTAGAATTTGACTTATTCCATTGTCTAGCCTGTCTTGTACAGTATAAATACATTTCTTTGACAGGTTTATTCCTTTAGCTGTTTTGAGTTTAATTGGGGTCCTCTGTATAAACCACAGACAGCTTTGGTAAATGTGACTGTTATTTATAGAACACCACAAGCCTACACTGTACTTTCAATAGAGCTTAAATTGGACTGAATCTCTAATGCTATCAGTTCTGGATTCTTTTTGAAGGAAGGAAAAAAACTAACTTCATGTCCCCCTCCCCCAACCCAAGATCTGTGTTTGTAAAACTAGAAAATGAAAAGAAACTCTAAAGTACACTTTGATTTAATGAAAAAGGTGGGAGAAGGAGAAAAAAGAAAAGTAGAATAATGGATTTTTGCAGCTTTTTCTTAAGAAAATGCAGTGCAGCTGAATTACACTAGCAAAACTGTTACAACAGAATCCTATATGAGATGCTCACAAAGAAAACTGAAGATTAAAGAACAGCCAACCACCGAGCTGTGACAGTGCTTTCTTTGGAGAGTTTGAGAGGCCAAGAAAATAAAGGGAGTTATGTGGCTATCCAAGATATGTTTGTGGGGGTAGAAAATGAGAGGTCTATGAAGAACAGGAGACAGCATCATCAAGCTGTGGGAACATTAGGAAAATAAGACACAGTGGAGTCACAAGTGGGCGAAAAGAAAAAGAGAAGTGTAAAGAGGAAAGCACCAAGGGAAGAAGTGGGCAAGGAGGAGGAGGTGATGATGAGGCTCATCCACAGAGTACATTTGTGAACATAAAAACAGTTTTGTAATCAGTAAAGGGGAACAATCTCTACCTGGTCAGAAATAAGATAGTGTGTGCTTCACACACACAAATAGGCCTTTGGTCATGGCCGATCTCTAATTAAAATACTCTAGTTGAATATCTCCATGGACAACTGTGCAGGGCTGGAGTGAAGTGAGAAGGGGAAAAAAACTGAAGACCACAGGCCTATTATAGCAAAGAATTTCTTTGAGCCCCAATGACAAAATTTTTTTACAAGCCTCTAAGTATTTCCAAGAGTTTCTGGAAACTACTTTAACAAAAGCACCATAACTAATCCATCTAATAGGAGACCCCAGAGACACCTCAACAAATGTCCATTTGGGAGAGAATTAAGATTAAAACCTGTGCTCAGTGTCTTAATTAAGTGTTAATTTTATGCATTCTGGCTTTAAAATATAAAACTACTGTGCTAATAATGATAAGTCACTTGGGAAACACTGTACTTTGCTTTCGTCATCAGTGCCTTCCCACATGCAAGTAGGAATGCTTGTAATAGCCCTGTACAAACTTTCAGAGCAAGTTTTAGAGGAAGAAATATCATAATATTGAGCCATGCGTCATTTCTAAAAAATTGGACTTGGAGTTTATCACAAGTTTTTGTTTGTGTCCTTCTTTCCTCCCTCTCCTCTCTTCCTTCTTTCTTTCCTGGACTCGGTTCACCAGACTTACAGAATTGGAATCCCCACAGGTACATCACAGGGATTTGGAAAATACCTCTGCAGTTCTGAAGCAGTCAGACTAGCCTTGATCTGGTGATCATCCTTAGAGGCTAGAAACCTCAGAGATTTCTAAATAGAGCTTGCATTTTGTGGTGGTGGCTGAGTAATCATTGTGATTTCAAGGGCAAGGAGAAGAGCACTCCTGTTTCCAAATAGCTCCCATATCTTTGGGCTTATTTTTGAAGTACATTGGCAGCAGACAAGACTTTTCAATTCATATCAAGTGAAGAGGTTTACTTTTTAAATTTTAATATGTCTAAACTGTAAATGAATCATACAATAGAGTTTAATAAGAACATGCGAATAGCGAAAGAGTAAGAAGGTACCTAATCACTGATGGATAAGGAGGTCATCATATCCAACAGGGAATAGAGAGATTTTGTTATATTCTTCACATCCCCTATAAGGACTGATCTTACTCAAAAGCCAACAGTTTATTTTAAAAAAGGAGAGAGATGTTAAAATAAGCCTATGAGACACACACTTGGAAAAGTTAATGCTAAGCATACTTTGCAGTTATGTGATAAAAGTACAACAATTTTGCAAGACCTTAACAGAAAGTTAGGAAATCAAAAGCTGAAACACGTACATTTTTAAGATGTCCCTTTCCAAAATGACTATCTTGGACATGAAACAAAAAGCCACAAGATGAATAAAAGATGAATTTGTTGTAAAAGGCTTAGAGATGGATGGATGACATTTACATACTAATGTAAATTTGTACATAATGATGGAGATTGGTTCATTTTTTTGAAAGCTGATAATGCCAACACTTATAAAAGAACTAGTTTTTGTTAATTTAGAATTCTTCAAATTTGGACAGTTTTTTCAAAGGAAAAAGACACATTTTCTACTCTTAGAAAGATCACAGAATTAGACAGCAGTCATATTCTTTTTTTTACCCAGGAATCTGGGTGCTTTTCATCATTGCCAAACTCTAAAATTGAAAATTCCATAAAAATGCATTTTAATATTTTACTGCAAATTGCTGTGCCACAGATGAATTCCAATTAGCCTTTTTCTACTTTATAATTAGGAAATAGAGTTGGGGGTGCATAATATAATTCTGGGTAGTGGCCGGGGGAAAAAAGTAAAAAAAATTATATTGAACACAGATTTACATAGTCTTACCATCTGTCTTTGATGACTTAGATGTAGCATTGCTTCAAGATGGTAGATTATATCAAATAATTCTTAAAAGTCATTTCAACAGTTTTTGTACTCTCAACCAGGTGTTTAATAATTCAATCATTGGAACAAAACTAAACAGTTAAAAATGCAATTAGGAAGACCTTAGGAGGACTGGGTTACTCTCCTCAAACATGCAAATGATTGGCAAACAGGAAAGTAAATATCCTTGCACTAGCTCTGGAGGACTGAACTACAGTGAAAAGTACTAAGAAACACACACAAAAAAACTAGCTCTACCCAGCACAAATAAGAACTACTATAACTAGCACTGTATTCACTTGAAATAGATTGTTATGCTGATATTCAGCACTGTTTTCCTGGGATTTTTTTTTTTTTTTTGACAGGCAGAGTGGACAGTGAGAGAGAGAGAGACAGAGAGAAAGGTCTTCCTTTGCCGTTGGTTCACCCTCCAATGGCCTTTTTTTTTTTTTTTTTTTTGACAGGCAGAGTGGACAGTGAGAGAGAGAGAGACAGAGAGAAAGGTCCTGGGATTTTGTAAGCAGTCTGATGGTTATCTGTCAATGACATTATAGAAAACTATGGTGTATAAGAGACTTAACTAGGTGACCTTTTAGATTGCTTGTGAACTAAGACTGGAAGGGAAGGGAAGGGAATATGGCATCATCTTAGGCTGTGTTGTACCAGATGCAGGTTCTCAGGTAAGGATTTAAACACAAATGATTTTTTGGGGAGGTGATCCCAGAAAGTATTGGTTGGGGAGGGGTTAAGTCTTTATAACATACCTCAGAATTGTCCTACTTAAGGGGAAAGAGAATAGAGATATATGCATCTGTCTTCTACTCATCTCTCAATGGCCATGGGATGATCTCTGGACCATTAAATCTCCAAAATTCCTGGTCTGCCCTGTGCAGGTCGCAAACCTGGTTGCTTACAGTAGATTGCTATAGGTATGCCTGGAATAGTTGGTAAGTGTCAAAGGGATGTGACTGAGGACAAGATCTGCTATCCTTCTAGTGCACTGGCTATGGAGTTAGGCTGATATGAATTTGGTTCTCCTTTTTGATTCTATGACTTTGGAAAACTTGTCTCCTCTGGGGTCTGTTTCCTTATCTGCAAGTCAGAGATAATATAGATAACTCACAGGGTGCTCATTGGAATTAAATGAGAGCAAACTTAAAGCACCTAACTCATACAAAGAACTAAAAAGGACATCTTATATTATTCAAATAAATATTGCTTCTCATATCTAAATGTTGTCAAAAGATTTGACAGGCAATATAAGAAAATGCTAAGGAAAGAAAATCAAACTACCATATCATCTAATTAGAATTTGGTTTTTTTCTTTTTCTATTTTTTAACTTTTATTTAATAAATATAAATTTCCAAAGTACAGCTTTTGGATTACAGTGGCTTTCCCCCAAAAAAAACTCCCCCCCACCTGCAACCCTCCCATCTCCTGCTCCCTCTCCAATCCCATTTACATCAAGATTCATTTACAATTATCTTTATATACAGAAGATCAATTTAGTATATATTAAGTAAAGATTTCATCAGTTTGCACCCACACAGAAAAAAAACAAAGTGTAAAGTACTGTTTGATTACTAGATATACCATTAATTCACATAGTACAACACATTAAGGACAGAGATCCTACATGGGGAGTAAGTGCACAGTGACTCCTGTTGTTGACTTAACAAATTGACACTCTTGTTTATGGCGTCAATAATCACCCTAGGCTCTTGTCAAGAGTTGCCAAGGCTATGGAAGCCTTTTGAGTTTGCCGACTCCAATCTTATTTAGACAAGACGATAATCAAAGCGGAAGTTCTCTCCTCCCTTCAGAGAAAGGTACCTCTGTCTTTGATGGCCCCTTCTGACCGCTAGGATCTCACAGAGATCTGTCATTTGAGTCTTTTTTTTTTTTTTTTTTTTTGCCACAGTGTGTTGGCTTTCCATGCCTGAGAAATTCTCATGGACTTTTTAGCCAGATTTGAATGCGTTAAGGGCTGATTCTGAGGCCAGAGTGCTGTTTTGGGCATCTGCCCTTCTATGAGTCTGCTGTGTATCCTGCTTCCCATGTTGGATCGTTCTCTGCCTTTTAATTCTATCAGTTAGTATTAGCAGACACTAGTCTGGCTTATGTGATCCCTTTGAATCTTAGTCCTATCGTTATGATCAATTGTGAACTGAAATTGATCACTTGGACTAGTGAGATGGCTTTGGTACATGCCACCTTGATGGGATTGAATTGGAATCCCCAGACACGTTTCTAACTCTACTGTTTGGGGCAAGTCCGATTGAGCATGTGTTTTTATTCTTTGGTTTCCATTGTTTTTGTGGAAAATTTAGCTGCCTAAGTATTATCTTTTGTTTTACACTAGTTTTGTTTTTAGTTTCTCTTTGTTTTTAAACTGTTTTATTATTAAAAAAAAGATTTATTTCTTTGTCCTGGTTCTTATCATCTTTGTAGTTTGTAAATTTTTATACAATATTCACAAAACTCTATCTTGTGTTTGTTCTTAGTATTCATAAATTTTAAGATGAGAGATGATTCAGTTAATAGTTGATGTGATGTTATATATGGGCAAAATACCCATTAAACTGAAATTGTTAAAAAATGGTAAACTAAACTGGCTTGGCTTATAAAATCTATTTTATTTAGGCCGGCGCCACAGCTCACTAGGCTAATCCTCCGCCTAGTGGCGCCGGCCAGCACACTGGGTTCTAGTCCCGGTCGGGGCGCCGGATTTTGTCCCAGTTGCCCCTCTTCCAGGCCAGCTCTCTGCTATGGCCTGGGCGTGCAGTGGAGGATGGCCCCAGTACTTGGGCCCTGCACCCCATGGGAGACCAGGATAAGCACCTGGCTCCTGCCTTCGGATCAGTGTGGTGCGCTGGCCGCGGCGGCCATTGGAGGGTGAGCCAATGGCAAAGGAATACCTTTTCTCTCTAACTCTCTCTCTCACTGTCCACTCTGCCTGTCAAAACAAAAATCCATTTTATTTGACAGTTGTCAGTCATTATAAGCAATTATCTTGGAAGAGAAAAATTTGTTTCCATGCTTTATGTGATGTTTGCAATAAATTTCCAAGTTGTTTTAAAAAGGAAATTATTTTTCTATATATTACAATTAACAAATCCTTAGTATTTATTGGCTATCAAGAATACATCTGGTATTACTAAACTCACAATGAACATAAATACCTATTTATTCTTTAAGACTTGGCTAATGAGGCACTTTTCCTGGGCTTCCACATCTGTAGCTATGAAAGACAGAAATATTTACATCTTAAAGGTTGGTAAACATCCATTCTGAGGGTCATAGAAGGCCCACAAAATCAGTTAGCCTGTTGCTTCCAAGGCAACTGCTAGCAGGACTCAAAATTCAAGCTATCTATAGCAGGCTAATTTTTAAGTTGATAATTTTGAATGGCCTATGAATGATATCATACCCAAATTACCCTTGGCAGAGAAACAGGTTCCCTACCATTCACTGAGATGCTCGTATGCTTGTGTCCAGAGGCGCCTGAATGTCTGACATTGGTTCTTTTTTCTTTTCTTTTCTTTTTTTTTTTTTTTGGACAAGCAGAGTTAGACATTGAGAGAGAGAGAGAGACAGAGAGAGAAAGGTCTTCCTTCCATTGGTTCACCCCCAAAATGGCCGCCATGGCTGGCGTGCTGTGCTGATCTGAAGCCAGGAGCCAGGTGCTTCCTCCTGGTCTCCCATGCGGGTGCAGGGCCCAAGCACTTGGGCCATCCTCCACTGCCCTCCCGGGCCACAGCAGAGAGCTGGCTTGGAAGAGGGGCAACCGGGACAGAATCTGGCGCTCCAACCAGGACTAGAACCTGGGGTGCCGGCCCCGCAAAGCGGAGGATTAGCCTAGTGAGCCGCGGCGCCGGCTGACATTGATTCTTGACCAAAGACAGTGAGCTACCTAATGACTGATAATAATGAGCTTAAAGTTTGAAGTTCTCCTGATATCCAGGGCCAGTTTACTGATACCTTAAAACCTGGTATAAATAGTTAGGCAATCTGGCTCTGTCACATAAACAGAGGATCATAGAAGACTGTGCTAGAAACTTTTAGGGAACACTTTTGTTTTTATTTTTTATTAATTTAAAGAAAACAGATTTCATGTTTTTCATAGATACAATTCTAGAAAGATAACCATACTTTTTAGGGAACTCTTAAAGCCAAGATTCATTGCGTAAATCTCATACCTCCTAGGATGAATAACCTTGAGGAGTTGTATCTGCAAGAGTCTTGGAAGTCTAGTGAGGACATTGAATTATCTGATCCTATTGTAATTCTTGCATGAGCACTACTCACACCAGGTTACATCTGACTACTCTTATATACCTTCGTTAATACATGTGTGAGTACTGCAAGCAAGAACCCTGTGTGCATTTTGTTTACTATCATATTTTTTAAGATTTATTTATTTATTTGAAAGAGTTACACAGAAAGAGAAAGAGAGGAGAGAGAGAGAGAGAGAGAGAGAGAGAGAGAGAGAAGTCTTCAATCCACTGGTTAACTCCGCAGTTGGCTGCAATGGCTGGAGCTGCACTGATCTGAAGCCAGGAGCCAGGAGTTTCTTCTGGGTCTCCCACATGGGTGCAGGAGCCCAAGGACTTGGGCCATCTTCTATTGCTTTCCCAGGCCACAGCAGAGAGCTAGATTGGAACTGGAGCAGCTGGGACTAGAACTGGCGCCTGTATGAGATGCCAGCACTAGAGGCGGCAGCTTTACCCACTACACCACAGCACCGGCCCCTACTGTCATATCTTTATACTGAAAGCAATGCCTGAAATACAATGAATAGTTGGAAATGTCGTATACATTGAGTTAATAAAAATGTGATATGAAGTGGTAGTTGATAACAAGGTAAAGCCTTGGTGTTTATTAGCAAATCCACAAATGTCCATTTAATGCTTTTATGTGAAAAATATTATGGTAATTATTGTGGGGGCTAAAAAGATGGAAATAGGGTGGGTGTTCATTGCAAGAGTTAAGTCACTGCTTAAGATGCCTGCATCCCTTACTGAAGGGCCTAGTTTCAGTCCTGGTTACCCTCCTTCTGATTCATTATCCTGCTAATGCAGATTCTGGGATGTGGCAGATGATGGATCAAGCACTTGGGTCTCTGCTACCCATGTGAGTAACCAGATTGAGTTCTAGGTTCCTTGCTTTGGTCTGCCACACCTTTGGCTCAGGCATTTTAAATAAAATGGAAATATAGTAATTAAAATTAAAGATTTTTATTTATTTGAAAGAGTTACACAGAGTGAGGGAGAGACAGAGAGAGAGGCACACATACACACACAGAAAGAGAGAGAGAGAGGGAGAGAGAGAGAGAGAGAGAGAGATCTTCCATCTGCTGGTTCACTCCCCAGATGGCCACAATGGCTGGCTGGGGCTGGGCAAGGCTGAAACCAGGAGCTTGGTGCTTCACCTGGGTTTCCTACATGGGTTCAGGGGCCCAAGTATTTGGGTCATCCTCTGTTGCTTTCCCAGGAACATTAGCAGGGAGGTAGATTGAAAGTGGAGCAGCTGGGACTTCAACTAGCACCTATATGGGATGCTATGCCACAATGACAGCCTCATAAAAAATTTTAAAAGATGGAAAAGTTAGATACCTTTTCAAATATGCTATGCAAATTTTCATAGTAAGTGTGATTTATTTATATTCTATAGTTGATAATTCCAATATATATAGTCACTATGGGTCTACATCTATTGTCTACTGATTGTGCTGTTTTGCTCTTGTGTTCTTTGTTCCTTTTTCCTTATGTTGCCCTCAACAATTTGCCAGTTATTTTTCCTGAAAATTATATGTAGTAAGTTAAGTCACAGGATAAAAATAATAAAAATAACTCTCCAGAGAGAAATTGCACTTATTTTTTCTGCATGTTGGGATTTGCTACCAGTTGGTCCACCTTAATCCAAGCCAGTGTAAGTTCCCAGACCACAAGAGTAACATGATTCCAAGCTAAAAGACCACATAAGACTTTCCTGAGGATGTATCCCTTGGGGTCAAAGCTTTCTGAGGGGAGAGTTTGCCAATATACTTGTATGGGCCTTGGGCTTTGCTCTGTATGCTCCCACTCTGTGAGACCGTTAGAATAAATACATATGCTTTTAGGGGAAATATCTGATGCCCTCGGGATACAGGTGACTTTTTTGTCCACTTAAATCTCTGGATTCCTTGTTCTATTTTGTTATCATCTCTGTTGCTTTGTCAGAGATATTTTATAAACCTTCACTCAATGTTTTTAGTTGTTTTCCTCTGGGGAATTGATCAGAATTACCTCACCTACTATTACTGGAAGTTAGAAATCTCTCCCCAGAAAACTATGTGGTTATTGAATACCTTGCAAATAATTTCTTGTGTGAGAGGTGTAACCAAACAACTACAGTACAGGCTTGCTCATCATTCTGCCATCAGCTCCTACAATTCTCTGTCCTGTTTACCTCATTCAAGTTACATGAACCTATTCTTCTTCTTCAAATACAACAAGCTCATTTCCCTCCAGGGCCGTGTATTTGCTGTTTTCTCTGTCTGTTTGTATGGCTTATGCCCACTTCTAAATGTCAATTCCTGTTGTTCCTCCTCTTCCTTGTCAACTAGAAGAAGCCTCTCTCTCACACACTATTTCATACTTATTAGCTTCTCTAATACTGAGAAGAAATAGGAAAATAAAGGCGAACCTAATAGAGCTGATGAGAATAAGTAGTAGTCAAAAACGTTAAAATTGGGGGCAAGCGCTGTAGCATACTGAGTAAAGCAGCCAGCTATAGTGCCAGCATCCCATATAGATGCTGGATCCTGTCCCAGCTGATCCACTTCTGATACAGCTCCCTGCTAATGTGCCTGGGAAAGCAGTGGAAGATGGCCCAAGTCCTTGGGGCCCTGCACCCATGTGGAAGATAGGGAAAGAGCTCCTGGCTCCTGGCTTCAGATGGGCTCCACTCTGGCAGATGGGCATCAACGTCTGGGAAGTGAACCAGCTGATGGATGACCTCTGTCTCTCTCTGCTTCTGCCTCTGCCTCTCTGTAACCCTGCCTTTCAAATAAATAAATAAATCTTAAAAAAGAAAACATTAAAATCAACATGTGAAAGGGAACTTTTTAGATTTTCTATGACGGAGTAAGGATCAAGAGACCAGGAATCTGGCTCTGGAGGTAAAACTATTCCCTGCCGGCGCCGCGGCTCACTAGGCTAATCCTCCGCCTAGCGGCGCCGGCACACCGGGTTCTAGTCCCGGTTGGGGCGCCGGATTCTGTCCCGGTTGCCCCTCTTCCAGGCCAGCTCTCTGCTGTGGCCAGGGAGTGCAGTGGAGGATGGCCCAGGTGCTTGGGCCCTGCACCCCATGGGAGACCAGGAAAAGCACCTGGCTCCTGGCTCCTGCCATTGGATCAGTGCGGTGCGCCGGTCGCAGCGCGCCGGCCGCGGCGGCCATTGGAGGGTGAACCAACGGCAAAGGAAGACCTTTCTCTCTGTCTCTCTCTCTCACTGTCCACTCTGCCTGTCAAAAAAAAAAAAAAAAAAAAAAAAAAAACTATTCCCTGAGAATCTCTCTGCTTCCTCTTTTGCATAATAAGTGGCTTGGGTTTTGAGGCACCTTTTCAGTTCTAAAGTTACTTGATTCATCAATTCATATTATTTCCTGGTAATACAACTGGATAATATCAAGTATTTTCAGTTGTTTCAGAATCTAAAATTTTATGCACATGAAAGCTTCCCTCAAGTATTTATGTCTTAGGACTGTTTAATGATACTGAGATGTTGTGTTTATATTCTTTAGGGCTTCTGAAACATTGTAAGTCACAGATTTTTGAAGAGGAGTGACTATCTGAATCACCTAAGAAGTTTCTTCAAAATGCACGTTTGTAAGCTGCCCATCCCAGACCTACTGAATGAGAGGCTCCAGATTTCTCAAGGTGAGTTTTCCAGAATCAGAAACTTAAAATGGAAATTTTTTTTTATTTTTTGACAAGCAGAGTGGACAGTGAGAGAGAGAGACAGAGAGAAAGGTCTTCCTTTTTGCCGTTTGTTCACCCTCCAATGGCCGCCGCGGCCGGCGCGCTGCGGCCGGCGCACCACGCTGATCCGATGGCAGGAGCCAGGTACTTATCCTGGTCTCCCATGGGGTGCAGGGCCCAAGTACTTTGGCCATCCTCCACTGCACTCCTGGGCCACAGCAGAGAGCAATATGTTCACTAAGGATTGATACCTGTGAAGGTATGGAGTAGGAAATAGTATTGGAAAGGAGGAGAACTGCAATTCAGGTCTGACAAACCTCAGCCAGTACAATAGGGAGCTCTGGAACAAACATTGCCTTTTGGTGTTCCACACTGGGCAAAAATGGGCATTATATTTCCATCTTACACAGTCACCAGGTGCCAGCCACCCTGACAAGAATCTCACCTAGGCCAAAGATCTCTCTAGCGGAGACAGACTCTGAAGGAGCTGACTGCTGGACGTTGTCTAAGGACTTTGCTTCCTGTAGCTTTGCAGCAAGCCCTTCCCTGAAGGCAGATCTGAGTAGTGCATCTGTCCTGACAGGGATGAGGCCTATGAGCATGGGTGATTCTCTGATGCATACTTCTGGTTCAAAACCATTGTTCTAAATGATTTCATGTCACTTTTCTGTAAGCTGTTCATAGCAAAGGTCATAGACTGCTTTATAGAAAGGGTTATTAGGGAAATGCTCCAGAAATCTCACTTCTCATCCCAAACAGTCACAAAACAAGATAGAAAATATAATTTCTAATTCAAATCACAGAGAGTTGTAAACAGCTTGAATTGAAAATGAGCAAAACCAAAGTGTGCTTGTGTCACTATATTTGGTGACAGTTAGAGACAGAGGTCAAGGCTATCTTCCAAATGCAACTACAAGTTGAAGGGATCAATAGCATCCCTTTGAAGTTCCTACAGTCACGAAATTTGCTCCTGAAAATCAGTTAGTTGAATAAGTGCAAGTGGGTTGTGCTTCTTTCCTGAAGAAGCAGTAGAATTTGGATTCTGAAGCTCTCCCTGTTGTACTGAAATATTGAAAAGTAGGGAGAGGTTTCTTGATAGTTGCAGGCTCCAAGAGAGAAATAAAAACTGAAAGCGCTTGCATTACTTTTGTTACTATCGCTTTGGCCAAAGCAAGTCACGTGGTCAGGTCCACAGTCAGTGTGACAAGGTACTAATAAAGGGTATGGATACAGTATACTTGAAAAACTGGGACTATTACTCTGCCAAACTCTACCACATACTTATTTAGAACATGTGGTCTAGCACAGTATTCATGCATATAGCTTACATGCTATAAAAATGTGTTGCTAAATAGCTGAAAAGCATCACTTTTTTGTTGTCGCCATTAATCTCTGATTAATGGTTTTTTGAAGGTCTCATTTTGAAAACCAGATGTCACTGATATGGTGTTGGCAGAGACTGTGATGAGTTTCTGACAAACCTGGCTTTCCTCTCTTCCTTCCCAATGTAGATTCTATTTTCTGTGGTATGACTTCTCTATGTGGACACAGACTTAAATATCACTTTTAATTTTTCAGAGAATATATTTGGGTGGAAATGTTTTCATGCTTTTATATGAAGTTATAAATGCATGTCTTCTCACAGTCCCTTCTCCCTTCTTCCCTGTCTTCCTTTTATGCGTTTATTTTACATAAGAGTTCATACATTCTTCTGTTTGCATGTTCATTATGGAAACATGGATTATTGGGGATAAAACTGTTAGCAAAGGTGCAATAGTTGTTTCTTCAGCTATTTTAAAGTGTGATTGTTGCATTGCATGCAAGACCATTGCAAAGTGAATTGGTATTAAACAATGTTGCTCTTATTAGATACAGTAGTATCTGAATACTTGACTACTTGCTAAATATGTGTTGCAAATGAAGATAACTGAATGAAGCTAAAAATACTATGAAGTTCTCTTCAGTTAATCAGTAGTATGAAACTTTTCTAAAATGTCTTTAATTTCACTTGTACAACAGTTACTATAATTCTCTGACATTTGTTTTTAATTCCTTCTCAAATATTATATGATCATTTAAAGGTGATTTTACTTAATCTCTGAGATAGTTATGCCTCCATTCAATTCATGAGTGCTTGAAAATGTATGTGATTTATTAATTTAGCAATAATGAGTAAAGTGAAATAATTCTGGCCATATCCTACCTTCAAATAAGCATTTTATACTTCAAATAAGCATTTTATACTTCAAATAAGCATTTTATATTTAATAAAACTTGTGATTGTTAAGTGAAAGTGTGGGTAAACAGTTACTAGTTCTATGAATGGGAAAAGGTTTATAAGAACAAAAGCAATTTAAAAATCATAGAGCAAATAGTAGATAGATTTGTTTGCATGAAAACTCAAAATTTCTGCCCAATGATAACAATTAAAATCTACCATAAATTATGGCAAAATGTAAGATGAGAAAGATGTAACAGAGAATTGAAAAGTTTTCATATATAAGGATACTAATAAAACCATGAAAAAACCCGTCTTAGTGGGAAAAAATAGACTATAGTCATGAACAAATCACAAGGAAAAAAAAACACAAATTATCAATATATTTGCATGTGAAATGATAAGTAACGCTAAATAAAAGAATGATAAACTATTGAGATAATAGTTTGGACCACAAAATTAGAAATAAATGACCAAAGATAATACTCTGATCAATTGCTGGTGCTCTAGGAAGTGCATGTTCATACATGCTAATGGGAGGACACATTAATAAAGATCCTTTTGGAAAACAATTTGACAAATTTACTGCGAATCTTGAATATGTTCCTACCCTTTCATTCAGGAATTCTACTGTTAAGAATCAGTCCTAAGGAAATATTTGGACTTCAATGCAAAGTTTTTTTAAAAGATTTATCTATATATTTTGAAATAGTTACAAAGAGCGAGAGAGATCTTCCTTCCTCTAGGTCACTACCCAGATGGTTGCAACGGCCAGGGCTAGGCCAGGCTGAAGCCAGGAGCCAGGAGCTTAATTCAGGTCTCCCCTTTGGGTAGGTGGGACCCAAGCACTTGGGCGATTTCTGCTGCTTTTCCAGGACAGTAGCAGGGACCTGGATCAGAAGTGGAGCAGTCAACACATGAACTGGCACCCATATAGGGATGCTGGTGTCGCAGGCGATGGCTTCACCTGCTACACCAGAACACCAGACTCTAAGCAAAAGTTCATGAGATTCCTTTCATGTCTAGTGCTAATTACACTCAAAGTAGTATTTGAGTCTTTCTGTGTTAGCTCAGCCAGAACCATGTCATTTGTCCCAGTTAAGCTGACTCGTGGAGATTACTGGAGTCTCCCAAATCCTTACTGTGTTCTATTTCAGGGAGTTACATGGACATATTCCAAGTTTCCATGTTACCTACTCCATGCTATTTCCAAACAAATTTGCATTGCCACAACTGGTTGATCAAGAATTTTTAAAAGTTTGTTGTTTTGGTATTCTGTAACAAAGGGTACCAACGTGTCAGTCTCCAGAGTACAAGAAATAGAATGATAAACAATACAAATGTAGAGAAAAGACTTGCTGGAGTGGTAGCATCTGCTTCTCCTTGGGGAACTCATTAAAAAGCCTGAAAATGGCTGACAATCTCTTAGAGCCTGGCTATGCTAGCATTTCAGCAATGCTGAAATTTGTTCTTCCAATGTTCAGTCATCTAGGACATGCTGTTATGTGGAAATCTTCTAAGTCATCACACCTTTCCACAGCTGTTGTCATGATGTTAACTCTAATTCTTCCAACCAAACTTGTTATAGGAGATCTAGTTAGAGGCTGGAAGTATCTCCCAAGTCAGCACTGAGGTCAAGAAAATAAGCTGGAGTCAGACATACAAAATACAAGATTTGAGGGAAAGCAGATATGGGAAGTATGATGTTACAAAAACAACAACAGCTTAAATTTATTGACTCCTCACCGTGAGTCAGGTATTCTGTACTACAATCTGTCCATAAATTATCTCATTCAGTTCTCTTAACTACCCTTAAACGGAGGAGCTATGATGATCCTTCTTTCACGAATGGTGAAATTTTAACTCTGGTGATCTGATGCTCGACTCCCTGCTGTTACTCATGAGATTAATATTAAATGAGTTTGAGAATGTCAAACCTGTAATTGGTGGTCCAAGTTTAACAACTTTAGAGTCAAGTCTCCAATGAGTTCCTGGGAGCACTACACTTAGGATTATACACCTGAACAAAGCTGATCAGCCTCATTGTCAGGGAGAATCATGTATAACACATTCAAACACATTGCTGGACAGCAGATACCTACTCCACATGCCATAGTCAACTGATCACTTTTTTGTCTAACCTGAATGAATTTTATCCAGCAGGGCAGTGAAAGACCCAGAGAGACACAAAGGAAAATCATTTTCCCACAAGCCCAAGTCTTCCAATACAAAATAGACCTAATTGTATTTTTTCTTTTGATTCATCTAAGATGATCCTTGTGTGTCTATAAAACATATGAATGTATAAACAATCCTGCATTGAATGAAGTCAAGTTACTGCCTTTGGGAGCCTGAAATTACATGTTTCAAAAGCCCAGAGATTTTCATGAAAGTAGTTATAGCAACAGTTCATCAAGCACTTGGTATTTGTCTAGTAGGCACACCAGTAAGTGCTTCACATATTTTCACATTTAATACTCATATCAATGCTACTAAATAAATATAATTATATTTAATAAGGGAACTAAGACTTGGAAAAATTTAGTAACTTGCCAAAGTTTCCACAGCTGGCTCCTGACTTCAGCCCCACCCAACCCTGGTTATTGCAGCCATTTGGGAAGTAAACCAGCAGATGGCAGATGTGTCTCTCTCTCTCTCTCTCTCTCTCTCTCTCTCTCTCTCTGTGTGTGTGTGTGTGTAACTCTGCCTTTCAAATAAATAAATAAAATCTTTTAAAATACATTAATATTAAAATAGCGAGAGCCAAACAAGCCAAACACTGTTGTAAGTACTTTTACATGTATGTCATATGAGGGGCCTTCAAAAAGGTCCTGGAAAATGAATATTGCACAAATTTTGAGATATTCCTGCACCAAGTTAAACTTGCCTTGTCATTCCATTTTTACCCATGAGCCATTTGAAGTACTC
Source organism: Oryctolagus cuniculus (assembly GCF_051225735.1). Lineage (NCBI taxonomy): Eukaryota > Metazoa > Chordata > Mammalia > Lagomorpha > Leporidae > Oryctolagus > Oryctolagus cuniculus. Next base: position 6,833,536 of record NC_142888.1, on the reverse strand, counting down.
CAATTTAGTACCCACAATGACTCTCAGAAGTAGATACTATTACTGCCTTCTTTTACATGTGGGAAAAGTGGAACACAGAACAATCAATGCCTTAGTCTTAGTCCTCAAATAAAACAAAAACCAGTCATTTCAAGATAAGACATAAAATTAAGTTGTGGATATATGAGCTATACAGGGATCACCATGGAGACAACCAAAAGAACTCTTACCATGGAACCCTCACCCTTACCCTCTCTTCCAGAACTTATCAATCACTCACATAAACAGATAGAGAAATAAATTTGGGGTGGAAGACTACAAAGCAAACAGGATAGAGCCCCAGAAAGACTGGTGATGAAGTAAGTGAACAATCCAGAGAGAATTTCTAAGTTTGGCCTTTCAAAGTCACATGTTTCTGGATGCCCCATAATTTCTACAGGGATGAAGGTGTATTTCCAGAGCTTAACTAATGTCAACATGATTGGATGATAATCAACTTGCTAACCACTTTTCCAGTTTTATCCATGTTGTAGAAGCAATAAATCTGAAAGGAGGCTCTTTTAACTGGAGGAACATCTCCAAGTAATGTGACTTCCAGCACACTCCCCTATACCATTGATCCAATGATGAAGTCAAGAGGTAATAGGGAGCAGTAACCTTGTCAACATGGACTTTTGTCATGCAGCTCTCACCCAGCACAAGTACTTTCAGAGAGTGGGCTCCACAAAATGAAGAAATTTACCCTCAGTGGATACTAACAAACATTTCTACTGTTTTTTATAAAAAATAATATGGAAATAATATCATCATAGGTTGAGCTCTCCAGGAAGTAGAATCTGAGATGAAGATTAATATGCAAAAAAGTATTAAGGAGTACCTTTGGGGGCACTACAGGAATATAAAAGGGCTTGAAAAGAGGAAAAAGTTGAGATACAAGGCACCTCAACAACAGCAATGGCTGACCTTACAGAGTCCTTAAGCTAGAATGGCATTAAAGAATTGTTCCAAGTTGGGTCAAGAAGGCAGGTCTTTTTACTCTTGAAATGGCTGGTCATTGGTTGTGGGTCATTGGATAAGGGATGTGATATTGGACCAGATGACTGTGGCTGAAGCAACCAGTAAGGAGTTGGCATCTGCTGGGTGTACTGCCAGAAACAGAGGTAACAACATTTTACAGAGAGGAATCAGGGTGGCACATCACAGTGTTTACCACAGTTTGGGAGTACCTAGAGTTGAAAGTTAGATAAATAAGATTTGATTTCTATTTTTAATTAGAAAAACATCTTTCTGATTAACCACTACCTGAGGAAATAGTTGAGAGATTCTGCTAAGTATGAGAAATAACTTCATTGGTCTTAGTATTCAGAAAATTAATAAACATAGATGCACTTTTATCTCATGTTTCAAATTTAAAAAAATAGATTACTCATTCCAGTTTTACAGTATACATGTGTGTTTAAATATCAGTGTACATTTTTCCACTATTTTAGTGAGTCTGGAAAAGGTGCAATGAGATTTAAATTGTTAATTACTGTATTATAATATACTCATGATTTAGCAAATATTTATTGAGCATCTACCATCTCATGGCACTGCACTATAAGTTGGGTCTATAAAAATTAGTAATACCATAGGAAGAGCTGGATCAAATAATTATGCTAAATCTGTGAAAGAGTAAGAGTAGCAGGAATAATAGCAATGTGTCAAAAAGTAAGCTAAGAGGAAACATTTACTTAGTTTCCCTTCTGTATTTACCATCTGATAGAGAAGAGATGAGCATCAGCATCTTCTGAGGTATTGGCTACTTTTGTTTGGTGGCCGTCCTTCTCTCTGGCTTAAATAGACTTCATTCCCTAGATTCTTCTATCATCTGTGAAATGTGCTGCCATAATTAATAAGCTTGAATCTGCCTATGGAATGATCAATGGTTATTAGTGCACTGGATGGTATCTGTGAAGATATCTAAAGACAATAGCAGAGCCTAGAGAAAAGTATACCCCATCATTCAGTGTGGATGTAGTTCTTTGGGAAAACTAAGTGCTCTCATCTTTAGCTTTCTGAGAACTTTGTTTAAAGAAATTCCAGAATTGAGAGACAGGGGCCAGACAGGTTCATGGATTAAAAAGATTAAGGGCACAATAGTCTGTTTATGTTTACATTTTAGAGCGAATGACTAAATTCATTCTGGAAGCAAAACATCTTGAGTAGAGGATATTTCTTGGTATCCTAGGGAGTAGATTTCACCCAGAGGCTGAACTAACCAAAAGTGAATAGATCTTTACAAAATACTTCTGGTAATATTTTATTTACTCTACATTTGAATGTCATAAAATAGATGCATTTTTTCTTTAATTGAGTCTCATGTACACTTGATGAGTTTTCACCTGGATATATTTCTACTTGCTGTTTATCCCATTTATTTTCATTGAATTCCCCCCCCCCACAACTTCCCTCCCACCCGCAACCCGCCCCTTTCCCTCTCCCTCCCCCCTTCTATTCACATCAAGATTCATTTTCTTTTTTTTTTTAACTTTCATTTAATGAATATACATTTCCAAAGTACAGAATATGGATTACAATGGCTTCCCCCCCATAACGTCCCTCCAACCCGCAACCCTCCCCTTTCCCACTCCCTCTCCCCTTCAATTCACATCAAGATTCATTTTCGATTCTCTTTATATACAGAAGATCAGTTTAGCATACATTAAGTAGAGATTTCGAGAGTTTGCTCCCACACAGAAACATAAAGTGAAAAATACTGTTTGAGTACTAGTTATAGCATTAAATCTCAATGTACAGCACACTAAGGACAGAGATCCTACATGAGGAGTAAGTGCACAGTGACTCCTGTTGTTGACTTAACAAATTGACACTCTTGTTTATGGCATCAGTAATCACCCTAGGCTCTTGTCATGAGCTGCCAAGGCTATGGAAGCCCCCTGAGTTCACTGACTCTGATACTATTTAGACAAGGCCATGGTCAAAGTGGAAGTTCTCTCCTCCCTTCAGAGAAAGGTACCTCCTTCTTTGATGACCCATTCTTTCCACTGGGATCACACTCGTGGAGATCTTTCATTTAGGTTTTTTTTTTTTTCCCCCAGAGTGTCTTGGCTTTCCATGCCTGAAATACTCTCATGGGCATTTCAGCCGGATCCACATGCCTTAAGTGCTGATTATGAGGCCAGAGTGCTGTTAGGACATTTGCCATTCTGTGGGTCTGCTGTGTATCTCACTTCCCATGTTGGATCATTCTCTCCCTTTTTGATTCTATCAGCTAGTATTTGCAGACACTATTCTTGTTTATGTGATCCCTTTGGTTCTTACTCCTATCATTATGATCAATTGTGAACAGAAATTGATCACTGGGACTAGTGAGATGGCATTGGTACATGCCACCTCGAATCCCCTGGTCTGTTTCTAACTCCACCGTTTGAGGCAAGTCAGGTTGAGCATGTCCCGAATTGCACATCTCTTCCCTCTCTTATTCCCACTCTTATATTTAACAGCGATCACTTTTCAGTTAAGTTTCAGCACTTAAGAAGAATTGTGTATTGATTACAGTATTCAACCAAAAGTATTAAGTAGAACAAACAAAATACTAAAAGGGATAACATATTAAGCTGCTCATCAACAGTCAGGGTGAGGGCTGATCAAGTCACCGTTTCTCCTAGTGTTCATTTCACTTTAACAGGTTTCCTTTTTGGTGCTCAGTTAGTTGTCACCTATCAAGGAGAACAAGTGGTATTTGTCCCTTTGGGATTGAATTTTAAAGTAGATTTGCTTACTGTTGCAAGAGTTTTGAAAAAAACTTGCTCAACCAGTTCTCACTTGAAGATTTGTTGAGACACCAGTAGAGGCTATGATAGCTGGGAAATAAGATGAAAGTTGACTGCAAATTTACAGCTTTGTTCCAGCACCATCAGCATTACAAAGGAACTCATTAGAAATGCAGAATCTCAGGCCCCATGATAAAACTCTTGCATCGTAATCTGTATTTTTTTAATATTTTATTTATTTATTTGAGAGGCAGAGTTACAGACACACAGAGAGGTCTTCCATCTGCTGGCCCATCACCCAAATGGCCACAACAGCTAGAGCTGGGCCAATCCAAAACCAGGAGCCAGAAGTCTCTCCTGAGTCTCCCACGTGGGTGTAGGGGCCCAAGCACTTGGGCCATCCTCTACCACTTTCCAAGGCCATAGCAGAGAGCTGGATCAGAAGAGGAGCAGCCAGACAGAATTTGAACAGGTACCCACATGGGATGCTGGCACCACAGGTGGAGGCTTAGCCCAGTACAACACAGAACTGGCCTCATAATCAGTATTTTTAACAAGATACTAATGTGACATATATGCACATTAGAATCTAGGAGGCACTGAATTGCAACATTGGTAGAAAAGTCTGTCCTGTATAGCTAAATTAAATTCATAGAATAGTAAGATACTTAATTTTCTTCTGTAAGTCTCTATTCTTGGGCCAAAAACATTGTAATCACTTGGGAATGCAAAAGACAATTATCAAAGGAATAAAGACCAGATGAGACAAAAAAATCAAATAGCTCCAGCAAAGATATAACAGGACCTGCTTCCTGCAGATATGCTCTCTCTCTCTTGATTTTTCTCTCTTGATGCCCCCCTCTTACTCTCTCGCCCTCTCCCCCTGACTCATTAGGCTTCTCACACCTGAAAATAAACTTTTCCGCTAAAAAAATCAAATAGTAAGATGGCAACCTTAAATCCAACCACACCAGTATTAAAGAAACAAAATAATCAAATTAAAAGGCAGAAATTATCAGATTCTGGATAGAAAAGCAGAGCCCAATGTAAGCCATTTAAAAAGGATGTTCTTTAAATATAAAGAAGCAGATAGGTTGAAAGTTAAAGGATGGACAAAAGATATACTTTAAGCATAAGAAATTGAGCATAAGAAATCTGGTATGGCTAAGTAGACTTTAAGAAGTAATACCAGGGGTGGGGGGCAGGCACTGTGGTGTAGAAGGTTAACCCTCCACCTGCAATGCTGGCATCCCATATGTGCACTGGTTCAGGTCTTGGTTGCTTCACTTCTGATCCAGCTGCCTGTTAATGTGCCTGGGAAGACATAAGAAAATTGTCCAAGTCCTTGGATCCCTGCACCCATATGAGAGATGAGGAAGAAGCTACTGGCTCCTGGTTTGGCCTGGCCCTAGCCCCAGTCATTCCAGCCATCTGGGGAGTGAGCTAGCAGATGGAAGACCTCTCTCTTTCTCTCACTATAAGTTTGTCTTTCAAATAAATAAATAATCATTTTTTAAAAAAGGAATGCCAGAGATAAAAGGGATAATTTCATACAGATGAAACGTCATCAAGAAGACATAATAGGCCGGCGCCGTGGCTCACTAGGCTAATCCTCCGCTTTGTGGCGCCGGCACACTGGGTTCTAGTCCCGGTTGGGGCGCCGGATTCTGTCTCGGTTGCCCCTCTTCCAGGCCAGCTCTCTGCTATGGCCCGGGAGTGCAGTGGAGGATGGCCCAAGTACTTGGGCCCTGCACCCCATGGGAGACCAGGATAAGTACCTGGCTCCTGCCATCGGATCAGCGCAGTGCGCTGGCCGCAGTGCGCCGGCCGCAGCGGCCATTGGAGGGGGAACCAATGGCAAAGGAAGACCTTTCTCTCTGTCTCTCTCTCTCACTGTCCACTCTGCCTGTCCAAAAAAAAAAAAAAAAAAAAAAAAAAAAAAAAAAAAAAAAAAAAAAGAAGAAGAAGGCATAATAATCCTCAATGTATCAATGTATCGTTAATAACAGAGTTTTTAAAATACATGAAACAAAGCTGATAGAACAAAGGGGAGGGGCCGGAGCTGTGGTGCAGTGAGTTAGCGCGCCTCGGCCTGCAGTGCCAGCATCCCGTATGGATGCTGGTTTGAGACCCTGAGGAGGCTCCTGGTTCCTGGCTTTGGATCAGTGCAGCTCTGGCCATTGCGGCCAATTGGGGAGTGAACCAGTGGATGGAAGACCTCTCTCTCTCTCTCTCTCTTTGCCTCTCCTCTCTCTGTGTAACTCTGACTTTCAAATAAATAAATAAATCTTTAAAAAAAAGAACAAAAGGGAGAAAGACAAATCCACAAATCCAGAAGCATGGTTGGAGATTTTAAAATATCCCTCAGTAATTGATAGAATGAGTACAAAATATAATGTGCAAAATTATCACTAATAAAAATTGAAGCAATATTATTTTACTTTCTCAACAAGGAAATTCAAAGACAAAATAACATTAAAATCTTGAAAGTTTTTCAACACTCATTAAAGTCAAATATTGATAGAGATTTTACTATGTGTGATATGCTATGCTAAGTCATCAGTACAAAAATGCGTAAGCCATAGTTCTTGTTTGTAAATAACTTTTAGACATGGCTAGGAAATTTTATTTGCCTGAAATTGTATTATTTTAATTAAGAACTTCCACTTCTAATATGCTAGTCCTCTAATATGCCAGTCCTCCCTGGTTTGAAAATTTTGTGTAATGTAGTTCAGACTGTCAAGCCTCTCATAAATACAGCATGCAGAGGCTTAAGAGGTCATCTGATCTGGAACTGTGCATTCATTTCATTTTCAAAAGATCTAATTAAAGAAAAATATCTAAGAAATATATTGCAGATGAAAAAATCTCAAGACAGAACCAGAGGAAAACATTTTGGAAATGATTTTAAAATGAGTTCGATTAAATGTACAAAACTTGAACTGTTTCATCATGAAAAGTACAGCTGGAGGCAACATTACAGATATGCAGTGACATTCACTTTGTCAGGGCAAACTTACTCAATGTCAAAAAATTATTATTGTATTATGATATTTAGGAAAACAGTAAATACTCCTCTTTGTAACTTTTATTTGCCAACTCTTCAGATATGAAAGGCTATTTAGTGTATTTGCCACAAAAATGAAATAACACTCATGAAATGTGATCATCAGCTGGCCAAGCAGTCCTGCTGAAACATTTGAATCTCTTGTCTGCACTCTGAACTCAAGCAAATGGCTCATTAACATCCTGGCTACCACAGGGGCTGTGAATCCAAATTTTGTTTCTTGCTGTGGAGGACCAGAGGTCTATTGTGGTTTTTCAACACAATCAAAGATGCCAGTGTTCTGGGTACAGCACTCAAGTAGAATGAAAGACTCTTAGGTGAGCCATCACTAGCAACAGAAATCCTGATTACATATAGATAGAAAACAAGCAATGCAAGTAAAGCTAAGTTGGAACATAAGGTTCCAAAACACAGTACTCTATTCTAAACTATAATGCTTTCTAATTCCGTTTTCAAATCTTTCTCACTCTGCTCCCTGGTAAATTGGGCAGAATTGTTCTTTTTATTTTATAGAATAGAGATTAAATGATTTGCTCACATTTGTACTGCTTTTCAACAGAAAACAAAATTGAATTTTAGCTTTTTGATTGCCCATGCAGTGGGCTGATATGTTTTTAAATGTACACAAGTACACACTTGAAGCAATTCACTCAAAAACTTTTTATTAAAGCATTAATGACTGATCTCTTATATTACTTATTATTTTAAACTTTTATTTAATAAATATAAAATTTCATAAGTGCAACTTTTGGATTATAGTGGCTTTTCCCCCATAACCTCCCTCCTACCCGCAACCATCTCATCTCCTGCTCCCTTTCCCATGCCATTCACATCAAGATTCATTTTCAATTATCTATATACAGAAGATCAACTTAGTACATACTAAGTAAAGATTTCAAGAGTTTGCACCAACACAGATACACAAAGTATAAAGTACTAGTTTTACCGTTAATTCGCATAATACAACACATAAAGGACAGAGATCCTACATGGGGAGTAAGTGCACAGTAACTTCTGTTGTTGACTTAACAATTGACACTCTTATTTATGACATCAGTAATCACCCGAGGCTCTTGTCATGAGTTGCCAAGGCTATGGAAGCCTTTTGAGTTCACAAACTCCAATTTTATTTAGACAAGGCCATAATCAAAGCGGAAGTTCTCTCCTCCATTCAGAGAAAGGTACCTCTGTCTTTGATGGCCCCTTCTGACCGCTAGGATCTCACAGAGATCTGTCATTTGAGTCTTTTTTTTGCCACAGTGTGTTGGCTTTCCATGCCTGAGAAATTCTCATGGACTTTTTAGCCAGATTTGAATGCCTTAAGGGCTGATTCTGCGGTCAGAGTGCTGTTTAGGACATCTGCCATTCTATGAATCTGCTGTGTATCCTGCTTCCCATGTTGGATCGTTCTCTCCTTTTTAATTCTATCAGTTAGTATTAGCAGACACTAGTCTTGTTTAAGTGAGTCCTTTGACACTTAATCCAATCTTTATGATCAAGTATGAACTGAAACTGATCACTTTGACTAGTAAGATGGCATTAGTACATGCTACCTTAATGGGAATGATTTGGAATGCCCTAGCAAGTTTCTAGCTGTACAATTAGTCTGAGTGAGCATGTGCCGAACTGTACATCTTCTCCCTCTCTTATTCCCACTCTTATATATAACAGGGATCACGTTTCAGTTAAATTTAAACACCTAAGAATAATTTTGTGTTAATTAAAGAGTTCAAATAATGGCATTAAGTAGAACAAAAAAATACTAATAGGAATAAAATAGTAAGTTGTTCTTTCACAGTCAGGACAAGGGCTGATCAAGTCATTGATTCTCATCGTGTCTGTTTCACTTCAACAGGTTTCCTTTTAGGTGCTCAGTTAGTTGTCACAGATCAGGGAAAATATTTGTCCCTTTGGGACTGGCTTATTTCATTCAGCATGATGTTTTCCAGATTCTTCCATTTTGTTGCAAATGACAGTTTCTTTTTTTTTTTTACTGCTGTATTCTATAGATTAAATATCCCATAATTTCTTTATCCAGTCTTCTGTTGATGGGCAATTAGGTTGATTCAGTGTCTCAGCTATTGTGAATTCAGCTGCAAAAAACATGGAGGTGCAGACAGCTCTTTTATTTGCCAATTTAATTTCCTTTGGGTAAATTCCAAGGAGTGCAATGGCTGGGTCATTTCTGAGCAATCTCCAAACTGTCTTCCATAGTGGCTTTACCAGTTTGCATTCCCATCAACAGTGGATAAGTTTACCTTTCCCCCACATCCTCACCAGCATCTGTTGTTGCTTGATTTCTGTATGTAAGCCATTCTAACCAGAGTGAGGTGAAACCTCATTGTGGTTTTGATTTTCATTTTCCTGATAGCTAGTGATCTTGAACATCTTTTCATGTGTCTGTTGGCCATTTGGATTTCCTCTTTTGAAAAATGTCTATTGAGGTCCTTGGTCCATCTCTTAATTGGGTTGTTTGTTTTTTTGTTGTGGAATTTCTTTATCTCTTTGTAGATTCTGCTTATTAATCCTTTACTGATTGCATAATTTGCAAATATTTTCTACCATTCTATTGCTAGCCCCTTCACTTTCCTGTTTCTTTTGCAGTACAGTAACTTCTCAATTTGATGTAATCCCAATTGTTAATTTTGAAAAGGGCTGCGTGTGCCTCTGGGGTCTTTTTCAAGAAGTCTTTTCCTATGCCTATATCATGCAGGATTTCTCTGATGTTCTCTAATAATTTGATGCTGTCGGGTCATAGGTTTAGACCTTTAATCCATGTTGAGTGGATTTTTGTGTAAGGTGTAAGGGAGGGGTCTTGCTTCATATTTCTGCACATGGAAATCCAGTTTTCCCAACACCATTTGTTGAAAAGACTGTCCTGAATCCAGGATCGGTTTTAGATCCTTGATCAAATATAAATTGACTGTAGATGTTTGAATTGATTTCTGGTGTTTCAATTCTGTTCCATTGGTCTACCCATCTGTTTCTGTACCAGTACCATGCTGTTTTGATTATAACTTCCCTGTAGTATGTCCTGACATCTGGCATTCTGATGCCTCCTGCTCTGTTTTTGTTGTACAAGATTGCTTTAGCTATTCGAGGTCTCCTGTGCCTCCATATGAATTTCAGCATCATTTTTTCTAGAACTTAGAAGAATGTCTTTGGAATTTTGATTGGTATCACATTGAATCTATAAATAGCTTTTGGGAGAATGGACATTTTGATGATGTTGATTCTTCCAATTCATGAGCATGGACGATTTTTCCATTTTTTGGTATCCTATTTCTTTCTTTAATATTTTGTATTTCTCATCATAGAGATATTTGACATCCTTGGTTAAGTTTATTCCAAGGTATTTGATTGTTTTTGTAGCTATTGTGAATGGGATTGATCTTAGAAGTTCTTCCTCAGCCATGGCATTGTCTGTGTATACAAAGGCTATTGATTTTTGTGCATTGATTTTATATCTTGCTACTCTCCCTAACTCTCTATCAGTTCTAATATTCTCTTAGTGGAGTTCTTTGGATCCCCTAAAAAAGAATCATATCATCTGCAAAGAGGGATAGTTTGAGTTCTTCCTTCCCAATTTGTATCCCTTTAATTTCTTTTTCTTGCCTACTGGCTCTGGCTAAAACTTCCAGAACTATATTGAATAGCAGTGGTGAGAGTGAGAATCCCTGTCTGGTACCAGATCTCAGTGGAAATGCTTCCAAGTTTTCCTCATTCAATAGGATGCTGGCTGTGCGTTTTTCATAAATTGCCTTGATTGTGTTGAGGAATGTTCCTTCTATACCCAATTTGCTTAGAGTTTTCATCATGAAAGGGTGTTGTATTTTATCAAATGCTTTCTCTGCATCTATTGAGATAGTCATATAGTTTTTCTTCTGCAGTTTGTTAATGTGATGCATCACATTGATTGATTTGCAAATGCTGAACCATTACTGCTTACCAGGGATAAATCCCACTTGGTCTGGGTGGATGATCTTTCTGATGTGTTGTTGCATTCTATTGGCAAGAATTTTATTGAGGATTTTTGCATCTATGTTCATCAGGGAAATTGGTCTGTAATTCTCTTTCTCTGCTGCATCTTTTTCAGGTATAGGAATTAAGGTGATGTTGGCTTCACAGAAAGAATTTGGGAGGATTCCCTCTTTTTCAGTGTTCTGAATAGTTGGAGAAGAATTGGAGTTATTTCTTCTTTAAATGTCTGGCAGAATTCAGCAGTGAAGCTCACTGATCCTGGGCATTTTTTGTTGGGAGGGCCTTTATTACTGATTCAATTTCTGACTCGTTTATGGGTCTGTTTAGGTTTTCTGTGTCTTCATGGTTCAATTTAGGTAGGTTGTATGTATCCAGGAATTTATCCATTTCTGATAGATTTCCCTGTTTGCTGGCATACAACTCTTTGTAATAATTTCTGATGACTTTTTATTTCTGCAGTGTCTATTGTTACATTCCCTATTTCATCTCTGATTTTATTTATTTGGGTCTTCTCTCCATTTTTTATTTTGTTGTGCTAATGGTGTGTCAATTTTGTTCATTTTTTTTTCAAAAAACCATCTCTTCCTTTTGCTGATCTTTTGTAATGTTTTTGTTAATTCAATTCTGTTGATCTCTTCCCTTATTTTAATTACTTCTCTTCTCCTACTAGTTTTGGGTTTGGTTTTCTATAGGTTTTCTAGATCCTTTAGATGCATTGATAGATCATTTTTTGGAGTCTTTCCAATTTCTTGATGTAGGCACCTATTGCTATAAACTTTCCTCTTAACACTGCTTTGCTGTATCCCATAAGTTTTGATATGTTGTGTTGTTATCTTCTTTTGCTTCCAGAAAGTTTTTTATTTCACTTTTGATTTCTTATATGACCCACTGCTCATTCAGGAGCATGTTGTTTAGTCTCCATGTGTTTTCATATGCTCTAGAGATTCCTGAGTTGCTAATTTCCAGCTTCATTCCTTTGTGATCTTAGAAGATGCATGGTATGATTTCCATTCTTTTGAATTTGCTGAGACTTGCTGTATGGCCTAGTATGTGGCCAATCCTAGAGAAAGTTCCATGCACTGCTGAGAAGAATGTGTATTTTGTAGTGTAGGATGAAAAGTTCTGTAGATATCTGTTAGACCCATTTGGGCTATAGTGTTGATTAAATCAACTGTTTTCTCATTGATGATTTTTTATCTTATTTATCTGTCCATTCCTGAAAGTGGAGTATTGAAGTCCCCCAATACTATTGTATTGGAGTCTACGTCTTCCATTAAGTTCCATAACATATCTTTTAAATAGCCTGGTGCCCTGTAATTAGGTGCATATACATTTATAATAGTTACATCTTCCTGTTGAATCGATCCCTTAATCATTATATAGTGCCCCTCTTTGTCTCTCTTAACAGTTTTTGTGTTAAAGTTTGTTTTGTCTGATATTAAGCTGGCTATGCCAGCTCTTTTTTGGTTTCTGTTGGCATGGAATATCTTTTTCCAACCTTTCACTTTTGATCTGCATGCACCTTTGTTGGAAAGATGTGTTTCTTGTAAGCAGCAAATAGATGGGTTTTGTTTTTAAATCCATTCATCCAGTCTGTGTCTTTCAACTGGAGAGTTGAGGCCATTTAGAAATTCAATGTGACTATTGATAAGTAGTGACTTTGCCTTGCCATTTTTCCAAAGATATTTCTAATATATAGGTGGAACTGTCTGTGATTATTTACTGAGAGATTTTCTTACTATACCTTCCTTCGTATTGACGACTGTGTTTCTGTGTTTCTGTGTGTAACACATCTTTAAGCATCTTTTGCAGGGCTGGACGAGTGGCGAAAATTTCTTTCAATTTCTGTTTGCTGTGAAAGGTCTTTATTTCACCTTCATTCACAAATGAGAGCTTTTCAGGATATAATATTCTGGGCTGGCAGTTGTTCTCTCTTAGTACCTGGGCTATATCTTGCCATTCCCTCCTAGCTTGTAGGGTTTCTGATGAGAAGTCAGCTGTGATTCTAATTGGAGATCCTCTGAGAATAATCTGGTGTTTCTCTCTTGCACATTTTAGAATCTTTATGTTTCACTGTGGTGAGTTTGAATACAATGTGTCATGCTGAGGATCTTTTCTGGTCATGTTTATTGGGAGTTCTCTGTACTTCCTGTACTTGGATGTCTCTTTCTTTCTCCAATCCCAGCAAGATTTCTGCTAGTATCTCACTAAAAAGGCCTTCTAATCCTTTCTCTCTCTCCATGCCTTCAGGAACTCCTAGAACCCGAATGTTGGATTTTTTAATAGTATTCTGTAGATTCCCAACAGTATTTTTTAGATTTCTAATTTCCTCTTCTTGTCTCTGGTTTGACTGTACTTTCCTGTGCTCTGTCTTCTAAGTCTGATATTCTCTCTTCTGCCTCACTGATTCAGTTTTTAAGGCTCTCAACTGTGGTTTTTTATTTGTTCTATTGCATTCTTCATTTCATTTTGATTTCAATATCTCAACTTCATGTTCTGTTAAATTCCTCATTTCATTTTGATTCCTCCTTAAGATTTCATTTTCATGAGAGAAATTTTCTTTCATGTCCTGCATAGATTTCAGTAGTTCATGCATTTGTTTTTGATTACTTCTAAATATTCTTATCATAAATTTTTGAATTCCATTTCTTACATTTCTTCTGTCTCGTCTTCTTCATAATCTTGTATTGAAGTGTCAGGTTCTTTTGGGAGTGTCACATTGTCTTCTTTATTCTTTTTTCCTCAGTTTTTGCATTTGTTGTTTGGCATTGTGTAGATATTCTTTTGTTTCTTCTTTTTTTCCCGCTGTGGTGGCTTTTCTTGTTGTTCTATGACTGTAGATAAGTGGACTATTTTCAGTGAATCTCTAGAGGTTTGCAGTGGGTGTGGCCAGAGAGTGCTGTTCAGTTTTTCAGGGTTAATGGTGTGCCTAAGGGGACAAACCCAGGTTTGGCATGGTAAACCTCTCTCTCTCTTTTTTTCAATCAGAAGCGAAGTAATTACACTAAGCTGAGCTCTTCTCCTCAATGGCGATCAATGCCTGAGCACTAGCCCCAGTGGGTATAATATTCATCTGCTCTGTCCCAATAACCACACAAAGGATCGGTGCAGTCCTCAGTGCAAGCTCAGATTCTCCTGCAATGTCTCTCACCAGGTAGCCAGGGATGCCTGAGCTTGTGGCATCTCCCACCGAGACTACTCACTTCTCAGCTACATCGTGAGTTCTCCCACACACCCTCACTTGTTTTTTTTTTTTTCCACAGAACCAGTTCATAAGTTCCACACATTCTTAGGTCTCAGTCTCCCGTTATTACTCCCCACCAGAGTCATGTTTTTCTGTTCACCTGATTGCCAGGTGCAGCCCTGAGTTGGTGCAGCTGTTACATAGGTCCAAAATGGTGCCTGGTCTGTCAGCTCATGTGCCTTTCTAAGTGAGTGGAGAGAGAGAATCATATCCATACCGTCCCTTTTATTTTTTTCTCCTGTAGTTAGGCTGATATACTTTCCCCCATGGGGCTTCAAGCCTCATTCCCTCTAGGCTCTTCCTGCTGCTTTTCCGCCAGTGTCTCAGGCTACTGCGGTTTCACCTCACCTCTCTTTCCAGAGCTGATGCGGAGGCTCTTGCAGCTGGGGTCTCAAACGGTGAGCACCTGTGCCCTCCACGTAGGTCAAACCGTGTCCCTCTAATTCTGGAAGAGTTTGCTCTGTCATTTTTTCCTAACTCTTCCCTGAGACTACCCTATCTCCACTTTTATTAAACTATCTTCTCCTGGACTATCAGTAAGCTCCCTCCCTATTCTGCCACCTTGGAACCCTCTCCGGAGAATTATTTTATATTACTTATTGTTTCAAATGTGTTGTTGTTTCAAAAGCACTCTCCCCAGCTGGATGGAAAGTGCCTTATGGACAAAGCTGGGCATATTTCAAGTGCACTATTAATGATGATTTATTAACTAACAAGGAAACACGAAACCTTTGCAAAAGACAAAAGCAAAAAGAAGAACATAATGGAGCTGAGAAAGACATAACTATTGGAAGCTACATCTTAGTCATTTCAATTTAGGGATAATTTCATACAGTATCATATTTGGAACAGTCTGCAGAGATGACCTCACCTAACCTTCTTATTTTCTAGAGATCCTTCACTGCTGACCCTTGACTTTTGCTAAAATCCTTTTCACTGATGTGAAGCTTATTATCTCTGTTCATGTCCACTATTAGATTCACCCATTCTGTAAAAGCTTTTCTTTATCAGTTCAGTGGTTGTTTATTGCACAACTCTTTCTCAGGTAGCATTCTAGATGCTAGGTATATCAACAGCAAGAGATTCAGTTCTCCCTCAGATAAAACTGAAATGGGTGTTGCTGTTTGGAAGGTAGCTCTCTTCCAAATGTTGCTTTTTGTTGCCTCCAGCATGTGGCTCTCTTATGTGCAGTTTAAAACTTCAGTGTTTTCCATGACCATCTTCTGTAACTCAGAAGTGATGGAAAGGGCATGAATGTGTGTGGGAGTTGTTAGGAGTCAGGCCTGAAAGTGATGCACATCACTTTTGCTCATCTTCCTTGGCTAGATCTCAGACACACACATGTAGCATAAAAGAAGCCTAGGAACAGGTTTCTAGCTATAGGCCAAAGAAGTGATTGTCTAGCTGGTTCTGCCACAGTGCTTTCACTCTGAATTTTCCAGATGAGATGAAGTGGTACTCTCCAAATATTATGCACTTGTCAATAGTGAGCCAAAATTCAGACTTGAGTGATCTGGCCCTACAGCCCATCCTCTCCAGTGATTCTTAATATGTGGCTCCCGGATCCCCACATCAGCATCACCTGGGAACTTCTTAGAAATGCATATTATTGGCCAGTGCCGCAGCTCAATAGGCTAATCCTCCACCTAGCGGCACCAGCACACCGGGTTCTAGTCCCAGTCGGGGTGCCATTTCTTTCCCTGTTGCCCCTCTTCCAGGCCAGCTCTCTGCTGTGGCCCTGGAAGGCAGTGGAGGATGGCCCAAGTGCTTGGGCCCTGCACCCCATGGGAGACCAGGAGAAGCACCTGGCTCCTGCCTTCGGATCAGCGTGGTGCGCCGGCCGCAGCGCGCCAGCCGTGGTGGCCATTGGAGGGTGAACCAATGGCAAAAAGGAAGACCTTTCTCTCTGTCTCTCTCTCACTATCCACTCTGCCTGTCAAAAAAAAAAAAGGGAGGAGACAAGATGGCGGAATAGGAAGGGAGCACATTGATAGTCCGGGGAGAGACAGTTTAATAAAAGTGGAGATACTGCAGGTTCAAGGAAGAGTAGGGGAAGAAACAGCAGAAGAAACTCTTCCGGAACGCGTGATTCACAGTGGATCTGCGTGGAGAGCGTGGGAGCCCACAGTTCGGGACACCAGCGGCAGACTCAACACACCAGCGCTGGAACGCGAGGTGAGCCGAACCTCAATAGCCCGAGACACCGGCAGGCAAGCAAAAAGAGGAGACTAGAGGGAAAGACCCCCGGGGGGGGGGGAGTTCACCAGGCTAACTAGAAGAGAGAGAGAGAGAGAGAGAAAGTGACTGGTACAGACATGGGTTTCTCTCTCTCCACTCACCTCTCAAAGGCGAGCAAGACAAAGAGCAGGCACCATCTTGGACATAGGTCATAAGCAGAGCGACCTCAGGTCTGCACCGGCCCTGAGCCTAGCAGAAAAACCTGACTCTGGGCAAGGCGAATTAACAGGAGATTAGGACCTAGTAAATTTGTGGTGCTACTGAACTGAGACTGTGAAAAAAAGAGACGGTGGGGGAGAGAACTCACGGAATTCACGTGAGTACTCTCCAGAGATGCTACAATTCCATAACTTTGGCAACCCAGTGGGAGACTGAAGGAGAATTTGAGCCCACTCTGAGGGCAGAACAGATTCCCTGTGTGGTCCTTAGGAAAGAGCTTCTGATCTCTGGCTCCTGTGGGTATATCATTTGCCTGCTAACTACTTCCAGCTTCGTTCAGCTGTGCGGAATTACTTCCCTTTTGAATCAAAAAAAGAAAGAAAGAGAGAGAGAGAGAGATCTACCACGTCTAACCTGGGAGTGTCACCTTTGGCACACCAAACAGAGCTCTCAGGCCACACCCATCTCAAGCCTCTAAGGCTCCATCAAAAACAGACAGTCCACTTAATCTAGAGTCATAGTATGACAAGAAAAAACACCACAGTGAAGAAACCAAGTATCTCCAATATGCCAAATAACAAACGCAAAAACCAAGGTAATAAAAACAAGGAAGTCACCATGACGCCCCCAAATGAAAAAGACACCCCAATTCAAGATTATGAAGATGATGAGATAGAAGAAATGCAAGAAGCAGATCTCAAAAAATTGATAAGAACATTAACAAGTTCTCAAAAACAAATTCTTGAACTGCAGAAATCCTTAATGGACAAGATAGAAAATCTCTCTCGTGAAAATGAAATATTAAGGAGGAATCAAAATGAAACGAAACAACTAGTACAACAGGAAACTGGGGTAGTGACGAGAAATCATAATGAAGTGAAGAATTCAATAGATCAAATTAAAAACACAATAGAGAGCCTTACAAACAGAATGGGTGAAGCAGAAGAGAGAATTTCGGACTTAGAAGACAGAGAACAGGAAAGGATACAGTCAGACCAAAGAAAAGAAGAGGAAATTAGAAATCTAAAACATATTGTCCGGAATCTTCAGGATACTATTAAAAAACCCAACATTCAGGTTCTAGGAGTTCCTGAAGGCATGGAGAGGGAGAAAGGATTAGAAGGCTTTTTAGTGAGATATTAGCAGAAAATTTCCAAGGTTTGGAGAAGGACAGAGAAATCCTAGTACAGGAAGCTCACAGAACCCCTAATAAACATGACCCAAAGAGATCCTCACCACGACACGTTGTAATTAAACTCTCCACAGAGAAACATAAAGAAAAGATCCTAAAATGTGCAAGAGAGAAACGTCAGATTACTCTCAGAGGATCTCCAATCAGACTCACAGCTGACTTCTCATCAGAAACCCTACAAGCTAGGAGGGAATGGCGAGATATAGCCCAGGTACTAAGAGAGAACAACTGCCAGCCCAGAATATTATATCCTGAAAAGCTCTCATTTGTGAATGAAGGTGAAATAAAGACTTTTCATAGAAAACAGAAATTGAAAGAAATTTTCGCCACTCGTCCAGCCCTGCAAAAGATGCTTAAAGATGTGTTACACACAGAAACACAGAAACACGGTCATCAATATGAAAGAAGGTAAAGGAAGGAAACCTCACAGTAAAAGATCACAGGGAAATCAAAGCATATATTAGAACTTATCTTTGGCAAATGGCAGGGCAAAGTTACCACTTATCATTAGTCACATTGAACGTTAATGGCCTGAACTGTCCAGTTAAAAGACACAGATTGGCTGATTGGGTTAAGGAACAAAACCCATCTATTTGCTGCTTACAAGCCACTATGGTAGTCAGTCTGGAGATTCCTCAGAAACCTGAATATAACCCTACCATTCAACCCAGCCATCCCACTCCTTGGAATTTACCCAAAGGAAATGAAATTGGCAAACAAAAAAGCAGTCTGCACATTAATGTTTATTGCAGCTCAATTCACAATAGCTAAGACCTGGAACCAACCCAAATGCCCATCAACAGTAGACTGGATAAAGAAATTATGGGACATGTACTCTATTGAATACTATACAGCAGTCAAAAACAACGAAACCCATTCATTTGCAACAAGATGGAGGAATTTGGAAAACATCATGCTGAGTGAATTAAGCCAGTCCCAAAGGGACAAATATCACATGTTCTCCCTGATTGGCGACAACTAACTGAGCACCAAAGGGGAAACTTGTTGAAGTGAAATGGACACTGTGAGAAACAGTGACTTGATCAGCTCTTGTCCTGACGGTTGATGTACAATGTAATACTTTATCCATTTTAGTATTTTGTTGTTGTTGTTCTAGTACCATTGGTTGAACTCTGTAATTAACACACAATTGTTCCTAGGTGTTTAAGTTTTAACTGAAAAGTGATCCCTGTTAGGAATTTGGAAAACATCATGTTGAGTGAAATAAGCCAATCCCAAAGGGACAAATACCACTTGTTCTCCTTGATAGGTGACAACTAACTGAGCACCAAAAAAGGAAACCTGTTAAAGTGAAATGAACACTATGAGAAACGGTGACTTGATCAGCCCTCACCCTGACTGTTGAGCAGCTTAATATGCTATCCCTCTTAATATTTTTGTTTGTTTTTCTACTTAATACTTTTGGTTGAATACTGTACTCAATACACAATTCTTCTTAAGTGCTGAAACTTAACTGAAAAGTGATCGCTGTTAAATATAAGAGTGGGAATAAGAGAGGGAAGAGATGTGCAATTCGGGACATGCTCAACCTGACTTGCCTCAAACAGTGGAGTTAGAAACAGACCAGGGGATTTGAATTCAATCCCATCGAGGTGGCATGTACCAATGCCATCTCACTAGTCCCAGTGATCAATTTCTGTTCACAGTTGATCATAATGATAGGAGTAAGAACCAAAGGGATCACATAAACAAGAATAGTGTCTGCAAATACTAGCTGATAGAATCAAAAATGGAGAGAATGGTCCAACATGGGAAGTGATACACAGCAGACCCATAGAATGGCAAATGTCCTAACAGCACTCTGGCCTCATAATCAGCCCTTAAGGCATGCGGATCCATTTGAAATACCCATGAGAGTATTTCAGGCATGGAAAGCCAAGACACTCTGGCAAAAAAACAAAAAAACAACAACAAAAAAAAACCTAAATGAAAGATCTCCACGAGTGTGATCCCAGTGGAAAGAACGGGTCATCAAAGAAGGAGGTACCTTTCTCTGAAGGGAGGAGAGAACTTCCACTTTGACCATGGCCTTGTCTAAAAATGATCCGAGTCAGTGAACTCAGGGGGCTTCCATAGCCTTGGCAGCTCATGACAAGAGCCTAGGGTGATTACTGATGCCATAAACAAGAGTGTCAATTTGTTAAGTCAACAACAGGAGTCACTGTGCACTTACTCCTCATGTAGGATCTCTGTCCTTAGTGTGCTGTACATTGAGATTTAATGCTATAACTAGTACTCAAACAGTATTTTTCACTTTATGTTTCTGTGTGGGAGCAAACTCTCGAAATCTCTACTTAATGTATGCTAAACTGATCTTCTGTATATAAAGAGAATTGAAAATGAATCTTGATGTGAATTGAAGGGGTGGGGGAGTGGATAAGGGGAGGGTTGCGGGTTGGAGGGACCTTATGGGGGGGAAGCCATTGTAATCCATATTCTGTACTTTGGAAATGTATATTCATTAAATAAAAGTTAAAAAAAAGGAAATGCATATTATTGGAACTCACCCCAAATCTGCTGACTTGAGGTACAGTAATTTGTGTTTTAATATGTCCTCCCTGATTCTCACAAGCACTGTACTATAGTAGTACTGTACTTGCACTACCTTTTATTTAAGGGCTTCCCCAGTATTTTTCTAGATAGCCATTAATACTGTCATTTATATAAAAGTATATGAGAAAAATAAACATTTAAAGTTATTTTGACTTCAAATGCAGGAATGTTATTTGCACTGTTTAATTTTAAATAATGGCACCTCTATTATAGTGTTGCTTTTAAAGTATTATTTATGAAATTGTGTTTTCTTACTAATTTCTTATCATTTAGAATGCTTTTTTTTAATCTTCCACAACTTCTAGTGATTCACTTTCCAAATAGAAAGCATTCAGTAATCATTGGTTTAATTGAATGGCAATATATTGTATGTTCCTCTCTAAATTGAAGATATTTAAGGAGCAGCTTTGGATGCTAAAATTTTTCAATCATATTCTCCATGACTATTAAAAACTTAACAGAAAGGAAAATTTAATATCTTTATTGTAAATTGACAGCAAGAGAAAAACTTCTGGGTTTTTAAAAGAAGATTTATTTTATGTATTTGAAACACAGAGTTATGGAGAGAGATAGAGACAGAGAGAGAGGTCTTCCAACCACTGGTTCACTCCCCAAATGGCCACAACAGGTGGAGTCAGGCCAATCTTGAAGCTGGGAGCCAGAAGCTTCTTCCAGGTCTCCCACATGGGTGTAAGGGTCCAAGGACTTGGACTATCCTCCACTGCTTTCCCAGGCCGTAGCAGAGAGCTGAATCTGAAGTGGAACAGCTGGGACTCGATCTGGCACCCATATGGGCTGTCAGCATTGCAGGCCCAGGCTTTAACATGCTGTGCCAGAGCTCTGGCCCCAAAACTGCTGTTTTGAGTATGGAAATTTACAATGAGCTATTCAAAAATTATTAGTTCTTAAAAAATCTGCACAGATTTCTATTTTTCTTATGAAATAATTTTCTAAATTAGCTAATATAATGCACACACTAAAACACATTAAAATATACCTTTCATTGTTGGGTATTTCACACACTCTAATAGAATTTTAGAGTATTTTAGTAATATTGTGAAATATATATATATTTGCTTTTCATCCCTGTTTCCTCACATAACTTATAGAATCCTTGGAGTCTCCAGAGATAGGTGTTTTTTTCTTGTGCTAATGAGTTAACTGGTGGCTGGCAGCCCATAGGTAGATTTAGATTGAGGGGATGGTCACATCAAAGACCAGGGCAGAATTAGAGGGCTGGAACCATACCCCAAGCTCTGGGGGGAAAGAGGGGCTCAGGTTTATGTTGATCAGCCAGGGCTGATGATTTAATCAGTCATTTGTAGGTGATAAAGCTTCCATTAATGACCAAATGGATAGAGCTCAGCTGAGCTTCTGGATTGCGAACATATAGAAATTTCTGGAGAGTGGCACACTCTGAGAAAACATGGTAGCTCCACATCCCTCACCCTGGGCATATATTCATTTGTATCCTTTATAATATCTCTTTATAATAAACCAGGAAATGTAAATGAAGTGTTTCCCTGAGTCCTGTGAGCCACTCTAACAATTCAGCTGAATCCCAATTTATAGATAAGCCAGAAATATAGATGACAACCCTAATTGTGATTAGTGTCTGAGGTGGAGACAATCTTCTGATACTGAGCTTTCAACATGTGGGATCTGACTCTGTCTCCAGGTATATATTGTCAAAATAAAAATGAGTTACAGAATACACAGCTAGTGTCTATGGCAGAACTGATTCCTTGCTTAGGGTGTGTAGAGAAACCCTCCACACTTCGGGGGTCAGAAGTGTTCTGTGTTGTAAGAGTGTAACATGAGAAATTGGATTTGTTTTCTTCTATATCCTCAGAATGTCTAAAATAATTTTTGGTGCTTCATGTAAATAATGATTCTATATGGAAGTATTTATCATGGGGCCAGCATTGTGGCATAGTGGGTGAGGTCTCCGCCTGTGACGCTGGCTTTCCATGTGGATGCCAGTTCGAGACCGGGCTGCTTCACTTCTGATCCGGCTCCATCCTGGTGCACCTGGGAAAGCAGTGGAAGATGGCCCAAGTGCTTTGGCTCCTGAGCCCACAAGGGAGACCTGGAGGAGATTCCAGTCTCCTGACTTCAGCCTGGACCAGCCCTGGCTGTTGCGGCCATTTGGGGAGTGAAAGAGCTAATGGAAGATCTTTCTCTCTCTGTCTCTCCCCCTCAATCTCTGTAATTCTGCCTTTCAGATAGGCAAAATAAATACTTAAAAAAGAGAAGTATTTATCATGCACTAGACTATCTGAAGAGTGATATTTCCTGAATGTTGTTTGCATAGTGTCTCATGTAAATTTTACTGTTAGATGTGACTGTTATCTTGTATATTTCATCACCTCCCTTCTTCTCTTACCAATAAATAAGGATATTGTGAGGATAGGCAGAACACACTTTATGCTTATAAGTGATAGCAAGTAATCATCAAATTTTTCCATATTTCTATTTTATGTTTAAAATAAAATTCAAACATTTATCTATATATTATGAATTACACTGGTGTAGCTAAACGTTTCCTTATAACTGAGTCAAATATAATTTAGTATTACTAAATAAAGAAGGGTGATTCATGTGCTATTGACCAAGTTCTAATGGTTAATTAATAGCAGTGGATTATAACCACTGTCCATGCACAGTCACTATTATAGCAAAAGGAATTTTAATTAGCTGTGTGAAACCTTAGTCAAATATACCTGTGAGCTAGTTCTTTTAATTTGCAAAGGTATTATCCTAGGTTTTTGATTTGGGCTCTCTATTAGCCAAAGATAGTGATTACGACTTCCCTGATCTTTTATTATCTTCCTTTCTCTTGTTCCCTCTTCTCTATCCACATTATCCTAACAAATTTGATAGTGGAATCACAGGTTTTCATTTTCTGAATGATGAACCAGACATTCTAACCTGCCCTCATGTGATTCTTCTCCAATTTCCCCCACTTTTTTGGTTCTTGGTTCTAGTGTAGTTGCTAGAGTTTGGAATACTGACTAGCTTTTCTAATCAGTATGATATTCACTCACTCCAATTTTGGCTTGAAGGTAACTTATACTTGGTTAGTGCTTTCAGTGCACTTATACATAGCTCAGAACACTGCATTTGGGATGATCTGAGAAAGACTGGAATATGAGTGCTGAGAGAAAACCATATCCTTCAGCTTATATTTCTGACTGTTCAGAAATACACGTAAACTGACATATACATATATATATATATATATGTACACACACATACATTTGTGTGTGAACAATACAATTAAAATATTAAAAATAGAAATTAAATCCAGCTTGAGATTAAGGTGAGTGAGTGAATCATGTGCACAATTAAATTAGCATTGTGCAGAATTGGAACCAGAAGGGGCATAGAGCATAACAGCTCTCTTCCCTATGGGATGGCTTTTCCATCTGTACATTACAGGCCTGCCACCAAATAATGAATGGTAAGCTATCCCAAGATGACAGGTGGCAGAAGAATACAGAAGAATCCCGTTAGCCAACTCCTACAGTATGTATTCCGGGAGGTACTCCTCAAATATTTTTTTCCTTAAAGAGTACCTATTATCAGAAATTAAATAAGTAAATTTCTTTACCTCATGACCACCTGTAGAGAGAAGTGTGCATTAAAGATATTAAAGGGAAAGCATAAAGAATGGGAGCACTAAGGCTATTTTTTGAGTAACCAGGTTAATTATCCTATCTAGAAAGGTCTCTAAGGAATTCTATCTCCTGTTTACAACCCATGAATTTGGAGATAGCATTGGGACAGAGAATACAGCTAAAATTAAGCCAATCTGCACGTTGCATTTTCAGCACACAGTGAGCAATTCACTGACGGTTTCATGATCATTTAGGAGTCTAGGAGACAAACTTAGGCTTTTCTCAAGGCCTCAGAGGAAAAGACACTCTGTTATATGAACATAAGAGATTGTAGGGGGCTATATTACTGCCTTCATACTGCTACTACATGGAGCTTGAGACAGAAGCAAATAAAATAGAAAAACAGAGATAGTGAGATGGAGAAAAACAGTCTTGATGGCATTTTTGAGCACTGAATTCAACTGTGCCAAGGAAAGTGATTTGTTAAAAAAATTGGAACTCCTCTGAAAGTTTTAGACTTTATTGAAATTTTCTGGTGCTTAATTTATTTCAACTCTAGTCAGATATTACTTTCATGTAGTATTGATAAGCATAATATAATGATATAAGGTATAACCGGTGGAGTCACAATGCTTTTACAGAAATGATACAGTATTCCTGAAAATACAATGTAGATTAAGGTTTTTTAATTTTTTAATTAGTCCTATTAGCAAATGGTTGACTCTCAGTGGGTGCATATTTAAGAAGTTAGTTGCTGTACCTATAAACAAAGAAATGTTAATGTTGCATTTTCCAAAAGAGATAATAAATAACCATCTTAAGATGAATTTAAAAGTGTAAGTATTAAAAAATTCCAATAATTCGATAATCTTCCAAGATATCTTTTGAAGCAACTGAAATAAAAGACTAGACTTCAGTTAACAAAGCCTTTTTTTCCAACCTGATGATTAAAGGAGGGAGTTTTTCCTTTTTGTTTTTTAAGGAGGTGTGGGGAGCAACTCAGACTAGACTGTTACTTGAATTAAGACTTATTCTATGCATCTGGTCTCCCACAATATGGCGCTGGCAGAGGAGGAAACAGCTTCTACACAGCTGCCTCCAGTTCAACCAATAAACAGCAGGACCTGCTCCTGATTGGAGGAGAGCAGCGTACTCGGCGTGTGGGTAGCAGAGTTGGGATTGGTGGAAGAGGACTATAAAGGAGGAGAGAGACAACATGCACCAGGAACATCTAGGGGAACACCTGTGCAGCCCCCGAGAGAGCCGGCCGGCGGTGTGCCGCTCCCCCGCGGAAGTGGGGAAAGTGGCAGGGGGAACCGCCCTTCCACAGAGGTGGAAGGGACGGTAGCCAACCCGGGAAGAACCAGCAGCAAACCCGGGGAGGGCCGAGCAGACAAAAGAACAGCGCAGGGTCCTGTGTCGTTCCTCCACGAAGACGGGGAGCGACATAATGGTGCCGTGACTCGGATATGAAGCTTAGGAGGGATAATGGTGCCGTGACTCGGATATGAAGCCTAGGCAGGGTTTAGTGTCGTTCCTCCACGAAGAGGGGTAGCGACATAATGGTGCCATGACTCAGATAGGAAACCTAGGAGGGAAGAAGCGGGAAGAAGTGGGAAAATACCGGAGAGAGAGACTAGCAAAGAGCCTAGGGAAAAGCCGGACAGAAAAGGTGCCAGAAGAAGCTATCGAAAGCCTAGGCATAGACTCGGATACGGACTATGGGGGGAAGCTGGGAGAAATCTCTAAGGTCGAAAGCGAAAGTGAAAGCTAGAAGAAACTTAGACTCGGATATGGACTGTGGGGAGAAGCCAGGAGAAATGAGAGGGGAATATTGTTGGAAGAAAAGTTAGGAAACATACCAGGTAAAGAAAAATATGTTAGGGAGGATGTAGCCGCGGGGGCAGGCTGAGGCGGAGACGTAAGCTAGCTTGGGATTCTTCAAGTCAGCCCGGGGAGCAAAAGGCGTAAACCTAAACCAGAGGCGGAGACGCGTAAGCCAGGTTGGAATCCGTCAGATTAGCCCGGGGAGCAAAAGACGGGAAGCCAAACCGAAAGGCGCAGACGTGAGCTAGGTTGAATTCGCCAGGTCAACTTAGATTGAATACCAGTGGTGGAAACGTAAGCTAGGCTGTGTGATTCGCGGAAGCCACTGCGTGCAGAGAGAGCACGCGGGGCACAAATGGGGAGAGTGCACGGGGCGCGAGTAGGAAACGCGGGGCTAGCGTGAGGCCGTGGTGCGGGCGCGAAGGGCGCAGAGACCGCGGAGCGCGCGCGAAGCCGGGAAGCGGCGCAGAGCCGGGAAACCGCCGTGGGGCGAGTCGCCGAGAAGCAGCCTCGGGGCGGGCGCCGGGAAGCCGCGAAGATAAGAGAAAGAGAAGTTTAGAAATAAAATGAGAGAAATAGGAATGCTGGCAGATAGAAGTAAAATAGGAGAAATAGGAATGCCCGGAGATAGAGAAATAGAGAAAAATAAGGCCTCCCCACAACATGGCAATGAGGGCTTGGATTCGGTCTGCCTGATTAGTAAGACGATAAGCACCTGTGGGCGGCTACAGGTCACCGAAGACAGGCACATTATCAACACCAATAAGTCTCCCCACAAGACGGCAATGAGAAGGCTTGGATTTGATTTGCCTGATTGGTAGGGCTTGTAAGCACCTGCAGGCAGTTCTAGCAGAGCAGAGCATGCGCTGCAGGGCACCGAACACAGGCACGCATCAGCGCCTAAAAACCTCCTCACAACATGGCGAAGAGAGGACCCGGATTCAGTTTGCCTGATTGGTAGGGCTTGTAAGCAGCTGTGGGCAACTCTAGCAAGCAGAGCAGAGTGTGTGCCGTGGGGCACCAAAGACAGGCACGTATCAACGCCAAAAAATAAAAAGAAAGGGGGAATTGTGGGGAGCAACTCGGACTAGACTGTTACTGGAATTAAGACTTATTCTATGCATCTGCTCTCCCACAATATGGCGCTGGGAGAGGAGGAAACAGCTTCTACACAGCTGCCTCCAGTTCAACCAATAAACAGCAGGACCTGCTCCTGATTGGAGGAGAGCAGTGTACTCGGCGTGTGGGTAGCAGAGTTGGGATTGGTGGAAGAGGACTATAAAGGAGGAGAGAGACAACATGCACCAGGAACATCTAAGGGGAACATTTATCTGAAGGAACACCTGTGCAGCCCCCGAGAGAGCCGGCCGGTGGTGTGCCACTCCCCCGCGGAAGTGGGGAAAGTGGCAGGGGGAACCGCCCTTCCACAGAGGTGGAAGGGTCGGTAGCCAACCCGGGAAGAACCAGCAGCAAACCCGGGGAGGGCCGAGCAGACAAAAGAACAGCGCAGGGTCCTGTGTCATTACTCCACGAAGAGGGGGAGCGACAAGGAGGGAGTTTTTTCCCCCTCCCATTTTTGAGCAGTATTTCAAAGATGATGAGAGAATGAGTGAATCTGTTGAGTAAACCAAAACACTCTCCTCATAAAGGATCAGCTATGTCCACAAGATGTGAATGTATATTATATACCTGTCTGTTGACTCAGTTTAGATCTGTGAATACAGTGGAGACAACAGTTGCTATGAGCCAGCAAGTTAAAGAATCAAAAGATCTAATTGGAAATCTTAGCTCCTGTACTCCATAAGTAAATGGCCTTGGACAGGTTACCTAAACTTCTTCAAATTTTAAGTTCCTGATCAATAAAATGAAATTAATAAATGCTAGTTACTACTCCTTACTTTTTTTATTATAAAGGTATTTTTCATTTGTAAAGTTTTTCTCTATGCCATTTGTTACACCAACCACAAAAACACACATACATTCTTAAACTCTATGAGGCAGATATTTTAATCCTTATTTTATAGATGTGGAAACTGAGGCTCAGATAAATAAAAATTAAGTATCTTATGATCACATGGCTTGGATGTGATGAAACTGAAATTTGAGCAAAAGTCCATCTGAATCCAGAAACAATGATTGTAACCCACAAAACTAACCGCTATGGACTATAATAATTAAAAACAAATTGGGACCTGCAATTTTACCCAAATCACAATTACTCCATAGTATGGGGAACATTTACTAATTTTGTTTATTTCTTAGATGGTTCAGCAATGTATAAAGGGAAAACTATGTGTAAAAATCTTAAACCTCAGAATTCTGTCTTTGGGATATAACTGAAATAAATAGACCTTGTAGTTGTGAAACTGTAGGCAGAATGAGCAACTTATAAAGCATAAAGGCAGAGCAATGAGCCAGTAAGTATTGTAAGATGTGACCACAGTCACTCAGAAGATAACAGAACAAATCTCCCCTCACAGTGGAAAGATCATTCAAAAAATTGCACTGAACTCCATTGTGACAGAATCTTCATCAACCCAAAACTCTAGGCAACCAATGACACTGATTGAGATGGGCAAATAATATGAGACAGGAGTTAATGAATCTACATATGCTGTGAAACTTCCCTAATATACCAAATCTTTACTCTGGTATGAAGCTATCTCTGGTATGGTTCTATCAGTTCTAGAATTTTAGAAGTGATGATGTCTAGATGGGTCATAAGCTAGTGTCAAATGCTGGGAGTCACATTAAGAACCTGTGATTTCTGGACAACAAGCCATACTTTTTGAGTCAAATGTTCTAGTTTCATGTTACTTTATATTTACTTGTTCTTTGTTATCCTTGCACTTCAGGTAAAATCTGGTTTAAAGAATTTGTTCAATTATTCTGTGATTTTTTTATCTGGGACCAAGGATAATAGTGGTCAAAACATTGAAAAACAGTTGTTCATTCACATATGGAGATGTTCTGTAAATCAAATAGCACTTTTTTTTTATAGCGATCATCTCTTAATTATCTAACGAACAACCAATTTCAAATCTAATTTGAATCTTGTTAAATGTTTAACCCTGATGAATTCTTTTGCCTTCTTAAAAGGTTTTATTGCTTGAA
Source organism: Oryctolagus cuniculus (assembly GCF_051225735.1). Lineage (NCBI taxonomy): Eukaryota > Metazoa > Chordata > Mammalia > Lagomorpha > Leporidae > Oryctolagus > Oryctolagus cuniculus. Next base: position 6,804,765 of record NC_142888.1, on the reverse strand, counting down.
TTACTTCACTCCTAGTTTTCTGCTAAGTTTTTTATATCTTTTTTTTTTTTCAAATTCCTTCATGAGCTCTTCTTCTGCCCAATATTTAATGTTAGTTTTCCTTCCAGGGTTCTCAGTGCCCTGGGTACTGTTGACTTTATACATACCTTTTACACATTATGCATACCAAATCTGGGTAATTTCATTGTCTTGATCTTAATCACTTAGGACTCATAGACTACACATCATGAGATACACAACACTAAGCCTTACATAATGAACAGAATTTGACCCTGTTGTTATACGAGATAGGCAGAATGGACCCACACACAAACCTAAAATTGGTTTAGATATTGAGAATGATAATACACATGTACCAAGAGGGTATGAAAAGATTATTTGTCATATAATGAGGCTTTCTGGAGAGAGCAGTGTAGGCTCCCCCAAAGGTCCAAAAGTGGTTCGAGAGAATAGAGAGGGGTGACTGCTTTGGATTTTATTGTGGTTATGTTACCAGAGAAATTGCAGGGTTCTTGTCTTCGTGCAAGAAAGAATTCAGGCGTGAGACAGAGAGTAGTGGGAGGTAAAATAGCAAGGTTTATTAGGGAAGGGACATCCGTAAGTGTGGATGGGCACCTCTCCAGACAGAGCTTGAGAGACTGGCGGGGGAGGTAGAGGTCACATGGTTGAGTGGAGAGATTATACCTGGTCAGACCAGGCGGGCGGCTCAGCAGAGAGGCAGAGGGGTGAGCACGCAGTCCGGTTGAGGCCGGGGGAGGGGGGGCGTTTAAGGAGATGGATCTTTGTCTTCACACATCTCCTCCTGAAACAAAGGATTTTATGGCTGTAAATATAAAGAAGCTCCTATCTGTTTTCCCTTGAAGGTATCAGACAGGAGGAAGCCTAGCTGGCGCCATCCTGGGTTCAGAGGAAGGGTGAGCAGGACCCCCTAGAGTATGGGGATCCGGAGCAGGGTGTTTGAATGCAGATACTAGGCTGCATCTGGGAGATTGTGGAAGATTTGTCAGGCAGAAGGGGCGGGGACTTCCACCTGGCAGGTTATCAGGTAGAAGGGGGCAGGACAGGATTCGAAGACCAGGCTGCCCCTGAAACATTGTCAGGATGACTTTGAGATGCAGATGCATATGCTGGACATAGACGTCTTCTCTTTAGGCCTTTATGTCACACACACATAAGCTCATAACTGACTTCCTACCTAACAGTTAGGTAGTGAGACTGAGTTGAAAATTCCTTTGCTTGGACTGAAGCTTGAAAGATTTGAACTTACCCCTGGCACCAAAGAAAGGAGCATCCAGGCTACCTTATCAACTCATCTAGATGTATAAGAAGAGGAAATCATGGGGGTTTAAAAGCTGTAATCAGTCAGGTATCAAAAATGGAGTCAGATTTTTTATTATAGACCCCCATCAAAACTAAGTCACAGTTAATTTAGATTTGACCACTACTTCTACATGTATTCTCAAATCCATGTTTTTAATCTAATTGTTTTTTCTGAAATATAGAATTAGCAGGCTTACCTTTCTTCTACTTGGAGGTCTGACAGAGCCTTCAAGTTCAACATGTTGAAAACTGAGTTCTTATTCCAACTGAAGATAATAATCTCTCAATTTACCCAGTTTTCCAAATTAGGAACATGGGAGGTGTCCTAGGTGTCTCTCTCTTCTTTTTTTATATTTTATTTAATTATTTGAGAGGTAGAGTTACAGATGGAGAAAGGGAGAGACAGAGGGAAAGGTCTTCCAGCTGGCTGGTACCACAACTGCTGGAGCTGAGCCAATCCAAAGCCAGGAGCCAGGAGCCTCCTTTGGGTCTCTCATGTGGGTGCAGGGGCCCAAGCACTTGGGTCATCTTCCAATGCTTTTCCAGGCCATAGCAGAGAGCTGAATCAGAGGAGGAACAACCAGGACTTGAACTGGTGCCCATATGAGATTCTGATGCTGCAGGTGGAGGGTTAGCCCTAGGCCACAGCACTGGCCCTCTCTCACTTCTTGCCACCTCTCTACACTTTTCTATTAGTCTTAAGGTCCTGCTGATTTCTTACTAATTCTACTTTTGATGACTTTTCTGATCCATACTCTCCTCCTCTTCTAGATTCCCATTTTACTACTTAATACCAGCTAATTCAGTCCCTTATAGTTTCTTAACAGGACTATTGTAATATATCCAGATTCTAATGGCTGCTGTGCTTCTAATAGCACCCTCCATGATTTTCAAGAACCCCTGCCTACTACATTTACCATCTTCACTGCTGATGAAAATATGATCATGTTACTCTCCTATCTAAAATTCCTGTTATTCTTGACTAGGCATACATTAGAGTATATGTCCTTGAATGGCTTATGAAAGCTTTTTTGCTTGTGTCTCAGACTACTTTATTGCTCTGGTCTACCTACTCCTTATACTGACTTTCATTGTTCCAAATTTACCCTGAGTGTAAACTATAACAATATGTTCAACTCCTCAAGTGACCTGAAGTCAATTTTTGTCCCTTTGCCTTTTCATATGCTGCTGCTTTTGCCCTGAGGACCCCATATGTCCCTATCCTCCAGACAACCCTATTTATTCCTTTTCTCCTGATGCAAATAATGTCTCTCCTGTGAGGCTTTTCTTAACTCTCCCAGGCCATGTTGCAAACATAGCATCCTGAATATAATGAGTATAGTAACCAGCTATTTATTCTGGGACTGACACCTGTGTTGTAGGTAATCTGTATGATGTTTGGGAGCTGAAAATTGAGATCCTTTTTTTAAACTATGCAGTGATTGGGAATATCTGGCCTGCATTCTGTATAAGTCCTGTGAAACCATTTGGTCTAGTCCTGCCAAGGTAACTGCAGGTGGGACTCGAAATTTAAAATGTCTATAGCAAGCCTATAAGTTAAGTTAATGATTTTGTATGGCCTGTGAATGACACTATAAATGCCCAAATGGCCCTTGGCAGTATAAAGGTTCTCCACCCCTGAGAGGATATGAAGGCAAAGAGAGTTACAGTGAGTTACCCAAGATCATATTGCTACCAATTAATAGATCTTGAATTTTAACACAAAGTTATATCACATAAATATTCCATTTCTAAGGTTTATATGTTTAATGACCTGTCTCCCTATAGTCATTTTTGTATTGCCTAGAACAAACACATAGTAGACATCCCTTCCACATGTTGAAGAAATCATTATCTGTAAGGTGGACTAAGCAAATGCCAAAGAACAACATGATATAGGCATTATATTCATATTAAAAAGTTAGACCATATAATAATATTTAAAATCTGGGAAACTGATTAGGAAAAGGCTGAGAATAGGTGGTAATTTTTCTTCTTCCCTGCTCAAATATAAATGAGGGAAAATGGCTATTAATTCTTAAAAACCATAAATGATTGAGATGGAAACAATGTAAAAGGTCAGTAACAGTAAAATGTCACAGCATCCCCTTCCCTCACTTACATCTTGAATGGTCCATAAAGAGAAATGACTCTGGCTTCTGCCATCTGTTCCCTGCATCAAGAATAAGTACCAAGGAAATGATTGAGGATTGAGAATGCATTTTATGCAAGAACTGTCACACAAAGAGCAGACATTAAGACTGCAATTGCAGTGCTCAAATTGAAGAGTTGAACAGTGGCCAAAGATGGGAGAAAGTCTAACATCTGGCAAGTCAAGAAAAGATGGGAAAATGATTCTCATTGTTTAACTTTCAAAGGTGATCTCTTAAAAACCATGCAACCTAATTGCAGCTCTAGTGTCAATGCAGGAATGTCTTTTCGCATCACTCAAATCTACCCTCCCTGAGTTCCATTCTTGCCTATTGATCTTACACATCCCTTGTGATGTAGTTCGAATGCTACCTCTTTGGTGAAACATTCCCTAGTCTCTCAGTACTGATAACCTACCCTCTTTACTTACAAAGAACCCAGTTTATATCTAAATTTAGCACCCTTTAGTTAGGCTCTGGACCAAATTTGAGCTTCTTAAGAACGAAGAAAAATTCTTTATCTCCCAAGATTGTGCTAACCACATAGTAGAGGGCTGAGCTTACACTAGGCTTTCAGTGAAGGGAAATGAAACAAATCTGTTGAGGTAAAAGAATGACTCACTTGTAAACATCTTTCTTACCCAAATGACTTGTTCCTCTAAGGATAAGTTTTAAAGAATCAGGATGTCTCAAATAGTCTCCTTTGAGCCCTGTTTGTATTTGAAATTTTTTATTGAAATTTTAGCCTCTGAATTGCACTCTTTGTTAAGAAAAATTACTTCTTTGGAGAGAAAGTTCAGATATTATGTGTAATTTTGCCTGAGTCATGCTTTAATATTCTTTTAACTTTGTAAATAGTCAACCTTGATTCACTGTTGGATTTCTTGGAAAGCATCTCAAGCAGCTACTGCTGCCACCCCACTACTTAAAATGTTGGCCAGGATCTGTTTGTCCTAACTATCTGGGAGGTCTAAGCAATAGGCCTCTAACTGAAGAGAGAGCCCTTGGGAAGCAGCATCCAAAGAGTGGGCCTAAAATTCTGTAGTGTGTAGGAAATGGGAAAAGAGAATTTTAGGCAGAGAAAATAAATGTTAAAAAGGAGATTGAAAGAGAGAGAGAACACAAAATTTGTTCTCCTCACCTTAAAGACTGCACATTTTATTTATTCATTTGCCTATCCACTTCAGACCCAGAATAAGACGTTTTTCTAAGGCCATTTTGTAAAATGGAAGAAGACTAGAATTAGTAATATTATTGCAGCATATAGGCACATGTAGAATGACTCAGCCATCACCAGTTTTCAGTTATGTGCTATATTGTCACATCAATTAGAATGATTTTCACTGCAAATAACAGAAAAACCAACTCAAAATCATTTCAGCACAGGGAATTTAGGACTTCACATGACAAACTCTCTGGAGATAAGGTGGCTGCATCGTTTATTTCAGGTGTTCAATACTTTCATTATGGTCCCAGGTTCTTATTTATTTGAAAAGCAGAGTTACAGAGAGACAGAGAGAGAAGGAGAGAGAGAGAGAGAGAGAGAGAGAGAGAGAGAGAGAGAGAGAGAGAATATCTTCCATCTTCTGATTCCCTCCCCAAAGAGAGAGAGAGAGAGAGAGAATATCTTCCATCTTCTGATTCCCTCCCCAAATGGCCACAACCAACCAGGCTGGGCCAGACAGAAGCCAGGAGTCTCCCATGTGGGTTCAGGGGCCCAAGGACTTGGACCATCCTCTGCTGCTTCCCAGGCACATTAGCAGGAAGCTAGATCATATGTGGAACAACCAGGGCTAGAACTGCTCTCATGTTGGATGCCAGCACTGCAAGTCATGACTTTAAGCCACTACGTCTTGGCGCTGGCCCCCAATTTCTTAATATTCTGTCTGGTAGCTCTCCTTGAGGTTATAAAATGGTTGCAATAGCTCCACCATTACCTTTTGGTACACTGAAGTTCAGAGGTAGAAAATTGTTCATATTTCTTGTTTCCCTTAAGAGTTATGAAACATTTCCCAGAAATAGCCCCTGAATCTAGTCACAGATCTCCTTTCATATCTCACTGGCCAGGATGGGTTGGTGATAAAATAACTATGTTGGGCTTCATCAACTCAAGAGTCACCCACTGAGGACAGAGATGGAGCCAGCCCTCCATGAGGCACTGAAGTGCCACATGAACAAGCCATAGAGCCATGTAATGTTTTGAAAAGAAAAGGGGGAAGTCTTTTGGCAAGGTAAACCAAGCTGGATACTACAATCACTTTCTTGTGTCAAGAAAAACACCAGTGGCATTTGAAGAGCTCACATATCATTAACTGCTGTTTAGTGCAGTTCTGAATATGAATTCCATGGTTGCTTATTTCCATAGAAGGGGAGAATGTTCAGGCAAGACTGGAAGTAAGGAAGAGAAACAGTATGAGAGAGTAATTGGTCCTGGGAAGGGTGGGAGAGAGGAATTGGTGAAGAAATTTAAAAGTATCAAAAAAATACAATAAGAAGCAGGCATGGATCAATTCATGATGTAAGAAGGATCTTCATTATATTCGTATATAGTGGGACAGGGGCTTGTTCTTAAATTCTAATTGAGGGGCCAGCACCGTCGCTCACTTGGTTAATCTTCCACCTGTGGTGCCAGCATCCCATATGGGCACCGGTTCTAGTCTCGGTTGCTCCTCTTCCAGTCCTGCTCTCTGCTGTGGCCCAGGAAGGCAGTAGAGGATGGCCCAGGTGCTTGGGCCCTGAACCCATGTGGGACCAGGAAGAAGCTCCTGGCTCCTGGCTTCAGATCGGCGTAGCTCTGGCTGTAGCGGCCATTTGGGGGGTGAATCAACGGAAGGAAGACCTTCCTCTCTGTCTCTCTCTCTCTCACTAACTCTATCTGTCAAATAAAAAAAAAAACCTCTAATTTGAAGTGTTAAGGACAATTTCCACTGCTAACCTGGTAAATGTTTAATTAAAAACACATTTTTCATTCTAACAGTTCAAAAAAATGAAATATTCCACTTCTCATGATACCTCTCTATGTGGATAGGTAGAAAAAAGAGTTTCCAAATAGAAAATTTTGGTTATCTTAGAATCTCCACTGCACAGTTTTCAAAGCAACAAAACTTGTTGTTCAGCCTAGATAGGGATCTATATGTAGAGTGTTCTATGTGCCAACTGAATTTGAACATACTATCCAGGCACAGATTTCCACATAGACTGATTGCAATTAAGTCTATCCTTTTACACCGTACTTAAAATCCTACTATTTTATGCTCATTTCTTTTAACTTTCCTGAGGTGACATGTAAATGGCTTCCTGTGTTCACCCCACATCCCTTTTCCTTATCTCTATATACAGAGAGAGTGCTATTTTGAAGGAAAGATTTGTTGGAACATTTTCCTCAAAATTTTCTCAGATGGGATGATATTGTTTTTTAACAGACATTACTTACCACTATATCCAAGGGAGAGGAAAAAGAGAAGCAAGAAGTACTCATAATTTTTATTAGTTTCTATAGAGCTAAGGGCTAACTGTACAACAGTTTCTTCCAATACCTCCTGCTTCAGGCAAAGAGGGGAAAGAGCAGGAACAATTATATCTGCAGAACTACTTTATTGATTATCTTTTGTCATTTTTTCTCCTGTTATGTTGTAGATACTGTTAGGTGATAATTTTACTATTTATATGACTGCTAAGAGAAAACAGCTAAGAGGAACATCTTTGCACTTAAAATATAGTCCAGAGTTTCTTGTCAATCACAAGATACTATTTTGTTTTATGAGAATCAATAGGTATTTTAAAAATAATGAATTGATTTTTATATTTCTAACCTTTATTGGTCAATTTTAAATGACATCATTTGATAAAATACAGAGAAACATTGGAGTAACAAAACTATTCATGTAATCCCTGCAGCTATATACCCCAAATTCTTCAACCTTGAGTTCACATCCCATATTGTAAGAGCCTTAGCATTTCCCCAAATTTCTAAAAACTCTTAACAAAGTGTACATTTCTCCTAGTCATCTTGTACTCTAGTATCTCCATCCTCTTGATTCTCTGTTCAACACTGTCCAATAGAAATACATTAAAAGCTACATATATAATTTGAAATATTCTAGTAGCCACATTAAGAAAAATAAAATTTAAAAAGTTAACTGAATATTAATATTGCATCTTTTAAAACACAGTATGTACAAAATGTTATGTCAACATGTGACACCAGCCACAATTGAAGTGCTCAATAGCCAAATGTGCTACTGTCTACCATGTTGGACAGCACAGATCTGTATTATAAGTCTCATTTCCAATGATAGGTCTCTTTCCTCTCTGCCAACCCTAACATGGAACACTGGACCTTTCCCTGGTTTCCCAAAGCAGCTGTGAACTATGGTTTTTAAGGCACTACACTTTAATTTAAGGCTTGAGGAGAATGGAAGATGGTTACCTTATTATACACCCTGCCCAACCAACCACTAAGATTTTTTTAAAGGATTTATTTATTTTACTTGAAAGTCATAGTTACACAGAGAGGGGGGAGAGAGAGAGAGAGAGAGACAGAGACAGAGACAGAGACAGAGAAGTCTTCCATTTGCTGGTTCACTCTCCAGATGACTGCAATGTCCGGAGCTGTGCCAATCCGAAGCCAGGAGCCAGGAGCTTCTTTCAGGTCTCCCACGTGGGTGCAGAGACCCAAGGACTTGGGACATCTTCTACTACTTTCCCAGGCCATAGCAGAGAGCTGGATTGGAAGTGGAGCAGCCGGGTCTCAAACTGGTGCCCATATGGGAATGTGTTGCAGAACTTTTTTTTTTTTACTAAAAGTTAAGTGTCAAGATTTTACCATACTGTCTTCCTCATGATCAAATTTCAAAGGAAGCCTTTTCTGACTTCAACAAATAAATATAAAATCTTTGTGGAAACTTACATGAACTTTTCTTAAGCCAGTTAACATATTTTGCCTTGTGATAGCTGCCTATTTATTTACTTCTTAGAGCCTATCTTGTTACCTACAGTATGTACATACTGATTTACTTATGAGAAAAGACTCTCCTACTTTTTGGTCATGTAATAACTTGCTCATTTATGACAGCTCCTGAGTATCTCTTACTTGTGCAAGCACAGGATGCTTATGTCAGTCTCCTCGCTTGGCTTCTTTAACCAAACCACTGCCACAACCATGATGCCTGTGTATCGTGTGTAACAAATCTGCCTGTCTGCACATTGCTGCCACCTCTGCCATTTCATCCATCTTCTATGCACTTCGCAGGGGCCATATTAGCTAAGTTTGAGTCAAAATGTGATATAATGAGGTCTTTTATTTACTTAAACTTGAAGATAAGACAAACATTTATAAGATTTATAGGACAAACATCTCAAATGAACTGGAGATGACACACTGGCTAACGAAAACCAAATTATAAACAAAAGAAAATATTTCAGATGTTTGCAAAGCTTGGCTGTTCACAGCTCTGAATTTTTAACTTTTCAATGCTATGTGCTACTTGCCCCTCACTGAGCAAAATGAGCACTTTTAGCCATTGCTTTGGTGACTGTTTTAATGGTGACATGTTGACGAATTTTAACAATAATCTGCACTCTTGGTCATGAAAAAAATAAAAGAACAAATAAATATGCAGTCGTTGTGGGAGACTTTAAAGTATGTTTGTGGTAGGGGTGGAAGGGTTCTTTATTTTCTTAGGGAGTTTGAAAATTCTAAACCTTCTGACTTGCAAATACTAGTTTATAACCAAGATAATATAAATATATTAAAAGTTTTTGATAATTGTTAAACATAAAAATGTAGAATTCCAACTCAAATGCATTTCTTAATGATGAGAATGAAACTTTTTAATCTAATTATATGTGGCACTTATTAGTAGAGTGACACAGGAGTCAGCATCATTCTCATCTTGATTTTCATGTTGTGCGTGTTAATACCAAACAAGCTTATTGACTTGGAAGGAAAGGAAGTCACTTATAACAATGTCTCTCTAAGTTCTGTGCCAAAACCCCATGTGCTTTATCATCAAAAACTACCTTCAATGACCTATCAACATTTCATAAATGTTGTGGAAAGCACAAAATTGGACACCATGATTTTAAGATAGGATTTGTTACTCTCTTACTAGAAGCATTCACTTTTATATTGATGAAACCAGTATTTTGAATTGCTACCTTGTTTGGCCCTAGGAAATTTTCCCCAAGCAGTGTAAGTGAGTGTCCAATAATCAGACTCAAGATGGTTGAGAAACAGCCTTTTCTTTTTGTAAAGTGGGAAAAATATGATTCTGAAAGCAAAAGTGGGATAGGAAAAGCAGAATGATGGCAAGCACATTCTCCCTCGGATCAATATTAGGAAAGAATAGATAGGAGTAAGGCATCTGGAAATTTATTTTACAGCTATCCATGCTCAAACTCTCTTTAGTTAATTTTGTGTACATAAAGGAGTCCCTCAGCCTAAAATTTCTGAAGAAGAGCACACACGAATCACTCCTTGGGGCTCCTTTGACATTACTGAATGGTAGTCAACTGACTAATAATCATATACTACCTGGGGAATTTTCTTGCATTTTTTGGTTTAGAATTTCATATATGCCGTAGTGGGTTATTTATTTTTATCCCCAAATATTTATTAGTTCTTGTTTTCTTACTTCAATTATATGCTGTTAAAAGATTGGGGCTTGGGTCCGGCGTCTTAGCGCAGTAGGTTAGTTCTCTGCCTGCAGCGCCAGAATCCCATATGGGCGCCAGTTCTAGTCCCGGCTGCCCCTTTTCCAATCCAGCTCTCTGCTATGGCCTGGGAAAGCAGTAGAGGATGGCCCAGGTCCTTGGGCCCCTGCACCCTCATGGGAGACCGGGAAGAAGCTCCTGGCTCCTGGCTTCGGATTGGCACAGCTCTGGCCATTGCGGCCATCTGGGGAGTGAACCTACGGAAACAAGACCTTTCTCTCTGTCTCTCTCCTCTCACTGTCTGTAACTCTACCTCTCAAATAAATAAATAAAATCTTAAAAAAAAAGATTGGGGCTAAGTGTCATTTAGTGCCACACTCACTGCAGTACCATTCGCAAAACTGACACTTGATTGTTGGCCCTGGTCAACCCTGATAATGGCTTTGATAGGCAAGTTCCTCTCTCTCTTCTGCTCTCCTTTACTTCAAAACACAATCCTATCAGATTGCTTATCCATAAAAATTGTCCTTTAAAAAGAAATGGTTCATGTCTGTGGTTATCTCTGCATTTAGATCCTAGGTACCCCAAGATCACAGGCAGATGTGCCAGTTCAAGGGAAACAGAAAGCTTTAGGGGTGTATGACACTTTAACTTTGGAGTATTTCAACTGCTTATAGGCATCCCACTACTACATTTTGAGGGAAATTTATTAGACATGTAAAAATTTTAAATTGCTATGTAATTCTTGATGGATTAAGATTTTTATCCTTATGCAGTTATGTAGCAATTATAATAAATTCCATTTTTAATTTATAGACCAGATATCAGCAAACCATTTGGAAAGGGCCAGATTGTAAATGTTTTAGACTCTGCAGGCCCTACAATATCATCAGAACTAATCAACTCTGCCTTTGTAGCATGAAATCAGTCATAGACAAGATGCAAACTAACAGACATGGTTGAGTTCCAATAAAATATAATTTGCAAAAAAAAGACAATGGTTAGATTAAGTTACAGTTTGATGACCGTTACAAACTGACTAATATTAATAGGACAAGTCTAAGTCTACTTTGATTATTTTTTTTCTTTTGCTGTCTTTTCATGTACAACCTCTCCATAATCTTCTGTTTCAGGCCCTGGTAACAAGAATGTAGCATCATTTTTTTTCTCATCTATTTTGAGAGTCTTTTCCTTTTTGCTAGCTAATTAATACATTTGTGTTAAGTAGATCACTTATTAATACTTGCTAATTCAATCTTTATTTTTGATTTCTTTTTTTTTCAGTCTACCTATTTTAGGTTCATTGGAGGTATCCCTACAACAGAGAACAGATTAACAAGAGAAAACTAAATGGAAAATTATTAACATGTATATTTTAAAAATATATGGGAGATAACCCAGGGAATAAGTAATTCTCAAAGAGGTGGCTTAGATCTCTGACTTCTATACCATCTTTAACAAAGAATAGTAACATTTTAGAGATGTTACTAGATAAAGGAAAAGGACTTTGAGCCTCTAGAAGTGACAAATCATGGAAAGTCAAATGTAACATATAGTAAATAAATGATAGTTTATAAAGTTTGCCATAGAGGTACCCTTTGTACCCTTTCTAAGCCCATAAGAGTCTAAAGTTGTTTTGAGTGATCAGTTTTTGTCCTTCATGGTAGGAAGGGGTAGAGGGTCACCTTTGCCTTTGTAAATTTATGTCTTCCTTTTAGGAAAATAGGAAAAGAACAGAGAGTTTTTCTAATCTATGCTTTTTCTCACTTGCCTTCAACTCACACTAATCCTTCGGCCAAGGAGGCTTATAATTAGTGTGACGTATTTTGGTCTCTTACACTACCTCTTAGAAAAGTGGGGTTTCTTTAATCTGGTCTGTTTTGGAATAAAATATTATTGAGAGAATTCTTTATGTAATTATCATGCATTATCTGTTATCCCTCTAGAGGTTACTCTTGAAATCTTACTATGCATATTTACCTTAAACCTACATTTAAACACCAATATTCCTCCCTTTGAATAGTAAATGGAACTTTTAAAATTTAATTTCAATCATGCTCATTCCTGGTTTAATTGCTGTTTCTGTCTAGTAATTTGCTTCTATGCTTTTTTTAGCCCATCAAATTATTCATGGTTATAGCTATTTTATAAAATAATATTTGTTTACATTTACTTATGTATTCATTCCCTGCCCTTTATAATTACTCTGCATTTCAAACTTTCCTTCTAGAGATTATGTTTCTTCTCTCTGAAGCATATCACTTAAAGTGCATTTAGTGTAGGTCTGACTTGGTAGATTCTTTAGGTTTTTTGTTTCTGTGTGTTTTTCAAAGGAGAACTACTGGCATTTTGAGTGAAACAAGCCTTTGTCATTCAAGAGTATCTTCCTATTGCAAGATGTTTAACATCCCTTAATGTAGCCAACTAAATGCTAGAAGCAAAATTTCTGGGCATTGAAACAAATAGAAATACCCTAACACAAATTGCCCCTAGAGGGATAAGGAAGCTCCTGGTTTTTGAGTACCTAGAAATCTTTATTTTCCATTTTTTCTCAAAATACTTTTGAAGTATAGACAATCCTAACTTGACATTTTTAACTTCCTCAAAATTAAAAACTTTTGCTCTGTAAAAACCTGTTAAGATAACGAAAAGATAAGCTACAGACTAGGAGAAAATGTTTTCAAGTCATGTATCCAACAAAAGTCTCATATCTAAAATACATAAAGAACTCTGAAAAGTCAACAGTAAAAAATGATCTGGTTAGAAAAGAGGCAAAGACATCAAAAGATATTTTAAGGAAAAGGATATGCAGATGGAAAAACAGCACATGAAACGATGTTCAATATCACTAGCCATTAGGGAAATGCAAATTAATATCACAATGAACAGCTGATTTTTAAAAAAAAATTAATTTTTTATTTGAAAGTGTTACAGAGCAAGAGGGACACACACACACACACACACACACACAGAGAGAGAGAGAGAGAGAGAGAGAATCTTCCATCTGCTGGTTCATTCTCCAAATGGCTGCAAAGGCCAGAGCTGAGTCGATCCAACGCCAGAAGCCAGGAACTTGTTCGGGGTCTCCCATGTGGGAACCCAAGCACTTGTGCATCCTTCACTGCTTTCCCAGGCATATTAGTAGGAAGCTGGAGAGGAAGTGGAGCAGCCAGACAGGACTCAAATCAGAGCCCATATGGGATGCCGATGCTGCAGGTGGCAGCTTAACCTGCTGCACCACAGTGCCAGCATAGAACAGCTATTTAAAAAAAATAAAGTAAAATGAAGACAACACCCAATGCTAGAGAAGATGAGGAGAAAATGCAAGTATGTAAAACAGTCCATCCACTCTAGGAACCAATTTGGAAGTTTCTTTAAATACAAAACAAAACTAGACATACAGTACTGTATGACCCAGCAGTCACACTCCTCAGCATTATTCCTAGAGAAATAAAAACCTTTGGAAAAATCTGTTCTTTTTTTTTTTTTTTTTTTTTATTTTTTTTTTTTATTTTTTTTTTTATTTTTGACAGGCAGAGTGGACAGTGAGAGAGAGAGACAGAGAGAAAGGTCTTCCTTTGCCGCTGGTTCACCCTCCAATGGCCGCCGCTGCAGCCGGCGCACCGCGCTGATCCTGGCAGGAGCCAGGAGCCAGGTGCTTTTCCTGGTCTCCCATGGGGTGCAGGGCCCAAGCACCTGGGCCATCCTCCACTGCACTCCCTGGCCATAGCAGAGAGCTGGCCTGGAAGAGGGGCAACCGGGACAGAATCCGGCGCCCCAACCGGGACTAGAACCCGGTGTGCCGGCGCCGCAAGGTGGAGGATTAGCCTATTGAGCCACGGCGCCGGCTAAAATCTGTTCTTGATTGTTCATAGCCACTTATTTGCAATAACCAAAAACTAAAAGCTACCGAATTGTCCTGCAATAATTAAATGGTTAAACTATGATACATCTATACTGTTGAATCCTACTCAGCAATAAAAAAGGGACGAACTACTGATGCACACAGAAACTTGGATGGTTCTCAAGGGTATTATGCTGAGTGGAAAAAAAAAAAGCCAAACTCAAAAGTTCACATATTGTATTATTGAATTTTTATTACATTTTTGAAATGGTAATATTATAGAGAAGGACAACAGATCAGTGGTTTCTAGGGGTTAGGAATGGTGGAAGGTAAAGGGATGGATGTAATTATAATGGCAGATCTTTGTAGTGATAAAGTAGTTCTATGTCTTGATTGCCATGATAATAGAACCTATATTTGATAAGATGACATAGAGCTGTTACACACATTGTACCAATTTCAGTTTCCCAATTTTGACATTGTATTATAGTTATTTAGCTGTAGCCATTAGATGAAATTGGGTATAGGATACTTGGGACCTCTCTGTACTGCTTTTGTACTTCCTGTGAATCTGTAAGTATTAAAAAAAACTAAAAATATCCACATTATATTTTCCACTTTAGAAGTTCTAGTTGACAATTTTCATATCTGCCTTCATCCTTTCTATTCCTACAATTATAAGTATTTTCTATTCTATATTTGATAATTCTAATATCACAAATTTTATGTGCCTATTCTCATTCTTAGTTCTTTGTTTCTCATATACTTTTTGATTTTTAACTCTGGGCTAGTTTCTTAGAACTTTATTTTTACTAATTGTTCAAAGTCTGTTTTGAAGCCGAGTTTTTCTAGAACAAATTTCTTTTTTGCTTCTGCAGTCTTCCGAGTATACCAAACCTGAACAACATTAAATTTAATCTTCTACTTGAGGTTTTTGGACCATATTAATATGAATTCTTAGAGAATATTTCATATTCTTTCATCTAGTGACAGTTCAAAATAGCCATGTTTTCTTTCTGTTTCCTTTGTGCTGAGAATGATTTTTCCACTCACCCTTATTCCATGGGTGTGGTCCTTTGAATCCCTATGTCTGTGTGGGAGATAACATACAACATACTCCACTTGGACTGACCCTGGTCCTATCCTCCACATCTTGTTCAGTTGGGAAAGGAAGACCCTCAAAATTTCCATAGTCTGGCAAAACCCCAAGGTTGAAAACCTTTAGTACTCACTCTACTCCCCCTCTCCCTGGGGTTCTTGGCTTAACATTTTAAAATTTTGGTTACATTGATTCTCTGCTTTTATTTGAGCTCAATAATGATAATGCATTTTCTATTTTATCTAGCATTTTAGTGTTTCAGTAGAGAGAATAATTCATGCTACATAATCTGACATATACCCAGAAATGGAATTCTGCCAAATTTATTTTCTTGTATATGTTTTTAAACTCCCTGTTTTGTAATCTCTAGTCTTCCAGAAAACACTGCACCCATAAACCCCTCCACACACAACCCCATGAGTCACAAAGCACTGCTTTTGTTCTAATAAGTTTTGTTTTGAATATTATCTACTTTTTTTCAAATTGTATGCTCCTAGAAACTTAAATTAGATGATTGCATTTGAAGATGAAATGGGTACCAATGAGCAACATATGAAATATCACAGTGATATTTCATATTTTAGAATCTAAAAAGATTTTTAAGATGTTGCTATGAGAATATGCAGGCACTTGATGTCAGGAAAAAATCTGAATAAGAAAAATTTTTGATAGTTTTCAAATAGTAAAGGCACAGCCAACAGAATGAAGCAACCAGAAATCTCTAGCTTCACTATGGCAGGGAAGGTAAATGAGAACCAACATGCCATCATTTAGAGATCTTTGGGAAAATTCGACCTGTGATTTCTCCAGGAGACTATTAAGTACTTGGGCCCTGCACCCCATGGGAGACCAGGAAAAGTACCTGGCTCCTGCCATCGGATCAGCGCGGTGCGCCGGCCGCAGCGCGCCAGCTGTGGCGGCCATTGGAGGGTGAACCAACGGCAAAGGAAGACCTTTCTCTCTGTCTCTCTCTCTCACTGTCCACTCTGCCTGTCAAAAAAAAAAAAAAAAAGAATGAGATTTCTCAACAGAATAATCCAGCAAATTTGTTTGCTTCCCTAAATTATCTAGGATAAACCTCTCCCTGGCCTGGCCTGCAGGGTGCACTGAGGCTGGATTTAATTGAAGGCAAAGTGAATTCTCATTAAGCCTTTCAAGAGGGAAACAGCTTCTTCCTAAGTAGCTCAAGTTCCTGTCTTCTGTAGATCTTGCTTTTCTTAAAAGAGGCAGCAATAATTTGATTAATATCTTGATCAAAATGATCTCCCATTCCTGTAAGAAAAAGAATCTGAATGTCTCTGCATGTTCCAAAACAATTGAACTATTTTTTTTTTTTTTTGCTTCAGGTACATGGCTACTGCTTGCTCTCTGCTAGGAATTTGCTTGATTAATGCTAAGTATTTTCTCTTTTTCTGAGTTTCAGAAGGTCTTAGAGGGTTTTTATATTTTACAGATCTGTCAACTACATTACCTGTAGTCACAAATCTGCTCTTACGATGAATTCTTTCTTTTTCATGGTACAGATCTTGGGTAGCGCATATCAAAGGACACTGATAATATGTGTGCAGCACCCCCCTCCTGACAAAATAAGCACTTTTTCAATCATAGACAGTGATAACTGAAAATGCTCGTTTTTTGAAGTTTAATACATACAACAGAAAGGGAAGGGACACACAGAAACTCTGAAAGAATAAGTAAACAGTGGTGGGAATGTTATTTAAAACTCTATACAACTTTGACTGGAATGGAAAAATGCCAAAAAAAGAATACATAAAGCCTAATGGGGCGATTATATAATGAGATCATAATTGGCAACCCAAAAATAAATCTGAAAAAAATAATTATTCAAATATGTAAACCATGAGTTATCATGGGATGATATTATAATAAAATGCACATAGATATTTACAGTTTCCAAAGGATGTATTCAAGGGCCCAACAAGTTCATGTGTCCATGAGATACTTAATATAACAGAATAAACCAGAGGTGAAACAAGAGTTTAAAAAGCTAGTAAGTTCAATGACATTAGAACATCATTATAAAGAGCAAATGGGTTTTCTATCTAAGTCACAGCTCTGATCAAGTTATTTCAGGGAAAACAAATCCTCTGAAAGCCCTCTATTGACAGTAGGGTCAAGCTGAAAGTCCTTGGGAAGGGAAACAAAGGTATACAATCTATTTTCAGCTTACTATTTTAGTCGGATCTCTCAACATTCCTCCCATCTCAAGGTCTTAATAACCAGTCACACAACGGCTCTACCAATAGATCCCACAACATGTTATGCTTTTTCTTTTTTCTTTTTGGCTGTTTTTGTCATAAAATACTGTAGTCTTGTTGTGAAAAATTAACACAGTGTAGGAGAAATACATTATCTGAAAGTATAAGTGTCCATCTCTCCCCAATATTCCCACCTAACTTAATTTTCTAAGAATAATCATTTCTGGTATGAAAAGTTTGCTGAATATTTTCCAAGGCATTTTGTATGCATATAAGTTATATGTGAGGGTTGGCACAGCAGGTAAAGCCACCTCCTGTGATACTGGCATCCTATATGGGCTCTGGTTCATGTCCTGACTGCTCTACTTTCAATCCAGCTCCCTGCTAATGCAACTGGGAAAGCAGTAGAGGATGGCCCAAGTCCTTGGGCCCCTGAACCCATATGGCAGACCCAGATGAAGCCCCTAGCTCTGCTTTCAGCCTGGCCCAGTGCTGGCCATTGGCAGACATCTGGGGAGTGAACTAGTGGGTGGAAAATGTCTCTGTCTTTCTCACTCACTCTCTTGGTAACTCTGATGTTCAAAATAATAAATAAATCTTTAAAAATATTTATGTAATAAATAATATAGTAACCCTAACCCTGTATTATACATAATAAAAAATAATACAAATGTAATATATATATACATATATATATATGGCCTACACATAAACAAGGCCTTTTTTACAACTTTAAAGCTATCTCCAAATTTAACTTCCTAAAGCTTTGAACTCTAAAATTTTCTTTTACAAAAACATTTTGAGCAGAGAATGAGGAGAGGGGAATAACATCCCATTATTCTGTACACAGCAAAATTTTCAAAAATTCCTCTTGATAATTCTCTCTCTCAAAGTCAATATTTATCATGATCTCTCTTTCTCTGTCTTCATCTGCCTCTTTTCAAAAAGTTCATCTATTTCTTTTTTCCCCAGATAGACTCATATTCCACCTAATGGAATCAAATTAATGACATTGACTATCTCTTACCATTCCCACCTATTACCTCTAAACAACATGACAAAGACACGGAATCTGACAGACACAAACAAATATTCTCTTTAGAAGGGGGAAGACAGCTTTCTGATGTGTTACATTCTATTGGCCAGAATTTTATTGAGGATTTTTGCGTCTATGTTCATCAGGGATATTGGTCTGTAATTCTCTTTCAATGCTGCATCTTTTTCAGGCTTAGGAATTAAGGTGATGCTGGCTTCATAGAAAGAATTTGGGAGGACTCCCTCTTTTTTGATTGTTCTGAATAGTTTGAGAAGAATTGGAGTTCTTTAAATGTCTGGTAGAATTCAGCAGTGAACCTCACTGATCCTGGGCTTTTCTTTGTTGGGAGGGCCTTTATTACTGATTCAATTTCTGTCTCAGTTATGGGTCTGTTTAGGTTTTCTATGTCTTCCTGGTTAAATTTAGGTAGGTTGCATGTGTCCAGGAATCTATCCATTTCTGATAGATTTCTCTGTTTGCTGGCATACAATTCCTTGTAGTAATTTCTGAAGATTCTTTTTATTTCTGTGGTGTCTCTTGTTACATTTTCTTTTTCATCTCTAATTTTGTTGATTTGGGTCTTTTCTTTTTTAATTTAGTTGGGCCAATGGGGTGTCAATTTTGTTTATTTTTTCAAAAAACCAGCTCTTCATTTGGCTGATCTTTTGTAATGTTTTTTTGGGATTCAATCCTGTTGATTTCTTCTCTTATTTTAATTATTTCTCTTCTCCTACTAGTTTTGAGTCTGGTTGGCTGCAGTTTTTCTAGATGCATTGAAAGCTCTTTATTTGGTGCCTTTCCAATTTCTTGATGTAGGCACCTATTGCTATAAACTTTCCTCTTAACGTTGCTTTTGCTGTATCCATAGTGGTTTTACCAGGTTGCATTCCCACCAAGAGTGGGTTAGTGTCCCTTTTCCCCACATCCTCGCTAGCATCTGTTGTTGGTAGATTTCTGTATGTGAGCCATTCTAACCAGGGTGAGTAAAACCTCATTGTGGTTTTGATTTGCATTTTCCTGATGGCTAGTGATCCTGAACATTTTTTTCATGTGTCTGTTGGCCATTTGGATTTCCTCTTTTGAAAAATATCTATTGAGGTCCTTGGCCCATCTGTTAAGTGGGTTGTTTGTTTTGTTGTTTTGGAGTTTCTTGATCTCTTTGTAGATTCTGGTTATTAATCCTTTATAGGTTGCATAATTTGCAAATATTTTTCCCATTCTGTTGGTTCCCTCCCTACTATACAACCCAGCCATCCCTCTCCTTGGAATTTACCCAAAGGAAATTAAATTAGCGAACAAAAACCCTGTCTGCACCTTAATGTTTATTGCAGCTCAATTCACAATAGCTAAGACCTGGAATCAACCTAAATGCCCATCAACAGTAGACTGGATAAAGAAATTATGGGCCGGCGCCGTGGCTCACTAGGCTAATCCTCCGCCTTGCGGCACCGGCACACCAGGTTCTAGTCCCGGTCGGGGCGCCGGATTCTGTCCCGGTTGCCCCTCTTCCAGGCCAGCTCTCTGCTGTGGCCAGGGAGTGCAGTGGAGTATGGCCCAAGTGCTTGGGCCCTGCACCCCATGGGAGACCAGGAGAAGTACCTGGCTCCTGCCATCGGATCAGCGCGGTGCGCCGGCCACAGCGCAACGGCTGCGGCGGCCATTGGAGGGTGAACCAACGGCAAAGGAAGACCTTTCTCTCCGTCTCTCTCTCTCACTGTCCACTCTGCCTGTCAAAAAAAAAAAAAAAAGAAATTATGGGACATGTACTCTATAGAATACTATACAGCAGTAAAAAACAATGAAATCAGGTCATTTACAACAAAATGGAGGAATCTGGAACACATCATGCTGAGTGAAATAAGCCAGTCCCAAAGGGACAAATATCATATGTTCTTCCTGATCGGTGACAACTAACCGAGCACTCAAAAGGAAACCTGTTGAAGTGAAATGAACACTATGAGAAACAGTGACTTGATCAGCCCTTGTCCTGAATGTTGATGAACAACTTAATACTTTATTCCTATTAGTATTTTTTTATTCTACTTAATACTATTGGTTGAACTCTTTACTTAACACAAAATAATTCTTAGGTGTTTAAATTTAACTGAAAAGCAATCTCTGTTAAATATAAGAGTGGGAATAAGAGAGGGAGGAGATGTACAATTTGGGACATGCTCAATCGGACTTGCACCAAATGGTGGAGTTAGAAACGTGCCAGGGTATTCCAAATCATTCCCATCAAGGTGGCATGTACCGATGCCATCTCACTAATCAAAGTGATCAATTTCAGTTCACAATTGATCATATTGATAGGTCTAAGAGTCAAAGGGATCACATAAACAAGATTAGGGTCTGCTAATACTAACTGATAGAATAAAAAGGGGAGAAAACAATCCAACATGGGAAACGGGATACACAGCCGACTCATAGAATGGCAGATGTGCTAAACAGCACTCTGGCCTCAGAATCAGCCCTCATGGCATTCAGATCTTGCTGAAGAGCCCATGAGAGTATTATAGGCATGGAAATCCAAGACACTCTGGCAAGAAAAGACCTAAATGAAAGATCTCTGTGAGTGAGATCCCAGTGGAAAGAACAGGCCATCAAAGAAGGAGGTACCTTTCTCTGAAGGGAGGAGAGAACTTCCACTTTGACTATGACCTTGTCTGAATAAGATCAGAGTCAACGAACTCAAAAGGCTTCCATAGCCTTGGCAACTCATGACAAGAGCCTAGGGTGATTACTGACGCCATAAACAAGAGTGTCAATTTGTTAAGTCAACAACAGGAGTCACTGTGCACTTATTCCTCATGTAGGATCTCTGTCGTTAATGTGTTGTCCAATGTGAATAAATGCTATAACTAGTACTCAAACAGTACTTTACACTTTGTGTTTTGGTGTAGTGCAAATTGTTGAAATCTTTACTTAATATATACTAAATTGATCTTCTGTATATAAAGAGAATTGAAAATGAATCTTGATGTGAATGGAATGGGAGAGACAGCAGGAGATGGGAGGGTTAGGGGTGGGAGGGAAGTTATGGGTTGAAAAGCCACTGTAATCCATCAGCTGTACTTTGGAAATTTATATTTATTAAGTAAAAGTTAAAAAAAGAAGGGTGAAGAAATCTTTATAGGAGTGGAAGAACGGATTGTATATTTAAATTTTGACATTTACTAAAATATTATATATGCACATGTATATAGCCATGTGCATATATATATATATATATGGCATAGAAATTACTGTGTATGTTACAACTTTTATTCTATAGTCTGTACCTTGCTGCTCGATATTTTGCATGTCAGCCCTTCCAAGTTGGTACTGATACATCCACCTTATTTTCTGAGAGTGTTACAGGCACCATAATAATTTAAGCTTTTCTTCACTGGTGGACATTTAACTTATTTTCACTTTTCTTCACAATTATAAACAGTACTACTTCATTGTGCATAGATAACAGAACTTCAAATAGTTCATGGAAAGTAGAATTAAAAGAAGTTTATTTTGGTGCAAAAATATTGAAACATATGCATAGGTCATTTCAGAGTATGCATTTTTTAACATTTTATTTCAGGGTAGTTTTAAATTTACAAAACAAAAATTGTGAGGCAATAATACAAAGAGTACCCATATATCCTACACCCCATTTCTCCCATTAATGTCTCATTTTATTATCTTTGTCACAATTCATGAACTACATCCAGCTTCCCCAATTTTTATCCAAAAATCTTTTATTGCCTGCCTCCTTTGAAGTACCCTCATATTTTTGTCTCTCTTTCTTGTTTGAAATACTGTCAAGTTTATCCTCCTATTACTTCTATATGTCAAAGTCTCTAAAACGATGTTGAAAATATTCCTGTTGCATGAATTTTCATTAAAGTTCCAAAAGTGAGGGTTTAAAAAGAAGTGGTAAACTCTTACTCCCATTACCCAGTGAACCCATAAAGAAAGAGAACACACTAAAGAAAGATGTTCTGCTAAGCAGAGAATTTGTAAGATTTTAGTTAGCTATTAACCTAGTGGAGTATTGATATAACTATTTCTTTCTTGTGTTCTGGCCTTTTGTCAGCTACCAATATCTATTAAATGGCACCTGAATGCTTTTTCTCTGAAGCTATCGATGCACAGGGCAGCTGACAATTTGAGAGTACTGGAAAAAATCTATACCTTGATCTGGCTAATGGTTATAGGGAGGGAAGAAGGAAAATTAAGAGAAATGTGGACTTACATAAGAAAAATCACCAAGCTGTACACTTAAGATTAGCACACTTCACATTGTTTACTAATTCTGACTAGACTGTCATAAAAACATAGAAGCATTTCTCCTTAAGCCATTTACATTCAAATGGCTAAAGCCAGATGTGTTTCAATTTTCAACATGTGTGCATGCCTAAAATGATCTGCTTTCAACATACCTGATTGGTTGGTGTAACAAAATTGGTTGATTGTTATATAGTCATTCTTTTCTCCAAGTAGCTCAGAGTCTTTATTAATTCATCTCATGATATGAGCATTATAAACAAGGTAAGTCTAATTTATAAGAGCACTTATCTTGCATGCCAAGTGTTTATTTAAAAAAAAAAAATTTAAGACTGCATATCTGAATGCAGACTCTTGTTTTTGTTTATCCTGTTATTCTGCACACCATAAGTGTTATTGGATTATCATAGGTCTTAAAGAAATCTTGAGAAGCAATATATCCAGGTAATTAGCTGACTCTCTTATTTCTTATAAGTATGACCTTGTGTAATGGCCCAAGTTCTGGGAATTAAATAGGTTAATATATTTTTCAGGGCTTAAAATAGTTCCTGTCACATGATATGTGCTTAAAAATGGTCGATACATAACTTCACCATTTAAAAATAATTAGATGGCAACTATAAAAGAAATTCAACTATCATGATGTCACCTTTCCAAAAAAATAAAAAATCTAATGTTTGTGTCTTACCTTTGTAATAGGAAGGCATTTTCCCAAAACAGCAATATTCTCTCATGTCTAAATTCCTTTAAAGCAGAGATTTTATGGGTATAATAATCTTAGGACACACATGTATATTTTCTCCAACTGAGAAGTAAGCAAAGATCCTTAGCTTACCTAGTGGCAGAATAGATTGTATATTTAAATGGCATAGACCTGTGAATAGGAGAAGAAATGCTTATTGTTGTATACCACTGAATTCAGGGGTGATTTGTTAAATTATTAATCAGTATCTGACTAATATACAGGGTAGATATCAGTTTAGAGCAAAGGTTAGCAAACTATGGCCTTTGGGACAATTCTGTTTCAAGGCCTACTTTTCTAGAGCTAAGAAACATTCTTTACTTTTTTAAGGGTCGTTTTTTAAAAAGGAAGAATTTGCAACAGAGAACTTATAGTGTTTGTAAAGCCTAAAATACTTACTGTAGGGTCTTTTAAATAAAAGGTTTGCTGATTTTTGGTCAAGAGTAAAAGATAAGAAAGAGAAAAGATAAATTTTCACAGAAGGCATAGCAAAGGAAGGGGCGTGTTTATGGACTACATCCCCATCTGGCCATATGTCCCTATTTTGGACCTTGACTAGATGTATGCTGCTGAGTGAGCAGAAGACCACTTCTTTTTTGGGGAAGGTTGTATATACACGGACAGGATATTGTAAGTATTTCTGTAACCCACTGACATAAACAACTGCTGCATATGAGCAGAGGTACTGTTCACAAGGATAATGAGGGTAAGACTGGTAAAAACTTCATAAAAGTTCTGCAGTTCTAATAGCAAATCATGATCTCTCTCTCTCTTCTCTCTCTCTCTCTCTCTCTCTCTCTCTCTCTCTCTTACTACATTTAGTTCCTAAGCCCTTCCTAGCTTTCTTTTTCCACTCGTAGAATTATTTATACATCTAATGTTCTTTGATCTACATTGACACTGCTAGCTCTCATTGGGCAGTGAGCTCCTGGAAAGCATGATGAAAAAGAGCATCCTAAAGCAGACCAAGCATGTGCTGGTACATACAGCCCCTGTCATTTGTTTCTTCACTTTGGCAGATGCTGTTGAATGAGCAGGTAAAGACTATGAGAAGTGAAGCAGAAACATTGAATAAGCTGCATCAGATTAACAGAACCAGAAAACAGCTGGCAATGCTGAGTAGCCAGTGTATCCAGATGACCATATTAGGAGATGAAACAGCTCTCTATATACTACAATTGATGGAGAAACAACCTGTAGAACATAGATCATTAATCCATAGTATTTGCATGTCATAGACCAATATTGTATTGTGTAGAACAAAATATGGATTGTAATCTGCCTTTGGTACTTCCTCTTACTAAAATATTATGTATAGGAATGCAAGTGATTGTTGCAACACTAAGTTGTTTCTTTACTTAAAAATCTAACTTACATTGTTATGTTTTAGGATATACATATTGCAGTTGGCCCTCTGTATCTATGGGTTCTGCATCCATGGTTTCAGCCAAGTGCATATGAAAGATATTCAGAAAAAAATTTGTATTGAACATGTACAGATTTTTTTGCATTATTTTCAAACAATGTAGTATAACAGCTATTTATATCACATTTATATTGCATTGATTTATAAGTAATCTACAGGTGATTTAAAGTACATAAGATATGTGTAGGTTCAATGCATATTGTACACCACATTATATAAGCCATGTGTATCCTCAGATTTTGGTATCTGTGGCTCCTTAACCAATCCCTAATAGGCACTGAGGGATGCCTGTATTTTATTTATTTGTAAATTGAAAAGAATCTGAACATTGACTTTTTAATTGGGAAAGGTATACAGCACTGGTTGTATGTATATGCTATGCCCAAGAATCAATGTCTGTTATATAAAAGTCTGAGAGAGTTTGTCTGGATCATAAATGCAGTTTTCTGCTTCTCTCTGCCTAGGAAGTCTCCTATTACTGTAATTTTATACCTCATTCTAGCATTCGCTGTTACTTCCATATAGTCAATATAGCATCTGAATTTCATTTTTAATCTGGGGCTACACACTTGCTTTTTGGAATTGCACTGCACTTTTACTTATAAAAGCAGAAGGAAACTGCAAAATAGTCATTGACCTGAACACAAAATATAGTTTTAAAAATAAGAACTGTGTGGATATAACAATTTAGTGCAGAGGCATGTGTTTTGTCAGGTTGAAGCTGATGATCCTGTTCTAGGCTGCCTCTGCAGTTCATTTTTTTATGATTTATTTACTTATCTGAAAGTCAGAGTTGCAGAGAGAGAGAGAGAGAGATAAAGAGAGAGCGAGGTCTTCCATCCACTAAATCACTCCCCAGATGACCACAACTGCCGGAGCTATGCTGATCTGAAGCCAGGAGCCAGAAGCTTCCTCCGAGTTTCCTATGTGGGTGCAGGGGCCCAAGCACTTGGGCCATCTTCCACTGCTTCCCCAGGCCACAGCAGAGAGCTGGATAAGAAGTGGGACAGCCAGATCTGGAACCAGCACCCATATGTGATGCCGGCACTGCAGGCAGTGGCTTTACCCACTATGTCACAGTGCTGGCCCCATCTCTGCAGTTCTTGTGACTTATCTGTATTTTCCAGTAAGATCTTACTCAGGCCTTCATGGCGTGATATGAGATATGCCAAGAAAAACCCCTCCTCCTGAAATATCTCATCAACTGGGTGCTAGAAGTGGAGATGAAATCCTTTTTTAAGGCATGAAGATACCCCAAAAATAAACTTCAGAAATTTCTAAATTTTTACTGGAGTTGGTTTCAGGATTGGAAAGGGTGGACATGAAAACTTGCCTTGGGGCTGGTGTTGTGGCACAGTGGATTAAGCTGCTGCCCACAACGCTGGCATCCCAGTTTGAGGCCTGGATGCTCCATTTCTGGTTCAGCTCCCTGCTAATGCACCTCAGAAAGCAGCAGAAGATGGCCCAAGTACTTGGACCTCTGTCACCTACTTGGAAGACCCAGATGGAGTTCCAGGCTCCTGGCCTCAGCCTGCCCCAGCCCTGGCCCTTGAAGACATTTGGGAGTGAACCAGAGGTTGAAATATTCTCTCTCTCAGGGCCGGCTCTATGGCGTAGTGGGTAAATCCACCACCTGCAATGCCAGCATCCCATATGGGCACCAGTTCCAGTCCCGGCTACTCCACTCCAATCCAGCTCTCTTCTGTGGCCTGGGAAAGCAGTAGAGGATGGCCCAAGTCCTTGGGCTGCTGCACCCACACGGGAGACTCGGAAGAAGCTTCTGGCCCCTGGGTTTTGATCGGTGCAACTCTGGCCATGGCAGCCAACTGGGGAGTGAATCAGCAGTTGGAAGACCTCTCTCTCTCTCTCTGCCTCTCCTTCTCTCTCTGTGTAACTCTGACTTTCAAATAAAATAAATAAATCTTTAAAGAAAAAGAATTTTTCTGTCTCTCTGTCTCTTTCTCTCTCTCTCTCTCTGTCTCCCCCTTTTCCTCTCTCTCCTCTCTCTCTCTCTCTAGTTCTGCCTTTCAAATAAATAAAATAAAAAGAAAGAAAACTTACCTCTCAATTTGTCCTTTAGAGAATAAGACATTTTTTGTGAGATAGCTTGAATTCTCCGGAGAGAAATCACATTAGGGAAGGAGGGATATTCTCAGTACTTGTACAACTTTGACATTAGGATGGAGAGTTTCCTGTCCTGGGAGGATAGGGTGTAGCCTTCCCCAAATTCAAAGTAGGCCCAGTCAGATCAATTCACAATAGCAGTATTGTGTATGTATATTTAAAAATAAGACACACATACGTGCGTATGCAATGGAGTAATAGACATGAAAAAGAATGAAATACTGACATTTGCAATAAAATGGATGGAACTGGAGATTATCCTGCTAAGTGAAATAAGCCAGTCCCAGAAGTCCAATATCACAGGTTTTCTCTTATTTGTGGATGTTAATATTCAGAGTATAAAAATTGTGTAGATTCATAAAATTAGGTTTATAGTTATGAATAGTCACTGAATCATTTCATGTACATGACAACATTGCCATTCTTTCCCCACAGTATGATCACTATCATGAATTCTTTACTTTGTGATAGTAATACCTCTGATTTCAAGAAAAAATTGTGTATATGTGTATGTAGATAATGTCTATATATGAAATGAATGTGGAAAAATGTTAAATATTTTTAAATTTGAAGACTAAAAAGTGAATTTATATATAAAAAAGTAGGTTGCATGAACTTCAAATGATCATTCTTCTGCATAGTTTGGAGATAACTTGTTCTGCGGGCCTGCTTTTTTCCTTTGGTCTGTCTGTGCTTGACAAGGTATGAGGAAAGGCAGATTCCCCTAAGGATCTGAGCAAGAGTCTCCTCTACAGATCTAGTTCCCCTTATAGTGGTCCCAAGGTCTAGACTTGAAGTAAAGAAGCCAAATCTCATACTGACTTTAGATATTAGCCAGTCTCCAAAGTAGCTTGGAAATAATGCTGGTGTTTTTGATTCCTTTTACCAATTGGTTCAAAATTCAGAGGGACAAAGTATGAATAATTTTCACTTAAGGACTACAGCATGAGGCATTCATGAACATTTGGGGTGGCTAGAAGTGAAGAGTACAGTGAAGCACAAAGACTAGCCAACTAGAAGGCTTGTGACAGAAAATATAATCAGAGTGGCCATTATGGCAGAGCAGGTTAAGTTGCCACTTAGGACACCCACATTCCATGTCAGAGTGCCTGGTTCGATTCCCTATTCCTCTATTTCCTCCTGCTAATGCACATAGGAGGCAATAGATGGTGGTTCAAGTATTTGAGCCCCTGCCACCCATGTGGGAGACCCAAATGGAGTTCCTGGCTCCTGGCTTCAGTCTAGCCCAGCCCTGGCTATTGTGATGGACATTTGGGGGAGACAACCAGCAGATAGAGGATCTCTCTCCATAGTTATTCCTTTCAAATAAATGAATGAATCTTTTAAAAATGGTGATGGGCAGAGATAAGGAGGAACGAGAATACTACAGAAGGCCTTCTTTGCCAAAATATGGATTGGAATTTTCACAGCCTAGCTGCTACAAGGAAGGTACAAAATTAATTTCAACACAATGAGCTAAATGCTATTATAAAGATCCTTTCAAAGAATGGGAGAGGCTAATTCTGCTTGAGAAGTGTGTGAGGAAATGCAGGAGGAGGAGGGAGGGCTAATCTTTGAAGGTTTTTACAGTTACTACATTCGAAATGCTGAGAATGGTCCCGTGTATCAGCTATCAGCAGTGTCCCCCCTCATCTCACGCCCAGCATGCTTAGGAGGCAGCAAAAGATAAGCCTGAAAAAAAGGCATGAGTGTTAAGGAGTTTGCATTAGGTGTTGGAAGCAGGAGAAGCCCCCCGGAGTTTGTGTCATTGTGCAAACTCATACATTGCAACCAGCAGATTTAGGAGTCATGAGAGAGTGTCTCTCAGAGCCATGTGAAACCTCTCATGACCTGAAAATGTATTCTTTTGGTGGCAGTATTTGAATGCATTCACATGTGTGGCATGTACTTGACATTCACATTTTTCCACAGCCCCTACTACTCTCTTGTTACCCCATACAGCATTCACAGACTTTATTACATGCCTGGATTGAAACCACAGAAACTTTTGGTTCTACCTTCTAAGAATGGTAAAACAATTTAAAATAATTTAAAAGACTTTGACATTGTATTCATACAATGCCATATCATTCAGCAATGAGACACATGAAGTCTTGACACATGCTACAATATGGATGAGCCTTGAAAACATAATACCAAATGAAAGAAGTCAGTCACAAAAGTCATGTATTGTACGTGGGTGATCACATATTTGTATGAAAAGTCTGGAAAAGTCAGATCTGTACAGATAGAAAGTATATAGTAGTTTCCTTTGCCTAGACCAGAAGGGATGGGGGAATTTGGGAGTGATACCTAAAGGAATGGGATTTCTTTGGGGGATAATGAAAACATTCTAAAGATTTTGGTGATGGTTGCACAACTCTGGGAATGTATTAAAATGCACTGAATTCCACACTTTAAATGGGTAAAGTATGTGGCTTGTGAATTACATATCAATAATATTATTTTATAAAAGGTTTTGATGTCCAGAAAATTTAGAGTTGAATCTTGACTATTCAATATACACAATATATATGCTTCAGTTCTAAATGGATACACTTTTAGGCACACACTAGGGTTTCTAGAACATATCCCCTGCAGATAAGATGAGACTTCTGTATCAGCTCATTTAAACTACCCTGAAGGGATGTCATATTAAAAAAAATCAAAGTGTGTTATGCACTGATTGACAAAGGAAGATTTGAACAGATTTTTTTTTTAAGTTCTCTAAGTTTCCTCCAATTGGAAAAAATCAGATAATGTCATTATCTGTGTGGGAATTAGTATTTTTATTGGCAGAACACTGTGAGAGTCATTTTCCTTTGTCATGGCTAGGAATAATTGAAATATTAGGTTGCCTGTAAATTATTGAAGTTAGCTGGGAAGCCATTGTACAATATGTGTTAACTTTATTTTATAACCAAAGAGCAATACTAATGTTTATAGCAAAGGCCATACCATTGAAATTCTCAAATGTGCCCCCAATACATAAGGGAGTAGGCAGTTGGGTCACCTCACCTCCCATTTTTTGATAACCGGATCTTAGAATAGACTAAGCCAAGGAAATTTGAGTTGTAATTCTTAAAAGCCTTATGAGAAAGGGACCAAGGAAAAGCTAGCTATTCTCTAATGAGTATGATCGTGGCAGTTCTGTACATTATATGAGATCTGAGGTGCCATAGTGAGTTTTGTAGACTTTCAGTTAGGCTCATGCTTTGATGAGAGTTATTAATCAATATCATCCTGATATTTCTAAGTCATTTCCATCCCCCAAGAGGGAGAATGTGAGAACCTACATGAATCTTGAGCCTTGGAACCAGGGTTCTGAGTTGATGCCACTTCTCTTTTCACTTCTCTTTTCTCTTGGATGTGTCTTGTCTACACATTCAAGATATCATTAGTCTCTCTCCCCTTTTTAAGTGCTTGCAAGGCTAAGGAGAATTGAACTGTTATACTACCTATAAATTTCTGAAGTTAGCCAAGAGGCTATTTTGTAATATTTTGAACTTTATTTTGTAGCCAAAGGGCAATTATCAAAGTTTTATGAATATGGGACTGACTTCACATGTCCTAGAAATATGAATCTCTGTCCTATGTGAATAATAAATTGGAAGGGATACTAGGGAATAATTGTAGGAATATTACTGGTCAGATATTACATTGTTCCCAGCTTGAGAGACTGTATTATAAAGCCAGGCTGCTAGCAGTGAACATGGGAAAAAAGGGCAAGATATAAAACATAATGTGAAGGAATAGCTAATATAAAAGGACATGTTTGGATAAATCCTGGTGAGAGAAAACTACAAAAGATGACTTTGGCTGCCGATGCTGTGGTGTAGTAGGTAAAGCTGCCACCTGAAGTGCCGGCATCCCATATGGGCACTGGTTCGAGTCTTGGCTGTTTCACTTTTGATCCAGCTCCCTGCTGATGGCCTGGGAAATCAGTGGAAGAGGCCCAAGTGCTTGGACCCCAGCACCCATGTGGGAGACCCAGAAGAAGCTCCTAGCTTCTGGCTTCGGCCTGACCCCCTCCCCCGGCCTTTGTGGCCATTTGGGGAGTTAATCGGCAGATGGAAGACTTCTCTCTCTGCCTCTGCCTCTGCCTCTCCCTCTCTGTAACTTGACCTTTCAAATAAATAAATAAATCTTTTTTTAAAGGTGACTGAAATTTAGAACCTGGGAAATTGTCTTCCCATTTCCTACCCTAACTGTAGGGAGTAACAAGTTAATAGATATTTTAGCATCTTTATGTCTCCTAAGGAGTAGGGAAATTGATAAGCAACCCTGATTCTTCTGAATTCTAACGTTAAAGTAAACAAGCATTGGAGGCATGTGCAATGTCTGTTTTGTAGCCACGAGAGACATACATTGTGCTTCTATTCAGGGCATTCTTCCAAAATGCTTTAAATCGTTAGAACATTCAGAGAATGATAGAACCATCTCAGGAGCCAAGCTCCTTGGTGTACAAATCATAATCCATTTGGCTGCATTTTCTAAAAGTGGTGATGAAAAGAATACAGATTATGAGATTTCTAGAAACACCTATTTACTCATAGTTTTTACAAAGTGAAAAATATGTTACTTTTGCCAGTTTTCTAATTCTCTGGGGACATGAGAGAACAGTTACTTTTATTTGTCTCTGGTTAAAACTAAATGCATTTGAGTTTGCCTATATGTATTTGACTTTTGTCAACTGTTCTAAATCCTTTGTAAAAAAGTGATGCATTGTCCTTTTCCTTTAGAATTTATCACAAGGCTTAAGCTCCTATATTTCTTCCTGTCCTTCTAAGAAATGAATTATTTTCTCCTTTTCTTAGTTGTTAAGTATAATAGAATAGAGAATTAATTTTAACATAATCTCCCTGAATTGTTGCTATCCTTCCATTTTCTTATTTTTACAAAGGCACTTTCCCCCACTTTCGATGTAATTTTTGTGACACTTGTAAATTTATGATGTTGAATTAGATACAATGTCATGTAATCTGCAAATCTTGAAGAAAGGAAGAAACAATACCTCACTTAGGAATTTATAATTAGATGAACAAGAAAGCCTCTAGAGGAATAGAGTAAGAAAAATGTCTACATGAAAAGGACTAGTGTCAGAAGTCAGGGGAGAGAGAAAGTAACTTTTTTAGTGGGGAAAGGAAAGAAAAAACAAAATAACTTTTTATGCTGTCAAAGGGTTATGTCTCCAGGTTACATGGTATGAAGGATCCTCCTTAAGTGTGAACAGTTATTTGCTTTATGATACTAGTTGAGGAACACCAAAATGCATAAAAGGACCACTATTCCCTCCTGTACTGTCTCTGGCATCTTACCAGGTATCTCCACCCTAGTCATTGAAATGGTAATGGAGTTAGCTAACTTAGTGACCTTGGTTCCTTGAAGTCAGAATTCTAATAGTAAATATTAGGTCTTTGGGTATGGATACCTTCAGTAAAAGACTAGAACTGAGGAGTGAATCTCCCATCAGATAGATTGTTTTGTGGGCCATACAAAAGGATTTGGGGGCCACCTAAGAAATAACATGATTTGGAAAAGAAAGACTGCATCAGATATATGGGAAGTTATGCCTAAAGAATTAGTTGTTAACAGTGATGATGATGAAGAGGTGGTCTTGTGAGAAGGCGAAGATAGCATTAATTGTAAATGAGGAATCAGTGAGTCAGGGCTCATTCCAGATTTATTTGTAGAAATTATATCATGTAGTAGTGGGTATCAGCTAGTCCAAAATTTGTAGGGCAGTACAACAAGCTGGAAAATCATATAGTCAAGGAATGTGTGCTTAGATATTTCAATTTCAATTTAAATGTTGAAAAAGTGTCTCATATTTATGGATTTTTTCTTACTAAACAACCAACTGCTGTTTTTTTATTGTCTCAGATTCTTCTCATTTATTTTGGTGAGAATACTTAAAATATACTCTTAGCAATTTTCAAGTATACAATAAATTGTTGTTAACTCTAGTCACCATGCTGTATAATAGATTGCTCAAACTTAGTCATTCTAACTGAAATTTTGGATCCTTTCACCAAGATATTCCCAATTGTCCCCTCATCTCAGGTGCTGGAAACCACCATTCTGTTCTTTTATTCTGTGAGTGCAGCAATTTTAGAATCCACACCCCACTGTCCAAGGGAGGGGGGTGTTATGTGGTATTTGTTTTCTGGATTATTTCATGTATTTTTTAAATATTTATTTCTTTGAAAGGCAGAGAGGGAAAGAGAGATTGAGATCTCCATCCTCTGGGTCACTCCTCAATTGTCTGGAATAGTCAGGGCTGGGCCAAGCTGAAACCAAGAGACTGCAACTCTATTCAGATCTCTGACGTGGATGGCAGGGGTCCAGGCACTTGGGCCATGTCCTGCTACTTTTCCAGGCGCAGTAGCAGGAGGTGGATTGGAAGTGGATCAGTCAGGACTGAAACTGGTGCTCATATGGGATGCTGTGTTGCAGGCGGCAGCTTAATCCACTATACTACAATGGTCAGGCCTCTGATTATTTCATTTAACATAATATCCTCCTGTTTTATTCATGATATCACAAACAACAGAATTTCTTTCCTTTTAAAGCCTGTATAATTCTACTGTTTATATTTACATTTTCTTTACCCATTTTATTTGTTGATGAGCACTTACGTTGATTCCATGTCTTCACTATTGTGAGTAATGCTGGGATGAACATAGTGGTGGAAGATAGCTCTTTAACAGAATGCTTGTATTTCCCTTGGATATATGCCAAACAATGGGATTATTGTATCATAGGACAGTTATATTTTTAACTTTTGAGAAACTTTCATACTGCTTTCCTGATGACAGTACTAATTTATGTTCCTACTAATAATATGTAATGGTTCTCTTTTCTCCATGTCCTTGCCAACACTTGATATCTTTCATATTTCTGATCTATTTCTTCCTATTCTTACAAATGTGAAGTGTCAATTCATGATGCTTTTAAGTTTATTTCCTTGATGATTAGGGATATTGAGCATTTTTTCATGTAACTGTCAGCCATTTGTATGTCTTCTTTAGAGACATGCATTGTTAGGTCCTTTGCTGATTTTTTAGTTGGGTTATTTGTTCTCTTACTATTGAGTAGGTTGAGTTTCCTATATATTTTGGACAGTAACACATTATCAGATGTAGTGTTTGTGAACATTCTCTCTTTAGGTTGTCTCTTCATTCTTGCTTTTTTCCTTTCCTGTTTAAAAGCTTTTAAGTTTCAGCCAGCGCCGGGGCTCAATAGGCTAATCCTCCGCCTGCAGCACTGGCACACCAGGTTCTAGTCCCGGTCGGGGCGCCGGAGTCTGTCCTGGTTGCTCCTCTTCCAGTCCAGCTCTCTGCTGTGGCCCAGGAGTGCAGTGGAGGATAGCCCAAGTTCTTGGGCCCTGCACCTGAATGGGAGACCTGGAGGAAGCACCTGGCTCCTGGCTTCGGATCAGTGCGGTGCGCCGGCCGCAGCAGCCATTGTGGGGTGAACCAACGGAAAAGGAAGACCTTTCACTCTGTCTCTCTCTCACTGTCCACTCTACCTGTCAAAAATAAATAAATAAAAATAATAATAAAAGCTTTTAAGTTTCATGTAATCACTTTTCTCTGCTTTTGCTTTTGTTGCCTGTACTTTTGGGGACATATCCAAAAATTCAGTCCCTGAACCAATGTCCTGGAACATTTCCCATACATTTTCTTCTAGTGTTTTTACACTTTTGGGTCTTATGTTTAAGTCTTAATCCATTTTGAGTTGATTTTTGTGTGTGGTGTGAGACAATGATCTAAATTCATTCTTCTCCATGTAGATACCTACTTAGTTTACTCAACACCACTTATTGAAGACATTGTCCTGTTCCCATTATATATTCTTGGTAGCTTTATCAAAAATAAATTGACCATAAATGCATCCCTATTATGTATTCTTGTCAGCTTCATCACAAATAAGTTGACCATAAATACATGGACTTATTTATGATTTCTCTATTCTATTCCATTGGACTATGTGTCCATTTTTATGCCAATGTCATAATGTTTTGATTACTGTAGCTTTGTAGATGATTTTGAAAACAAGTAATCTGATGCCTCATGCTTTAGCTCCATAAGAACTTTAGGATTTTTTTTCCTTTTTTAGTATTTCTAGGAAAAAAATGTAATTGGAATTTTGATGAGGTGACATTGAATCTATAGGTCACTTTGGACGGTATGGTATGGCATTGAATCTATAGGTCACTTTGGACGGTATGGGCATTTCAACAATATTAATTCTTCCAATCTATGAATATGAGATCTCTTCCCACTTATTTGTGTCTTCTTTATGTTTTTTTCACTAGTGTTTTATTGTTTTCCAATACAGATCTTTTATCTCCTTAGTTAAATTTATTCTTGGGTATTTCTGTAGCTTTTGTAATTGAAATATTTTCTTGATTTCTTTGTTAATGTATAGAAATATTACTGATTTTTCTTTGTTAATTTTCTATGCTGTACTTCTACTAAATTCTTTTACTAATTCTAATAGTCTTTGGTGAACTCTTTAGGATTCTATGTAAGATCATGTTGTCTAGCAGCCTTATCTTTTAAATAAGGATCAAGAAAAAGATAACTTCATCTTTATTTCATTTCAACAATTTACTAGTGATAATAATCAGTATGGTAAGATACGAATTTGAAAAAAAAAAGTAGAATGCATTAGATTTGGAAAGTAAAGAGTAAAACTACCGCCTTTTGGAGAATATGCAAATATCTATACAGAAAAACCAAGACAATCCACAGGAAAATTATTAGAATTTATAAGATGTTTCAGCAAATTCACTAAGTGAACCACAAATATTATTTTAAAAAGGAAAAGAAAATCTATTATATTACTATATATCAGTGACAAAGTTAGAAATGTAATTTTTAAAGAGGCCATTTTTAATAGTAATTTTTAAAAGATTTATTTATTTGAATGGCACAGTTAGAGAGAGAGAGAGAGAGAGAGAGAGAGAGAGAAGTCATGCATCCACTGGTATACTCCCCAAATGGCCACAACTGCCAGAGCCGAGCCGATCTGAAGCCATGAGCCAGGAGCTTCCTCTGAGTCTCCCACTTGGGTGCAGGGGCCCAAGCACTTGGGCCATCTTCCACTGCCTTCCCAGGCCATATCAGAGAGCTGGATCAGAAGAGGACCTGCTCAGACATGAATCAGCACCCATATGGGATACTAGCACCACAGGCAGAGGCTTAACCTACTACACCACAGTGCCAGCCCCTCAACAGTAATTTTAAAAGATACTCTGTAATAGCATTAACAAAAGATGTATGTGACCTTTATGAAGGAAATTATAAAACTATTATAAGGTTTTATGAAAAACTCTCAAAATGTACTATAAATATATGCTATGTTTATAGAGAGAAAGATTCAGTGATCATAAATATTTAAGTTGCCCCAAAATGAATCTAAGAGTTCAATATAATTACAATCAAAAGACATTCATGAGAATAATAAATCTGAATTCTGTAGTAGAGGAAATATGAGAAAGGACATGTAAGTATTTCCATTATTTTGCAGTACTTTCTTTCTTAATATAGGTAGCTGGTATACAACCATTCATTATGTTGTTTTATTCTTTATATTTCTAAAATATCATGTTTGGAAAAATAGTTGCGGTGCTCAATATCATTGAGAGGAATGATCTCTTTATCATTCAGATAGAAGTAATGTGGACGTCCAGCAGAGCAGGCTTAACTCACACACTTGAGGGTATTTGTCTTGATATAGACACAATATCTTCAAAAAATCTCCAGTGTGGGAGCCAGCATTGTGGCACAGAGGATTAAGGTGCTGCTTGTGATGCTGGCATCATATATTGGAGTGCTGGATCACGTCCTGGCTGCTCTGCTTCTGATCCATCTTCCTGTAATTGGACCTGGGAAGGCAATGAAAGATGGCCCAAGTTCTTGGGCCCCTGCCACCCATGTGGAGGCCAGGATGGAGTTCCTGGCTCCTGGCTTCAGCCTGACCCAGACCTGGATGTTGCAGTCATATGGAGAGTGAACCAATAAGTAAAAGATTTCTCTCTCTCTCTCTCTCTCTCTCTCTCTCTCTCTCTCTGTGTGTGTGTGTGTGTGTGTGTGAGTGTGTGCCCCTTTCAAGTATATAAATAAATGAACCTTTAAAAATCTCCAATCCGTGAAAAGTACCTTTATATCTTTTGCAGTCACTAGATCTCTAAAAAGTAAATATTATGTGAAATGCTTTAAATTATGAAATGAAAATGGCAACACCTACAAAAAATAAGCTTTAGCATCATATCCTCCAGACTTACCTTACTGTTAAAAACAAAACAGGGGACCTTTCCTTCCGCGCGGTTGGAAGAGGAAGCTTGTAACACAGTAAGTGATGGACAAGTCAGAAATGGACCCTCTTGACCACATGACATCTGATGCAACTATGGAAATTGATAATGAAAGTGATGACAGTTCATCTGGTAGCAGTGTGTTTAAAATTCAATGTGTTCCTTCCTCACCTAATTGGAGGCCAAAAAACACCATTAGAAAACCTATTCATTCATCTAAAATTGTCGAAACAACAGATTCTTCAAGTGATTCATCTGTAGAACCAAGACCATTGACACTAAAAGCACTTATTGCAAAATTTAAGAAAAAGAAACGTAAAAGGAGAAAACAGAAATACAAGGCAACAGGAAGGCCAGTAGGCAGGCCTAAAGGACGGAAAAACACTAAAATATCACATGTAGATAAAAACCAATTTAAAGACAAAGGACCTAGGTTCTCATTTTTAGAATCAGAGAATGGAACTCAACCATCACCTTGGAGGAAAATTTTAACCTTTGAGCAAGCAGTTGCAAGAGGATTTTTTAATTACATTGAAAAACTGAAGTATGAATATCACCTGAAAGAATCTCTGAAACAAATGGATGTTGGTGATGATTTAGAAAAGGAAGATCTTGACAGTCGAAGATACAAGTATTTGGATGATGATGGATCTATATCTCCTATTGAAGAATCAGTAGCGGAGGATGAGGAAGCAGCACACCCTGAACAGGAGGAATGTGATATCAAATTGGTTGACAGTAGTTGTTTCATAATAAATTCGGAATTCCCAAAACTGATGAATGTGAATTCAGAACAGAATGTGAAAGAAGCCGTTTCCTATAAAAAGAGAGCCTCAAAAGTCAAAAACACTGCACAGAAGATGGAACCTCCTGAAAAGGAGACAGCAACAGGAAACTCAATGAAGGTAAATGATGAACAGGAAAAGTGACTCTTCACAGAAAGACAAGACTAGAAACGATAAATGTGGACAAATGCCAGTCTGATGGTGAATAAATTCTTAAATCCAAAATCATCTGAGAAAAAACTGAACAAGTTTGTGAAAAAGACATCTTTGGGAAAAGCTAAGAAATGACACTACCTAAATAAAAGATCTTGCTCTTAAAAAAAAAAAAAAAAAAAAAAAAAAAAAAAAAAACAGGGGAGCACCAAGATGGCGGAGTAGGGAGGGAGCTTACTGCTCTAGTCTAAGAGAAAATAGTTTTTAAAAAGTTGAGAGAGTGAAGTCTCAGTGAAGAGTTGGGGAGAAAACAACATAGGAAACTCTATGCAAATTAGAGGCACAAGGTGGACCTACATGGAGGGTGTGGACACCCTCAACAAGACTCCAGCAGCTGAGAGCCTATGCAACAGCATTGGAAAGTGAGGTGAGACCAGACCGCAGCAGCCCAAGCCACTGGCGATAAAGCTGCAGGAAGAGCCTAGAGGGAACTCAGCTTGGAGCCCCATGGGGGATAGCTTACCTGCCAGACCAGAGGAGAAAAAACAAAAAGGAGAGACATGTTTCTCTCTCCTCGATCACTTTACAATGGCTATTTGTAATTCATTCTTTGAAAAATGCTTGTTCATATCCTTAGCCCATTTCTAAATTGGACTGTTTGTTTTGTTGTTGTTGAGTTTCTTGAGCGCTTTATAGATTCTGGATATTAATCCTTTATCAGATGTGCAGTGTGCAAATATTTTCTCTCATTCTTCAATTGCCTCTTTAATTTGTTTAGTGTTTCCTCTGCTGTGTAGAAGCTTCTTAGCTTGATGTAATCTCATTTGTGTATTTTTCTCTTTATTGCCTGTGCTTCTGGGATCTTATCCAAAAAGTGTTTGCCTATGCCAGTGTCTTTCAGTATTTCGCCTACATTTTCCTGTAGTAATTTGGTGGTTTCAAGTCCTAGGTTTAGCTCCCTGATCCATTGTGAGGTGATTTTTGAATATGGTGTAAAGTAGGGGAAACAAAACTTTCTTAGCATTCCTTTGC
The DNA here is from genome assembly GCF_051225735.1 of Oryctolagus cuniculus. Taxonomy (NCBI): domain Eukaryota; kingdom Metazoa; phylum Chordata; class Mammalia; order Lagomorpha; family Leporidae; genus Oryctolagus; species Oryctolagus cuniculus. Next base: position 6,765,594 of record NC_142888.1, on the reverse strand, counting down.
ACAACTATGTTTCCTTGCTGGGCTTTCCGTTTCAAATGATATCAAAGTATGTCCCAAGAAGAGATGCCTTGGAGAACAGCCAAAGACCTCATGAGTTGTTGGTTGATACTGCCTTCCATCATTTGTTTCTCTCCTCACAAAATTAAGTTCATATGCAGATTTATGATTGCTTTATGCCACTTCTTGATCTTGTGGCTATTGGTAGGGCTAATTTATTGAATGTTGGTAAGGATAATTTATTGAATGAAGGGATAATTTATTGAATATTGATTTGGAAATAATAGCATAGTGAATTTTCTCAAATTTGCCTGCATCTTCATTCTCAGTAATCAAGATCTATTACAAAAATGGGGAGAGCATTAGAGGGGTAAAAAAGACTGATTTCTATGAAAAAATCTGAGGAATGAAGAAAGTATTTTATTTTCCCTGGAGGTATCTTTGCTTATTTCCTTAGCTTTATCTCTAGCCACTCCACATTTCCCAAATCCCTGGTAAAGGTTAGGTTTTTTGTCCACCTACTGCATTAAACTTCATTGTTTCCTATGTGATCTCAACAGAAATGTCATGAATTATGCCAAGATAGCTTGTGGTCATAGGCACAACCTCAATCTTAGTTTAAGTGTCCTTGCCATCTATTGCATGTGTGCACCTCTGTTTCTGAATGTGATTGTCAATAAGGTATGTAGATGGGCTTATTTTATATTTACAACCCTGAATCACATGCAGACCTTCAGTACTAACTGGCAGTCTGACTGTACTTCCCTAAGGTCAAATCATTCTTTAAGTTTCTAAGATGATATATTATCCCATTACCTCCTGCCTCAAACCCCCAATATCTTGTGTCTACTCCTCACCTAGCTGATAGTTTGACTTCTAATTTCACTGAAAGATCAATCAGAAAGAGTTCTAACTTCCACATCCTTTACTATGACAGTTTCTGATTTCATTACATCTGTACCCATATATTTGACTGCCTTCTCTCCAGTTACAAACTGGCTGATAATTGTGTATTGTCACCCATATTCTTCTTACCACTCAAGAAAAATGCTTTGGTAACTTTCTTCCTTTTCCCTTGCAGTGCCTGTTCTGCTATCATTATCATTGGCATGCAAACATGCTGTAATAGCTTCAATAATAAAAATTCCACTTGTTTCACCATTTTCTGAACATTTTATTGCTTTATTTTAGATCCAGTCTTTGAAAGTGTTCCCTATACAATCTTTGCTTCTTTTCTTCCAACTATTATTTGAATCCACTGCAATATGATTTTTTTCATTAGTATTTCACTTAAATGTGGCTCGTTATGCTGCCTCCACATTGCCAAATCCAATGTCAGTCCTCAATTTTCATATTTCTGGAGCTGTCAGCATCATTTATGAAAGGTGATCATTCTCTACTTCATGAAATACTATCATCACATGGCTTCTGAGACTGGCTTTCAATCCCTTTTTTGATGCTTCTTTGGACTCTATTGTTTTCTCATTTCACATTTCTATATGTTGTAATGTTCCAGCATCGATCTTTAGATGCCTACTCCTGTCTATCTGCACTATCTTCCTAGGTGATTTCATGCTTTAAATACAATAAATAGGCTGACACCCCCCAAATGTCACCAATCCCAAACTTCCCCTGAATTCCAGTCTCATATCTATGTTAAATTATTAATGTTCAAAATATTAAATTGGACAATATTGAAATGTCAAAAGATGAACCCTAAATTTCCCCTAATCCCCAAGACTGCTTTCTCCGGTGTTTTTTTATCTCAGTAAAAGAAGCCGCTGTTCACACATTTCATAAAGTCACAAAAGTTAGAGTCATCTCATACTTTCTCTCTCACATGCCACATCTAATTCATTAGCAAATCCTGTAGATTCTACTCGTACTCATTTCAACACTTACAGCACAGTTAAAGTCTCAGCCACCATAATGTCTCACCTAGATTACTGAAATAGCCTCCTACTCTGTCTTCCACCTTTCACTCTTACCCTTCAACAGTTCCTTCTTCTACAGTTTCCAATATGATCCGTAAAAAAATAAGTCAGTATATATCATTCTCTTCCAGTGATTTCCCATTGTACTTAATAATAATCTCCAGTCTTTACTGTGGACTACAAAGCCCTTGATTTTACTGTCTCTTGACATGTCTCGGACCTCATTTCCCAACACTGGCTCTCATATTAACTGAGATCAAATCACATGCTGGCCTCTGTCTCTTATTCTAACACATCAAAGATGTTCCTACCTCAAGGCCTCTGCTCAAGGTATTCTGTTCTCTGTCAGAGACTGTCTTCCACAACATCTTAAAAGGCCTCACTTTGTTCAGGTCTTCACTCAAACATCACTTCCTCATTGAGGACTTCACTGACAACCCTACCTTATATGGTATCAACCATAACTCTTCTTATTCATTGGTTAACTTTCCTTTTATGACACCACTAATTAACATTATACTACACATTCATCAACATTACTTATTTTGTACACTGCTGTATTTCTAGTACCTAGAACAGCAATGTAACCTATTATGTTCTCAATAAATGTTGTTGAATTGATTAATCAATAACTTTCTGAATTACCTTGGATAAGAGGACTGTTCTTATTGTAATAGAACATGAACAACCTATGGAGAAAAGGTACAGAGGATCATCTGTTTTCTTTGAGTACTAGGTTTATCTCTCTAAGTCATAATGGGGATATGTGGGCACCAGTGGGTCTTCATTTACAAGAATTTTAAATTAATTAATTAAAGTGTAAATTAATTTAAGTTTATAAATAATAAAATCTATAATCATTGGACATCCTCACATTAAGGATTCTCACTTGATGCAACTCATAACCTGAATGAGCTCTGTGGATTTACCATTTTAAACATGGCTAAGAAAACACAAGTATTACAAACAATTACTGATTCAGATTTTAAAACAGTAGTTCTTAGCATGTAGGAGATCCTCTCTCATTCTTTCTCTCTTGCTCTGCCTTCCAAATAGATGAAAATAGTCAATAAATATACTTTTAAAATAGTAGTTTTGTCTTTAAATGAAGGAATGATTGATCTATATTTAAATATTTATTTATTTGAAAGGCAGAATTACAGAGAGGGAGAGAGGTAGAGAGAAAGGGACAGAGAGGGAGAGAGAGAGATCTTCCATCTGTTGGTGGACTCCCTAAATGGCCTCAGTGGCAAGGACTGGAGCAGGCGGAAGCCAGGAGCTTCTTCCAGGTTTCCCACATGGGTGGCAGGGGCCCAAGAACTTGGGTTATCCTCACTGCTTTCCCAGAACATTAGCAGGGACCTGGATTAGAAGTCGAGCAGCCGGGACATGAACAGGTGCCCATATGGGATGCTGGCATCTTAGGCAACAGCTTAAGCTGCTCTGCTACAACACTAACCCTGGAATGATTGATCTAATACCCGATAATAAAGAAATCTTACAAAAATGTTAAAACTTTTTAAAGAAAGATTTGCCATGTTGATTGTACTAAAGGGAGTGTTTACAGATATTTTTCTTCTTCTGATCAGAGCTACCAGGTCTTCTTCTTCCATAACCTGGTTGCTTGCATGCCAGGAATTGTTTCTCCACAAGACCAATTGAAGATTTTTCAACTAAGCTCCAGTACTGATGCTCTTTCTTCAATTCACAGGAGAAGAAAGCTAGGCTAATACATGGGACTTTGCCAATGTTTTAATTCCACCTATGAATTTTTGTCACACTGGCTGCTAACAGTGCCAGCACATGACAAGAATTATTGAAGTGGTAGCAAATGAGGACCAGTGGAGTACTTTAGAAACTCTTTTAATGAATATCTGTGGTTGTGGTTGTATATTGCATACATGTGCCATATTTACTTTGAGTCAAACTGCTTCTAGTTCACAAGACAGTGTTAAATATGTCAGAATTTCATGGTGTTTCTCAAAAGGCTTTTATTCCCAGATGCTTCACCATCTGAACCAGATTGACAAACTCCCCTCACAGAGAAATAAACTAAAATTTACTGACACCATATTTTCTCCTGTTCTTTAACAATGAAAATATTTTTCCATCAGACTTATTTTGAATTCTGTCTTGAGGAATACAAAAGACAAAGATATTGACCATCCTAAAACAGAATTACATAATCCAGCAATTTGACTATTATAGTTCTTTCTTGATACCAATTATAATTAATTATAATTAATTAATGTAATTACTAATTACCAAAGGAAAGATTCTTTCACTTATATAAGTATTATTGATTTAAAATCCCACCTAGGGGGAACTAAATGGTACTAATAAGAAGCTGAGCTGTGATTCTATATTTGAGACACTAAAATATATATTTCCTGACTAGCCATGCTCATTAAAAGTCTAAGTTAAAAAAAAGAGTGTAAATCATCCACTTTTTTATAATTTATTTTGCAAGGAATATGAATTACATCAGTACAACTGTAGGAGTATAGTTATTCTTCCCTCCATACCCACCCTCCCACCCACACTCCCACCCCTCCTCCTCCTCCCTCTCCCCTTGCCAGTCCCATTCGCCATTAAGAATAATTTCAATTAACTTTGTACACAGAAGACCAACTGTATACTAAGTAAAGATTTCAACAGTTTGCACACAGACACAAACACACACAAACACCAAAAAAGTAAAAAAAAAAAAACTGTTTGAGAACTAGTTTTACTGGTAACTGATATATTACAACTCATTGAGGACAGAGGTCCTGCATGGGGAGTTAGTGCACAGTGACTCCTGTTGTTAATTTAACAATTGACACTCTTATGTATGACGTCAGTGATCACCCGAGGCTCTTGACAAGAGCTGCCTAGGCTATGGAAGCCTTTTGAATCACAAACTCCACCAGTATTTAGACAAGGCCATAAGCAAAGTGGAAGTTCTCTCCTCCCTTTAAAGAAAAGTACATCCTTCTTTGATGGTCATTTCTTTCCTCTGGTGTCTCACTCACAGAAATCCTTCATGTAGAACATTTTTTGCCACAGTGTCTTGGTTTTCCATGCCTGAAATGCTCTCATGGGATTTTCAGCCAGAACAGGAAGCCTTAAGGACGGATGCTGAGGTCAGAGTGTTACTTAAAGCGATTGCCCTTCTTATGAGTCTGCTGTGTGGACTGTTTCCCATGTTGGAACATGCTCTCCTTTTTAATTCTATCTATTATTATAAGCTGATACTTGACCCTGTTTATATTAACTCTTTAACACTTAATCCTACCTATGTGTTCACTTGACCACTTAGTATGGTCACTTTAACACTTAAGATAGCATTTTTACCACAGAGCTAAATGGAATTTGGAGTCCCATGACAAGATTTTAAACTGTACCCTTAGAAGTAAGTCTGTAGGAATGTATGTAGACCTATCCAGCTCTACAGTTAGAAACTTCCTCCTCCCTCTCTTAGTCCCACTCTAATTTTTTACTGAGATCCATCCTCAATTAACTTTAAACACGTATGATTAACTCTATGTTAAGAGTTAAACAAATAGCCCGGCGCCGCGTCTCAATAGGCGAATCCTCCACCTTGCGGTGCCGGCACACCGGGTTCTAGTCTCAGTTGGGGCGCCAGATTCTGTCCTGGTTGCCACTCTTCCAGGCTGGCCCTCTGCTATGGCCCGGGAGTGCAGTGGAGGATGGCCCAAGTGCTTGGGCCCTGCACCCCATGGGAGACCAGGAGAAGCACCTGGCTCCTGGCTTCGGATCAGCGCGGTGCGCCGGCCGCAGGAGCCATTGGAGGGTGAACCAATGGTAAAAGGAAGACCTTTCTCTCTGTCTCTCTCTCTCATTGCCCACTCTGCCTGTCAAAAAAAATAAAAATAAAAAAAGTGTTAAACAAATAGTATGAAGAAAAAAATCAAAAAAATTAAAAAAAAAAACCATTCCTCGATAGACAAGAAAAGGGCAGCTCAAGTCATCCCTTCTCGAAGTGTCCATTTCACTTCTACTCTACAGATTTATTTATTTTTTTTTTGACAGCCAGAGTGGACAGTGAGAGAGACAGACAGAGAGAAAGGTCTTCCTTTGCCGTTGGTTCACCCTCCAATGGCCGCTGCGGCCGGCGTGCTGTGGCCAGCATGCTGCGGCCGGCATGCTGCGGCTGGCGCACCGCACTGATCCGAAGCCAGGAGCCAGGTGCTTCTCCTGGTCTCCCATGGGGTGCAGGGCCCAAGCACTTGGACCATCCTCCACTGCACTCCCGGGCCACAGCAGAGAGCTGGCCTGGAAGAGAGGCAACCGGGACAGAATCCGGCGCCCCAACTGGGACTAGAACCTGGTGTGCCGGCGCCACAAGGCGGAGGATTAGCCTAGTGAGCTGCAGCGCCGACCCAGATTTGGTTTTAGGTGCTCTGTTAGTTCTCACAGATCAGGAAAAACATATGGTATTTGTCCCTTTGGGAGTGGCTTATTTCACTAACTATGATATTTTCCAGATTCCTCCATTTGGTTGCAAATGACCGGATTTCATGTTTTTCCCACTGTGTAATATTCCATAGTGTACATATCCCCTAATTTCTTTATCCAGTCTTTGGTTCATGGACATTTAGGTTGACTCCATATCTTAGCTATTGTGAACTGAGCTGCAATAAACATGGGGGTGCAAGATAACTCTTTTATTTACTGATTTCATTTCCCTTGGGTAAATTCCCAGGAGTGGAATGGATGGATGATATGGCAGGTCTATAGTCAGATTTTGGAGATAATGCAATACTGTCTTCTATAGTGGCTTTACTAGTTTACATTCTCACCAAAAGTGGGATTAGGGTAGCTTTTTCCCCACATCCTTGCAGGCATTTGTTGTTTATAGATTTCTGTATGAAAGCCATTCTAACTGGAGTGAGTGGAAACTCATTGTGATTTTGAGTTACATTTCCCTGATGGCTAGTGATGCTGAACATTTTTTCATGTTTCTGTTGGCCATTTGGATTTCCTCTTTTGAAAAGTATCTGTTTAAGTACTTTGCCCATCTCTTAAGTGGGTTGTTTGTTTTGTTGTTGTGGAGTTACGTGATCGCTTTGTATATTCTGGTTATTAATCCTTCACCAGTTGCATAGTTTGCAAATAATTTCTCCCATTCTGTCAGTCGCTTCTTCACTTTCCTGAGTGTTTCTTTTGCTGTACAAAAACTTCTCAATTTGATGGCATCCCATTTGTTAATTTTGGCTTTGACTACTTGTGCCTCTGGGGTCGTTTCCAAGAACTCTTTGCCTGTGCCCATGTCTTGCAGGATTCCCCCAATGTTCTCTAATAATTTGATGATTTCAGGTCGTAGATTTAGATCTTTAATGCATGTTGAGTGGATTTTTGTGTAAGGTGTAAGGTAGGGGTCTTGCTTCGTACTTCTGCATGTGGAAATCCAGTTTTCCCAGCAAAGTTTGTTGAAGAAATGTCCTTGCTCCAGGGATTGTTTATAGCTCCTTGGTCAAATATAAGTTGGTTGTAGGTGTTTGTATTGATTTCTAGTGTTTCTATTCTGTTCCATTGGTATATCCATCTGTTTTTTTTTCTACCAGTACCAGGCTGTTTTGATTATAACTGCATTGTAGTATGTCTTGAAATCTAGTATTGTGGTGCCTCCAGCTTTGTTTTTATTATATAAGATTGTTTCAGCTATTCGGGGGTCTCCTGTGTTTCCATATGAATTGCAGCATCCTTTTTTCTATATCTGAGAAGAATGTCTTTGGTATTTTGATTGGTATTGCATTGATTCTCTAGATTGCTTTCAGAAGAATGGACATTTTGTTGATATTGATCCTTCCGATCCATGAACATGGAATATTTTTCCTTATTTTTGTATCTTCTTCTATTTCTTTCTTTAATGTTTTGTAGTTCTCATTGTAGAGATCTTTGAGAAACTTAGTTAAATTTATTCCAAGGTATTTGACTTTTTTGTAGCTATTGTAAATGAGATTGATATCAGAAGCTCAATCTAAGCCTTGGCATTGTCAGTGTATACAAAGGCTCTTGATTTTTGTGTACTGATTTTATATCCTGCTACATACCAAACTCTTCTATGAATTCCAATAGTCTCTTGGTGGAGTCTGTTGGATTCCCTATATACAGAACCATGCCATCAGCAAATAGGGTTAGTTGACTTCTTCCTTCCCAATTCGTATCCCTTTGCTTTCTTTTCCTTGCCTAATGGCTCTGGCTAAAATTTCTGGGACTATATTGCATAGAAATGGTGAGAGTGGGCAGCCTGGTCTGGTACCAGATCTCAGTTGGAATGCTTCCAAGTTTTCCCCATTCAAAAGGACACTGGCCATGGGTTTGTCATAAATTGCCTTGATTGTGTTGAGTAATGTTCCTTCTATACCCAATTTGCTTAGAATTTTCATCATAAAAGGATGCTGTATTTTATCAAATGCTTTCTGTTGAGATAATCATATGGTTTTTGTTCTGTAGTTTGTTAATGTGATGCTTCACATTGACTGAATTACAAATATTGAACCATCCCTGCATACCAGGGATAAGTCCCACTTGGTCTGGGTAGATGATTTTTCTGAAGGATTGTTGGATTCAATTGGCTAGAATTTTTTTTTGACAGGCATAGTGGACAGTGAGAGAGAAAGACAGAGAGAAAGGTCTTCCTTTTGCCGTTGGTTCACCTTCCAATGGCCGCCACGGCCGGCGCGCTGTGGCCGGCGCACCGCGCTGATCCGATGGCAGGAGCCAGGAGCCAGGTGCTTTTCTTGGTCTCCCATGGGGTGCAGGGCCCAAGCACTTGGGCCATCCTCCACTGCACTCCCTGGCCACAGCAGAGAGCTGGCCTGGAAGAGGGGCAACCGGGACAGAATCTGGTGCCCCGACCGGGACTAGAACCCGGTGTGCTGGCGCCGCTAGGCGGAGGATTAGCCTAGTGAGCCGCGGCGCCGGCCCCAATTGGCTAGAATTTAATGGAGGATTTTTGTGTCTGTGTTCATCAGGGAAATTGGTCTTTAATTCTCTTTTTCTGCTACATCTTTCTATAGTTTAGGAGTTAAGGTGATGCTAGCTTCATAGAAAGAATTGGGAGGGTTCCCTCCCTTTCTATTGCTTTGAATAACTTGAGAACAATCGGAATTAGGTCTTTTTAAATGTCTGGTAGAATTCAGCAGTGAAACTAACTGATTCTGGGCTTTTCTTTGTTGAGAGGGCCTTTATTACTGATTCAATTTCTGTCTTGCTTATGGGCCGGTTTAGGTTTTCTATATCTTCATGGCTCAATTTTCTTAGGTTGTATGTGTCCAGGCATCTATCCATTTCTCCTAGGTTTCCTAGCTTGATGGCATAGAGCTCTTTGTAGTAATTTCTGATGATTCTTTTTATTTCTGTGGTGTCTGCTGTTACATTTACTTTTTCATCTCTAAATTTATTAATTTGGGTCTTCTCTCTCCTTTTTTTTTTTTTGGTTAGTTGGGCCAATGGTGTTTCAATTTTGTTTATTTTTTTTTTAAAAATCAGCTCTTAATTTTTCTGATCTTTTGATTTTTTTTCTTGGATTCAATTTTGTTGATTTCCCTCTAATTTTAATTATTTCTTTTCTCCTACTATTTTTGAGTTTGGTTTGCTGTTGTTTTTCTAGATCCTTGAGAAGCATTAATAGCTCTTTTATTTGGTGCCTTTCCAATTTCTTGATGTGGCACCAATTGCTATAAACTTTCCTCTTAACACTGCTTTTGCTGTATCCCATAAATTTTGACATGTTGCATTGTTGTCTTCATTTGTTTCTGGAAATTTTTTGATTTCTCTTTTGATTTCTTCTGTGACCCACTGTTCATTCAGGAGCATGTTGTTCAGTCTCCATGTATTTGCATATGTTTTAAAGATTCCGGAGTTGCTGATTTCCAGCTTCATTCCATTGTGGCCTGAGAAGATGCATGGTATGATTTCAATTTTTTGAATTTGCTGAGACTTGCTTTATGGCCTAGTATGTGATCAGTCCTACAGAAAGTTCCATGCACTGGTGAGTACAATGTGTATTCTGCAACTGTAGGATGAAAAGTTCTGTACATATCTGTTAGGTCCATTTGGTCTATAGTGTTGATTAACTCTGCTATTTCCTTGCTAATTTTCTGTCTGGTTGATCTGTCCATTGCTCAAAGTGGGGTATTGAAGTCCCCTCTTACTATTGTTTTGGAGTCTATGTCTCCCTTTAGATTGCTTAACTTTTTTTTTTAAATACAGGCTCCACTTTCAATTCTAGCTTCCTCCTATTATGCATCCTAGGAGGAAGCAAATGTGGGTCCCTACCACAGGTGTGGAGAACTCAATTTATTTCCCATCTTCTGACTTTAGCCTGGCCAGCCACAACTATTATAGGCAGTTGGTGGTGGGGAGATGAGCCAGTAGATAAAAGATCTGTCTCTCTGCCATTTAAATAAATTAAATAAATTAATTAAAATAACCTAAAATCTCTCATTCAATATAATATTGGACGTTCTTGTAATAACCACGTTTTATAGCTTTTGTATTTAATGCTTTGATATCTTGAGGACTTGCTGACTTTTATGGTTTGGATAATCCTTTGTGTGTCTCCTGAAGCCCCAAGGAGACTTTCATCATGGAGGCTTGATCCCTGGAATCTTAGCTAATGGATTAAAGATGGAATTTAATCCAATTATCATATCTGAGGGTATAACCTTGGAAAGTGATTAGATTGGATTTGGTTATTAGGATAGAGCTCTTCTGATTGAATCACAGTGGCATTATAAGGAGTGAACACACACATAGGGTGAGCATGTTTCTGGTCTCTGCTTCCTGGCTTGCCATGTGAGCCCATCTTGAATGGTGAACCTTCAAAACGATGAGCCAAAGTAAGCCTTCTTCCTTCCTATGTAGTTCCTCTCAGATATTATAATACCAAAAAAGCTAATTAATACATTGGAGGGGCTGCTCTTTCTAGGGTGAGCTAATTCCTAGAGATAACAAGGTACTCTCATATAAAAGTATAGCTTTCATATGCAAATCAACCAATCCAGAGCCCACACTCCCAACCACATCATTTATCACACTCAGGGTCAATATTCCCCTGTCTTAATTATCTCAGGAATAAGTATCAGACAACTAGAACAGTCCCTGTGCCACAGAGTCCACCAAAATTATTCAAATTAGTTAATCCTAAACTTTCTTATATTTCCTTGATTGTTCTTTCCTATAGAAACCACAATAAAGGCTCTTGCTCACATTTTCCCTTCTCTTACTGTGCCTTCTGACTGAGCTTGATGCTTTCCCATGTGCACCCTCCACTATTGTGTGCCCCCTCCTATTGGATATATGAATATAAAAGTCTATCATGATTTTTATTTATTTATTTTAGAGATGGAGAAGAGAGCAAGAATGAGTGAGGGAGTGATAGAGAGTGCACCCATCTACTGGTTAACTCTCTGGATGCTCACAGTGGCTGAGGCTGGGCAGAGGCCAAAACAAGGAGCTGGGAACTCAATCCAGGTCCCCCTGTGAGTGTCAGGAACCCATCTACTTGAGCCATCACTGCTGCCTCACAGGTGATGTGGTACACAATCATCTTAACTGCCGGGCTAAATGCCTACCCCCAAAAGGCTATCTTTTCAATAGAAATTGTCTATGGATTTCTTGGCCTAACCATACCTGAATAATAATGAAATCTATATTTTTTAAAAGATTTATATATTTATTTGAAAGTCAGAATTACAGAGAGAGAGGGAGACAGAGAGAGAATCTTCCATCAGCTGGTTAACACCCCAAATGGCTGAAATGGGCAGGGATGGACGAGGCCAAAGCTAGCAGCCAAGAACTTCATCCAGGTTTCCCACATGGGTACAGGGGTCCAAGGACTTGGGCCACTTTCTGATGCCTTCCCTGGCACATTAGCAGGGAGATAGATCAGAAGTGGGCAGCCAGGATTTGGACCAGTGCCTGTAAGGGATGCTGGTACCACAGTGCCAGGCCCTCTAAAATCTACATTTTTAAAGCAGTTCTAGACACTGGAATTGGGCAAGAAAAAGAAATAAAAGGCATATAAAATGGTCAGAGGGACTGCCATTTAGCCTAGCAGTTAAGACTCTGGTTAAGATAGCACACATTCCATGCTGAAGTACCTGCAGCTTGATTCCAGGCTCGAGCTCCTTACTCCAGCTTCCTGCTAATTGATACCCTCAGAATCAGTAGTGATGCCTCAAGTAATTAGATTTCTGTCACCCACTGAGAGACATGGATAGAGTTCCTGGCTCCTGGCTTCAGCCTGGCCCTGCATGTCCATTCCAAGGCATTTGTGTAATAAACCAGAAACCAGTAGATGAAAGTTTCTCTCTCTCTCTCTCTCTCTCTCTCTCTCTCTCTCTCAAGTAAACTTCTAAAAAATGCACAGCAAGAAATACAACTGTCCCTATTCACATACAACATGTAAAGAATATATATATAAAAAAATCTTCCTAGAACTAATCAGTGATTTCACCAAGTTGGCAGGATAAAAGACTAACATGCAAAATTCAATCACCTTTTATCCATTAACAACTGAAGAAATTGAAATCAAAAACATAATATTAGAGGCAGACATTTGGCATAGTTGTTAAGGCATTGCTTTGGATACCTGTATCCAATATTGAAGTGCCTGTGTTTGGTTCCTGCCTCTGCTCCTGACTCATTTCCTGTTAATGAACACCCTGGGAAGGCTCAAGTAGTTAGGCCCCTGCCACTCAAGTTGGAGACCTGAACTGATTTCCAGGCTCCTGGCTACAGCCTGACCAAGCCCCAGCTGTTGTGACAATTTGGGGAGTGAACCAGTGGATGGTAGATCCCTATCTGTCCATTTCTCTACCTCTCTGACTTTGAAATAAAATAAAGAAACATTATTTTAAAAACCACAATATCATTCACAATTGCTCAAAAAATAAAAATACTTAGGTATAAATCTAACAAAACCAATTTAGATTCCATTTCTTGAAAACCATAAAAATGCTGATGAAATTAATCAAAGAGAGCCTAAATAAGTGGAAATACTGTGCTGATGGATTAAAAGACTCAATATAGTAAGATGTCAATTCTTAAATTGATATACAACTAATTCCTGTTGAAGTCCAAGCAAGGATATTTGTAGACATAGACAAGTTTATTATAAATTTACATAAGAAGGCAATAGGTATTAGATCTAGAATTACTAATGTAATTTTGAAAAAAAAGGGTGAGGATTTACTCTACCTAATGTTAAAGCTTATTATACTCCAATAGCTACGCTAATCAAAATAGTGTGTTGTTAACAGAACAATAGACACATAAATTTGCAAAACACAATAGAGAATAAATAAATAAACATAAATATATCCTACTGATTTTTTATAAAGGTCAAAGGGACAAAAGCAATTTAGTAGAGAAAGGAATAGTCTTTCCAGCAAATGGTGCTGGCACAATTGGGTATACATAGGCTCAAAAAGAATGTTAAACAGAAGAAAATTTTTTATGAAGATGAGGTTTGGTTTATTAAATTTTCTTTTTATGTATTATGCTTTTTCATATAAAGTGTTACTTCTGCCCGTCAGTATCCAACACCTCACCTTCGTGTATATTTTTGTTAACAGCTATAAGGTTCTGACATGGGTTTTCATGAATCTTGAAGATAAGGACCATGGGTCCAGATTTTGTTAAGATTTATTTATTTATTCAAAAGGCAGGGTGACAGAGAGAGATATAGAGACAGAGACAGAGAGAGGGATCTTCCATCCACTGGTTCACTACCCAAATGGCTGCAAGCAGCCAGGAATGGGCCAGTTCAAAGCCAGGAAGCAGAAATTCCATTCTAGTCTCCCATGTGGGTAGCAGGGACTCAAGCACTTGAGCCATCATCTGCTACTTTCTCGGGCACATTAGCAGGAAGCTGGATCAGAAGCAGAATAGCAGGGATTCAAACTAGTGCTCCAGTTTGGGATGTCTGCATTGCCACAACACCAGCCCCAAGTGCCTGGCTTAAAAGCAGAGAAATAAGGGAGAATATTGACTTCTGGAGTATTTTATGTCTCAAATAAACATGAAGCAAAAGAGTGGAGAACCATGAACAAAGTAGGACTATGCATAGACACGTGGGATAGCAAGCATTGGGTGTGATTGTTTTGTGGATTTTGATATTTTCCTGCATTAACTTTCCAAGTGACATAATTTTTGTAAAATGTCTCTAGAGTCTATTTTACTGATTTGGAAGTCCAAAAACTTATGTGGCCTGACTAGCCAAAAATACTTCCCTCATGCGTGGCCCATTATAGTAGGGATTTCCTTATTGGAAAAGCATTCCATTGAGCCTCTTTTGTTTTTGGTATTCAACAATTCCTTATTAAAATACTATCTTACATGCTCTTTATGAAGTCAGCAGGCTATAAATTTAAATTAAGAAGAGATGAAATTATAAGAGGTGAATACTTCTGATGATCATAATATCTTAGGCCTTTAGCCTTGATTGGCTGAGTTCAAGAACCTGAGAATTTTCTCTCAAATAGGACTGAGTTTGGGTCTTAAAGAAACTGAAAGAGGAGATAGGAAGAGCTAAGATCTAATTCTTTCTAGTATTAGATCAACAGCTGCTGCTGCTGCTGTTCATGGCCCCTCTTCCTCCCATCTGGTTACTCTTAAGGTAAATGAGTTTATTAGAGCAAGCATGAGAGTTTATGGCTCTTATTAGGTTCCATGGTAAGAAAGGAAAGTTCTAGTACAGCTTCTTTGACCAAGAGCCCTCTCTTTCTGTTACTGTTTATACTTAACATTAGTGAAGGCAGAGCCTTTTTGTTAGATAAAACCTGAAAAAAATAACAAAATTAAAACTCATTTGTAATTGTTATGTATAAAACATTGATAGTTTTTATTTTGATTAAATTGGCTTTTTGTTATTTAAAGTAATATTATTTAAAATAATAAAAATAATATGCATCCATTCTGATAGTGTTGGTTAGAAGGAAATTTGGGGAAGTGAAAAACACTCCCAATTTTATCATCCACAGACAACCACTGCTAATGTATTACATAGAAATTAATTTTAACTGAATATAATCAGAAGAAAATAAACTGAAGTGAAAGTGAAGGAACTAAACAAGTAATATCTTAGGTAATATTTTAAAGTAATAATAAAAATTGAGAATAATGGGAAGATATTGGATTAAACTTTGAAAAATCTTTCAGGTACATTCATAGGCATAAGTTAAAGTTTACAGGAAGTAAAAAACTGACTATGCTATAAACATAAAAATACACTACTAACAAAAAGCATCAGGATGATACCAAACCAAACCAATCAGTAAGTAATTTTTTAAGTATTGTTTCACTTATACCAACTTTTGAAATGATATTTTTCAGAGATAATTTTGGGGAAGAACTGATTAATAGGCAAAATGTACCATAAAATGCAAATAACTTTCAGAGATAATTAAACACACCATGCATAAATGACTAGAGCTGTAATTTACTATAACCTCAAAAAAATTAAACAAGAATTCAAAGAATCATTGGCCTTCTCCTCCTTCCTGATTTATCTGATCAGTATGTCGTTATCCCTAAATCATACTACATCTTACATACTTCATATTTAAACCTTGTCTTTCTTTGTAAAGTTTTCCATTTTCCTCACATATCCTATTGCCATTCTGCTTTCTTAATTTAAAGAGTCAGATTTCTTCATCTAATTAACAGTGAACAATAGGTGTACATTCAGGTTTCTAATCACATAATTATTATTACTATAATTTGTAAATTGTAAGACATTCCTCTTAAAGAAGTGCACTTCATACCTGCTTCTTCAGTTCACTTTGATAGTGATGGCAGACTTTCTATAGCTCTTCAAACTCTTATGCTATCTTCTCCCTCTACCCCACCTAGACTTCTTAGAAGATTAGACTTGGAAGGTAAAGGCATGATTGTGAAACCTCAGGGAAGCTACTTCACCTCTATTATTCTCAGTTACTACCTTAGGTTAAGGAGAACATTGTATTTCAAACTTTATTCTTACTGCTGTTATTGTTGTTTGTGCAACAAACTTTGTACAAGTGTACAATGCTATATGTAAGATATACTGCACAACATAATGTTGAAAATGGAGCTAAATGTTCAATCGGAGCTAGAAATCACAGAACACTGACCACTTGACTGTCTCCTTTACTACTCTGTGCTATTTATACATTAATTTTTACAATTTTTATAGAGCACATACTATGTCTTAGAAACTCTACTACATACTGGAAATACATTAGGGAACAAAACAGGTATAGATCTCTGCTCTAATCTAGCTTCCATTCTACTAGGAAAAATAGAATATAAACAAGAAGAATTAAAAAATTAACGTGTTAGATGTTAAATGACTATAAGGATAATGTAAGGGAGGGAAAAAGGATATAATTTGTGTGTGTGTGTGTGTGTGTGTGTGTAGGAAGAATGGGTTGCAACCTTAGATGTGGTGTCAGGAAAGGCTGCAATAGGGAAATGACATTTTAATAAAGGCAGAAGGAGCTGAAGGATATCTGGAGAATGTATAGAGTGTTGGGGGCATGGTGGAGGGCAAGTGCAAGGACTCTGGGGCATGGGCATGCACTAGTGTTGAGAAACAGCTAGAAAGCTAGTAGGACTAAATTGAGTAGGTAAGAGGGAGAGTAAAAAGGGATGAAGTCATAGAGGTGATATGGGACCAGAACATGGAGGGTGTTGGAGGTATCATAAGGACTTTGACTTTTACTCTAAAATAGATGGGAAGCAATTGGGTGGTTTGAATAGATCAATGATATGATCTGACTTTCATTTCACCAAAATCACTCTGACTGCCATGTGAAAGATACTCTATTAGGAGGCAAGAACAGAATGAGAGAGACCAGTATGTTATATATTAAATCCACTTGGGAGCTTATATGACTCAGACCAGAGTGGTATCTATGGAAATGGTAGGAAGTTGTTGTATCTATGTGTGTTTTGAGGCACAACAAATGGATTTTCTGATGGATTTCATGGATATGTATATGTGGCAGTGTGCTGGTAATAGTTTATCAACCATGTTGAAGGTGGGGAGGTGGAGAGACTTTAGCAACCATGCTGGAGGTGGGAAGGTGAGGAGGCCTGCTTTATAGTATTTGTTGATTTCCATGATGTATCTATTCCTACCATGGCTGATTTCAAGTTACCAACATAACATCACTGAACAGAGTTGGGGAAGAGGTGTACACCATTGAATCTTATATGATATGCTAGTTTTAACTGGCTTCAGGACACTCCTAACTATAAGAGAAAAAGAGTACAGGATGACTCCATGATTTTTGTCCTCAGGAATTGGAGGGATAGGTGTGGTCATAAAATAAGATGAGGAATAGTATGATTGGATCAAGCTGGTTGGGGGGATTGACTATTAGATCAGCTTTGAACATAGTAATTTTAAGATATTTCTTAGACATCCACACGGAGATGTCAAGTTTGTAGCATAATACATGATTCTGAAGTTCAAGAAAGATATTTGGGATGTAACTATTAATACATGAGCCAAGCGTATATTTATGTTATTTAAAGCCATGAAGCTTTATGATAATATCAAGAAGATGAGTGTAAATAGAGAAGAGATGAAATCATAGTGTTGTGAGAAACAACTCTATCTCCTGGTTATAGATATGAAATTTTCCAAGCATGGCACATTTGACATTAAAGAACATAGATGATTTTTTGGCCTGAGCAGGAAGAGATGATGCCTAGATACCACAAAAAATCTTTATGTGCTCTGCTTGGAAAATAAACAAATATTCAAGTGTCTAATCTCTACCAAAAATTCTAAATATTCATCATAAAGTCAAATATAACCATTATTTTTTCATGAATTTTAACCAAATTCTTTGTATAGTTAGAAACTCTATAAAAAATATTTGCTTGGAGCCCCACACATTAGAGGAGAGACCCTTTGTTTGCTACCAACACGTGTCCTCCCTCAGCCCGTAACATTGTGTATATTGTCTTTCCAGCACCTAAACCTGCCAATGCTGAGTAAGTTTAGAACATTGTTTTTGATAGTCCATCTCAAATTGGAAAATGTCGTGATCCACAATATAAATTTTAAAGTTTAAGATGTATTCAGTTTTCTTGAGGATTGTAAGGTAGAAATATATACCTTGCTTCCTCATGTCTTTCTGAGACGATCATCTATTAAAGCAGTCCTAGCTCTTAAAAGGATCTTATCTCAACTAATATCTGATTATGTTAGACCTTTCAAAATCGAAGTACATTTACTAAATGCCTATATGTGTATCCACGAATCCTCTTTTGGAAACTAGTTAGTGGAATGGAATGCAAAATATAATTCTAGAAAACCTGCTAAATAGGAATGTTAATCAAAGTCTAGCAATGGAAACAACCTAAATGTAACTGTAGGTGAAATGGTAAAGCTGGCTGTATACACTTGATACAATATTATACCACCATTTTATAAAATGGATCAACAAATTCTTTGATGTTCCTGCCATAAAAAGATGGAGTGTCATTCCTTTCCCCTTGAATATGGGCCTGCATTAAAGACTTATTTCCAATGAATAAACAGTGGTGGAAGACATGCTGTGTGACTTCTGAAGCTAGATCATAGAAGAGAGTACAGATTCCACCTGGCTTACTCTTACAGGAAGCCCACCCTTGGAATCTAGCTACCACATTTTGAGGAAGTCCAAGCAACATTTAAATATCACATGTAATATTTCACCTGACAGCCTAAACTCAGGTCCCAGCCAACAGCCACCATCAAAAGAGACACTTGTAAGTGAACAAGCCATCAAATGATTCCAGCCCTAGCCTTTGAAATGCTCCTGTTAGTACTGAGATGGGTATAGTCCAGCTGTCCCTGGCAAGCCCTGCCAAAATTCCAGATTCTTAACCCAAATTATTTTTCTTGTTTTAAGCCAGTACATTTTGTTGTTACTTGTTGTGAAGCAATAAATAACTGGAATAGACTATGTATAAACAGGGGAAATAAACCTTAGGATATATCAGGTGGTAACTTCAGAAATCAATATGTAATTATACCTATCTAAATGAGTCTATGCATGGTCCAAAGGCCAGAAGAAAATACCTAAATGCTAACAGAGTTTGTGTTGTGGTTATGTTATTATACACACTTTTTCACCATCCCGAAGTCTCCAGATTTTCCCATACATGTATGGAAAACAGAACTGCTGAGTTTATTTGTTGCCTTTTCTGAGTATTTCTGGTTTAATATAAGTATATAAGGAAGCATTAAAACAGTCTGACAGACTGACTTAGTCTCTCATTGTGTGCTACAACATTCTTGGCAGCTTTTATTGTTGATCAACCAAGCATACACTGAATTTAAAGCACACATGATTGAAATGTATTCATTTATCATAAATTAAAGATCTTAATTGGAAACAGACACCCAATGCAGACATCTCCCATCTGCTGTTAGTAATGTTGACATTAAAAATGTCAGTACAGAGAAACTCATTAATTGCATATTCTGGGGACCAAAAAAACCATTAACTTCTATTTCAAAGAGTTCAAATAGCTCTTGCATTCTGACTGTAGGACAAGAGGGTTCTGCTCGCATCTATAGATCACATTCAGAATTATCTAAGAAATGGCAAATAATCAGAATTTACTTTCATAAGCTCATTCACCTCCTCTCATCAACAAATCCAAAGAAGTGCTGATTGAAGACTGACCAAATTTGGAGCAAGGAACAAATTCAAAGCTCTCTTGAATAAGACCCCTGTACTACAAATCATCTGAATTTACATGTCATTACCATGGAAACAAAACAAATTTCAACAATAATTAAGAATGAAAATTGACCCCTGCTTTAGATCGTATCTACTCAAAATGTAGTCCCAGGACCAGCAGCATCAGTATCATCCAGAGCTTGTTAGAAGAGCAATTTCTCAGCTCTGCTCCATACTCACCCTCCAGGAGCTCTGGAGGGGTCCAGGAAGCAGCAGGTTCACTAGCAGTACACCTGACTCTAAATGTTCACTAAAGTTTTAGAAACACTAATCTAAGTTACCTTCAAACCAAAAAATAACTATAAATGTCGGACTTTAAGACACCACCAAGAGATGCATGCTCATGCTTTGACACCTTTGCCCTTGCTTACCTGCCCACACACACTAAAGTGGTATCCCTGGGCATGGCTAAACAGGGTGATGCTACAGAAATAGCATTGTTTGTCAGCCTGTAAAATTATGAAGTGTCAAATATGCTTTTGTTTCTCTCTACTTCTTTCTTCTCATCTCCCTCTATTCATCCCCCTTCCAACTCTTCTTCTAGATATTTCCCTTTAAGTATCAGTTTCTTTTTGAGTCCCAGGCATCCATAGGCTTCTGCAACACAAGATGATATACAATCCAGTCTGAACCCTTGAAAAAATATAGTTGTTCTAAATCTCTTTTCCTCAGTACTATGCTTATTTTTTTAACTTTTATTTAATAAATATAAATTTCCAAAGTACGGGGGCGGAGCCAAGATGGCAGAAGAGTGAGGGCGCGCACCGATAGTCCGGGAAAATTTAGTTTAATAAAAGTGGAGTTACGATAGCCTCAGAAAAAGGATCAGGAAAAAAATTGCAGAGGAAACTCTTCCGGATCTAGTGGCTGTGACTCGGAGGACCTACTGGGAGAACAAGGTCGCCCACCGCACGGAAGCCGAGCCATGGGAGCCGCAGGGTCTGCGCGCCAGTTCAGGAAGTGGAGTGGATGTCACACAGACACCAACGGGGAGAGCAGGGACGCCCAGGGCTCCGAGTTCATACATTGGCGCTGGAAGGGGAGGTGAGCTCAGTAACCTGAGACATTGGCGGGGAAATGGCGGTCAGAATCTAGAGGGGAGCGGGAAAGTTCACCAGACTGACTACAGGAGAGAAGGAAAAAAGGTGTGGGGGGTACTGGTACTAGAGTTTCTCTTTAGTTTCTCTCTCTGCCAACCTTGCAAAGGCGAGCAAGAGACAAACAGCAGGCCCCACTCTGGATTTACATAACAACAGGGGAGAGCTAAGGAACTGAGTCGCTACAATTCAGTAGCCTAGGCAACCCAGTGGGAGTCCAGAGGAGAAACAGAGCTTGCACAGACTCTGTGGGTAGAAGCCAGAGATCGGAAGCTGAATACCATCAATTCTGCACAGCCGTGCAGTGTGGTATTACTTAACTCCTGAATAAATTAAATAAATAAATAAATAAATAAATAAAAAGAGAGATTTACCACGCATAACCTGAGGGTGTCACCTTTGCACACCCCTAACACAGAAGAACCAAGCAGAGCTCTCAGGCCACACCCATCTCAAGCCTCCAAGGCTCCTCCAACAGCAGGCAGTCCACTTAACACAGACATAGTATAAAAAAAAGCGCACAGTGAGGAAAGAAGAATTAATATGCCAAGTAACAAACACAAAATTCCAGGGAACAAGATCATCGATGACACTATAATGCCTCCAAATAAACAAAACACCCCAAGCCAAGATTATGAAGATGATGAGATAGAAGAAATGCAAGATACAGATTTCAAAAAATTTATGATAAGAACATTTAGAATTTTTCAAAAGCAAATCCTTGAACTACAGAAATCCTTATTGGACAGGATTGAAAATCTCTCTCGTGAAAATGAAATTTTAAGGAAGAATCAAAATGAAACTCAGAAACTAGTAGAACAGGAAAGTGTGATAGTGAAGAGAAATCAAAATGAAATGAAGAGCTCAATAGATCAAATGACAAACTCATTAGAGAGCCTTAAAAACAGAGTCAGTGAAACAGAAGAGAGAATATCGGACTTAGAAGACAGAGAACAGGAAAGGATACAGTCAAACCAAAGAAAAGAAGAGGAAATTAGAAATCTAAAAAACATTGTTGGGAATCTACAGGATACTATTAAAAAAAACAACATTCGAGTTCTAGGAGTTCCTGAAGGCATGGAGAGAGAGAAAGGATTAGAAGGCCTTTTTAGTGAGATACTAGCAGAGAACTTTCCAGGTTTGGAGAAGGACAGAGACATCCTAGTACAGGAAGCTCATAGAACCCCCAATAAACATGACCAAAAGAGATCCTCACCTCGACACGTGGTAATTAAACTTACCACAGTGAAACATAAAGAAAAGATCCTAAAATGTGCAAGAGAGAAATGTCAGATTACTCTCAGAGGATCTCCAATTAGACTTACAGCAGACTTCTCATCAGAAACACTACAGGCTAGGAGGGAATGTTGAGACATAGCACAGGTGCTAAGAGAGAAAAATTGCCAGCCCAGAATATTATATCCTGCTAAGCTCTCATTTGTGAGTGAAGGGGAAATAAAGACCTTTCATAGCAAACAGAAATTGAAAGACTTTGCGGCCACTCGTCCAGCCCTGCAAAAGATACTTAAAGATGTGTTACACACAGAAACACAGAAACACGGTCATCAATATGAAAGAAGGTAAAGGAAGAAAACCTACCAGTAAAAGAGCATGGGAAGCTCAAAGCATATACTAGAAAATATCTCCGGGAAAATGGCAGGGCAAAGTCACTACGTATCAATAGTCACATTAAACATTAATGGTCTTAACTCTTCAGTTAAAAGACACCAATTGCCTGATTGGCTCAAGGAACACAACCCAACTATTTGTTGCCTACAAGAAACACATCTCTCTAACAAAGATGCATGCAGACTGAAAGTGAAAGGTTGGAAAAAGATATTCCATGCCAACAGAAACCAAAAAAAAGAAGGTGTAGCCATGTTAGTATCAGACAAAATAAACTTTAATACAAAAACTGTTAAGAGAGACAAAGAGGGACACTATATAATGATTAAGGGTTCAATTCAACAGGAAGTTGTAACTATTATAAATGTATATGCACCTAATTACAGGGCACTGGTTTATTTAAAAGATATGTTAAAGGACTTAAAGGGAGATTTAGATTCCAATACAATAGTACTGGGGGACTTCAATACTCCACTCTCAGAAATAGACAGATCAACAGGACAGAAGATCAACAAGGAAACAGCAGATTTAATTGACACTATTGCCCAAATGGATCTAACAGATATCTACAGAACTTTCAATCCTACATCTAAAGACTTCACATTCTTCTCAGCAGTGCATGGAACCTTCTCTAGGATTGATCACATACTAGGCCATAAAGCAAGTCTCAGCAAATTTAAAAGAATTAGAATCATACCATGCAGCTTCTCAGACCACAGCGGAATGAAGCTGGAAATTAGCAACTCAGGAAACCCCAGAAAGTATGCAAACACATGGAGACTGAACAACATGCTCCTGAATGAACATTGGGTCATTCAAGAAATCAAAAGAGAAATCAAAAACTTTCTGGAAGTAAATGAGGATAACAACACAACATATCAACACTTATGGGATCCAGCAAAAGCAGTATTGAGAGGCAAGTTTATAGCAATAGGTGCCTACATCAAGAAATTGGAAAGGTACCAAATAAATGAGCTTTCAGCGCACCTCAAGGACCTAGAAAAACTGCAGCAAACCAGACCCAAATCTAGCAGGAGAAGAGAAATAATTAAAATCAGAGAAGAAATCAACAGGACTGAATCAAAAAAAATTACAAAAAATCAGCCAAGCGAGGAACTGCTTTTTTGAAAAAATAACCAAAATTGACACCCCATTGGCCCAACTAACTAAAAACAGCAGAGAAAAGACCCAAATCAATAAAATCAGAGATGAAAAAGGAAATGTAACAACAGACACCACAGAAATAAAAAGAATCATCAGAAATTACTACAAGGACTTGTATGCCAGCAAACAGGGAAATCTATCAGAAATGGATAGATTCCTGGACACATGGAATCTACCAAAATTGAACCAGGAAGACATAGAAAACCTAAATAGACCCATAACTGAAACAGAAATTGAAACAGTAATAAAGGCCCTCCCAACAAAGAAAAGCCCAGGACCAGATGGATTCACTGCTGAATTCTACCAGACATTTAAAGAAGAACTGACTCCTATTCTTCTCAAACTATTCAGAACAATCAAAAAAGAGGGAATCCTCCCAAATTCTTTCTATGAAACCAGCATCACCTTAATCCCTAAGCCAGAGAAAGATGCAGCACTGAAAGAAAATTATAGACCAATATCCCTGATGAACATAGATGCAAAAATCCTCAATAAAATTCTCGCCAATAGAATACAACAACACATCAGAAAAATCATCCACGCAGACCAAGTGGGATTTATCCCTGGTATGCAACAATGGTTCAACCTTCGTGAATCAATCAATGTGATTCAGCACATTAACAGACTGCAGAAGAAAAATCATATGATTATCTCAATAGATGCAGAGAAAGCATTTGATAAAATTCAACACCCTTTCATGATGAAAACTCTAAGCAAATTGGGTATAGAAGGAACATTCCTCAATATAATCAAAGCAATTTATAAAAAACCCACAGCCAGCATCCTATTAAATGGGGAAAAGTTGGAAGCATTTCCACTGAGATCTGGCACCAGACAGTGATGCCCACTCTCATCACTTCTATTTAACATAGTTCTGGAAGTTTTAGCCAGAGCCATCAGACAAGAAAAAGAAATTAAAGGAATACAAATTGAAAAGGAAGGAGTCAAACTATCCCTCTTTGCAGACGATATGATTCTGTACTTAGAGGATCCAAAGAACTCTACTAAGAGACTATTAGAACTCATAGAGGAGTTTGGCAAAGTGGCAGGATATAAAATCAATGCACAAAAATCAACAGCCTTTGTATACACAAGCAATGCCACGGCTGAGAAAGAACTGCTAAGATCAATCCCATTCACAATAGCTACAAAAGCAATCAAATACCTTGGAATAAACTTAACCAAGGATGTTAAAGATCTCTACTATGAGAATTACAAAATCTTAAAGAACGAAATAGAAGAGGATACCAAAAAATGGAAAAATCTTCCATGCTCATGGATTGGAAGTATCCATATCATCAAAATGTCCATTCTGTCAAAAGCAATTTATAGATTCAATGCAATCCCAATCAAGATACCAAAGACATTCTTCTCAGATCTAGAAAAAATGATGCTGAAATTCATATGGAGGCACAGGAGACCTCAAATAGCTAAAGCAATCTTGTACAACAAAAACAAAGCTGGAGGCATCACAATACCAGATTTCAGGACATACTACAGGGCAGTTGTAATCAAAACAGCATGGTACTGGTACAGAAACAGATGGATAGACCAATGGAACAGAATTGAAACACCAGAAATCAACCCAAACATCTACAGCCAAACTTATAGTTGATCAAGGATCTAAAACCAATTCCTGGAGCAAGGACAGTCTATTCAATAAATGGTGCTGGGAAAACTGGATTTCCACGTGCAGAAGCATGAAGCAAGACCCCTACCTTTCACTTTATACAAAAATGCACTCAACATGGATTAAAGACCTAAATCTACGACCTGACACCATCAAGTTATTAGAGAACATTGGAGAAACCCTTCACAATATTGTCACAAGCAAAGAGTTTCTGGAAAAAAACCGGGAGGCACAGGCAGTCAAAGCCAAAATCAACTATTGGGATTGCATCAAATTGAGAAGTTTCTGTACTGCAAAAGAAACAGTCAGGAGAGTGAAGAGGCAACCAACAGAATGGGAAAAAATATTTGCAAACTATGCAACTGATAAAGGGTTAATAACCAGAATCTAAAAAGAGATCAAGAAACTCCACAACAACAAAACAAACAACCCACTTAAGAGATGGTCCAAGGACCTCAGTAGACATTTTCCAAAAGAAGAAACACAAATGGCCAACAGGCACATGAAAAAATGTTCAAAATCACTAGCCATCAGGGAAATGCAAATCAAAACCACAATGAGGTTTCACCTCACCCTGGTTATAATGGCTCACATACAGAAATCTAGCAACAGATGCTGGCGAGGATGTGGGGAAAAAGGGACACTAATCCACTGTTGGTGGGAATGCAAACTGGTCAAGCCACTATGGAAGTCAGTCTGGAGATTCCTCAGAAACCTGAATATAACCCTACCATACAACCCAGCCATCCCACTCCTTGGAATTTACCCAAAGGAATTTAAATTGGCAAACAAAAAAGTGGTCTGCACCCTAATGTTTATTGCAGCACAATTCACAATAGCCAAGACCTGGAACCAACCTAAATGCCCATCAACGGCAGACTGGATAAAGAAATTATGGGACACGTACTCTTTAGAATCCTATACCGCAGTAAGAAACAATGAAATCCAGTCATTTGCAACAAAATGGAGGAATCTGGAACACATCATGCTGAGTGAAATAAGCCAGTCCCAAAGGGACAAATATCATATGTTCTCCCTGATCGGTGACAACTGACTGAACACTTAAAGGAAACCTGTTGAAGTGAAAAGGACATTATGAGAAACGGCGACTTGATCAGCATAGCACTGACTGTTAATGAACAACTTAATACATTATCCCTCTTAGTAATTTTTTTGTCTGTTCTACTTAATATGACTGGTTTAATTCTGTAATTAATACACAGTTATTCTTAAGTGTTGAAATTTAACTGAAATGTGATCCCTGGTAAACATAAGAGTAGGAATAAGTGAGGGAAGAGATGTACAATTTGGGACATGCTCAAGCTGACTTGCCCCAAATGGTAGAGTTAGAAATATACCAGGGGACTCCAATTCAATCCCTTGAAGGTGGCATGTACCAATGCCATCTCACTAGTCCAAGTGATCAATTTCAGTTCACAATTGATCATAATGAAAGGACTAAGAGTTAAAGGGATCACATAAACAAGTCTAGTACCTGCTAATAATAACCGATAGAATAAATAAAGGGGAGAGTGAACCAACATGGGAAGTGAGATACACAGCAGACTCATAGAATGGCAGATGTCCTAAACAGCACTCTGGCCTCAGAATCAGACCTTAAGGCATTGGGATCCGGCTGAAGAGACCGTGAGAGTATTGTAGGCATGGAAAGCCAAGACACTCTGGCAAAAAAAAAAAAAAAAAAAAGGAAAACAAACAAACAAAACACAACCTAAATGAAAGATCACTGTGAGTGAGATCCCAGTGGAAAGAACAGGTCTTCAAAGAACGAGGTACCTTTCCTGAAGGGAGGAGAGAACCTCCACTTTGACTATGACCTTGTCTAAACAAGATAAGAGTCGGTGAACTCAAAAGGCTTCCATAGCCTTGGCAGCTCATGACAAGAGCCTAGGGTGATTACTGATGCCATAAACAGGAGTGTCAATTTGTAAAGTCAACAACAGGAGTCACTGTGCACTTACTCCTCATGTAGGATCTCTGTCCATAATGTGCTGTACATTGAGATTTAATGCTATAACGAGTACTCAAACAGTATATTTCACTTTGTGTTTCTATGGGGGTGCAAACTGTTGAAATCTTTACTTAATGTATACTAAACTGATCTTCTGTTAAAAAAAAAGAAATTATCAATTCCCAACTTGACTCTCATGACTCTCACTGGGATTAAACATGACAATAGGTCTGATCTGATTTCTTCATCATTTAAAAATCATCTATTATTTTTCACTTTATATTTCTGTGTGGGAGCAAACTGTTGAAATCTTTACTTAATGTATGCTAAACTGATCTTCTGTATATAAAGAGAAACGAAAATGAATCTTGATGTGAATGGAAGGGGAGAGGGAGTGGGAAAGAGGAGGGTTGCGGGTGGGAGGGACGTTATGGGGGGGAAGCCATTGTAATCCATAAGCTGTACTTTGGAAATTTATATTCATTAAATAAAAGTTAAAAAAATTTTCCAAAGTACAGCATATGGATTACAATGGCTCCCCCCCAAATTCCCTCCCACCTGTAACCCTCCCATCTCCTGCTGTCTCTCCCATTCCATTCGCATCAAGATTCATTTTCAATTCTTTTTATATACAGAAGATCAATTTAGTATATATTAAGTAAAGATTCAACAATTTGCACCCACACCGAAACACAAAGTGTAAAATACTGTTTGAGTACTAGTTATAGCATTTATTCACATTGGACAACACATAAACGACAGAGATCCTACATGAGGAGTAAGGGCACAGTGACTCCTGTTGTTGACTTAACAAATTGACACTCTTGTTTATGGCGTCAGTAACCACCCTAGGCTCTTGTCATGAGTTGCCAAGGCTATGGAAGCCTTTTGAGTTCACCGGCTATGATCTTAGACAAGGTCATAGTCAAAGTGGAAGTTCTCTCCTCCCTTCAGAGAAAGGTACCTCCTTCTTTGACGGCCCATTCTTTCCACTGGAATCTCACTCACAGAGATCTTTCATTTAGGTCTTTTTTTTTTTTTTTGTCAGAGTGTCTTGGCTTTCCATGCCTACAATACTCTCATAGTCTCTTCAGCCGGATCCCAATACCTTGAGGGCTGATTCTGAGGCCAGAGTGCTGTTTAGGACATCTGCCCTTCTATGAGTCTGCTGTGTATCCCGCTTCCCATGTTGGATCATTCTCTCCTTTTTATTATATCAGTTAGTATTAGTAGACACTAGTCTTGTTTATGTGATCCCTTTGACTCTTAGTCCTTTCATTATGATCAATTGTGAACTGAAATTGATCACTTTGACTAGTGAGATGGCATTTGTACATGCCACCTTCAAGGGATTGAATTGGAATGCCCAGGCACGTTTCTAACTCTATGTTTAGGGCAAGTCAGCTTGAGCATGTCCCAAATTGTACATCTCTTCCCTCTCTTATTCACACTCTTATATTTAACAGAGATCACTTTTCAGTTAAATTTAAACGCCTAAGAATTATTGTGTGTTAATTACAGTGTTCAACCAATAGTATTAAGTAGAATAAAAAATACTAAAAGGGATAAATTATTAAGTTGTTCATCAATAGTCAGGGCAAGGGTTGATCAAGTCACTGTTTCTCATAGTGTCCATTTCACTTCAACAGGTTTCCTTTTGGTGCTTGGTTAGTTGTCACTGATCAGTGAGAACATATGATATTTGTCCCTTTGGGACTGGCTTATTTCACTCAGCATGATGTGTTCCAGATTCCTCCATTTTGTTGTAAATGACCTGATTTCATTGTTTTATACTGCTGTATAGTATTCTATAGAGTACGTGTCCCATAATTTCTTTATCCAGTCTACCGTTGATGGGCATTTAGGTTGATTCCAGGTCTTGGCTATTGTGAATTGAGCTGCAATAAACATTAAGGTGCAGACAGCTTTTTTTGTTTGCCAATTTAAATTCCTTTGGGTAAATCCCAAGGAGTGGGATGGCTGGGTTGTATGGTAGGGTTATATTCAGGTTTCTGAGGAATCTCCAGACTGACTTCCATAGTGGCTTGACCAGTTTGCATTCCCACCAACAGTGGATTAGTGTCCCTTTTTCCCCACATCCTCGCCAGCATCTGTTGTTGGTAGATTTCTGTATGTGAGCCATTATAACCGGGGTGAGGTGAAACCTCATTGTGGTTTTGATTTGCATTTCCCTGATGGCTAGTGATCCTGAACATTTTTTCATGTGTCTATTGGCCATTTGGATTTCTTCTTTTGAAAAATGTCTACTGAGGTCCTTGGCCCATCTGTTAAGTGGGTTGCTTGTTTTGTTTTTGTGGAGTTTCTTGATCTCTTTGTAGATTCTGGTTATTAATTGTTTATCTGTTGCATAGTTTGCAAATATTTTTCCCATTCTCTCAGTTGCCTCTTTGCTTTCCTGACTTGTTGTTGTTGTTGTTGTTGTTGTACAGAAACTTCTCAATTTGATGCGATCCCAAATGTTATTTTGGCTTTGACTGCCTGTGTTTCTGTGGTCTTTTCTAAGAAGTCTTTGCCTGTGCCTAGATCTTGCTGAGTTTCTCCAATCTTCTCTATAATAATTTGATGGTGTCAGGTCATACATTTAGGTCTTTAATCCAAGTTGAGTGGATTTTTGTGTAAGGTGAAAGGTAGGAGTCTTGCTTCGTGTTTCTGCACATGGAAATCCAGTTTTCCCAGCACCATTTATTGAATAGACTGTCCTTACTGCAGGGATTGGTTTTGGATCCTTGATCAAATATAAGTTGGCTGTAGATGTTTGAATTGATTTCTGGTGTTTCTATTCAGTTCCATTGGTCTACCCTTCTGTTTCTGTAACAGTAAAAGTCTGTTTTCATAACAACTGCCCTGTAGTATGTCCTGAAATCTGGTATTGTGATGCCTCCGGCTTTGTTTTTTTTGTACAAGATTGCTTTAGCTATTCGAGGTCTCCTGTGCCTCCATTTGAATTTCAGCATCATTTTTTCCAGATCTGAGAAGAATGTTTCTGGTATTTTGATTGGTACCACATTGAATCTATAAATTTCTTTTGGGAGAATGGACATTTTGATGATATGGATTCTTCCAATCCATGAGCATGGAAGATTTTTCCACTTTTTAGTATCCTCTGCTATTTCTTTCTTTAATATTTTGTATTTCTCATCATAGAGATTTTAATGTCCTTGGTTAAGTTTATTCCAAGGTATTTGATTGTTTTTGTGGCTTTTGTGAATGGGATTGATCTTAGCAGTTCTTTCTCAGCCATGGCATTTCCTGTGTATACAAAGGCTGTTGATTTTTGTGCATTGATTTTATATCCTGCTACTTTGCCAAACTCTTCTATGAGTTCCAATAGTCAATAGTTTCTTAGTAGAGTTCTTTGGATCCCCTAAATAAAGAATCATATCGTCTGCAAAGAGGGATAGTTTGAGTTCTTACTTTTCAATTTGTATTTATTTAATTTCTTTTTCTTGCCTAATGGCTCTGGCTAAAACTTCAGAACTTCATTGAATAGCAGTGGTGAGAGTGGGCATCCCTGTCTGGTGCCAGATCTCAGTAGAAATGCTTTTAGCTTTCCCACATTCAGTAGTATATTATCCGTGTGTTTTTCATAAATTGCTTTGGCCCAATTAACTAAAAAAGAAGAGAAAAGACCCAAATCAGTAAAATCAGAGATGAAAAAGGAAACGTAACAACAGACACCACAGAAATAAAAAGAATCATCAGAAATTACTACAAGGACTTGTATGCCAGCAAACAGGGAAATCTATCAGAAATGGATAGATTCCTGGACACATGCAACCTACCTAAATTGAACCAGGAAGACATAGAAAACCTAAATAGACCCATAACTGAAACAGAAATTGAAACAGTAATAAAGGCCCTCCCAACAAAGAAAGGCCCAGGACCAGATGGATTCACTGCTGAATTCTACCAGACAATTAAAGAACTGACTCCTATTCTTCTCCAACTATTCGGAACAATCAAAAAAGAGGGAATCCTCCCAAATTCTTTCTATGAAGCCAGCATCACCTTAATTCCTAAGCCGGAAAAAGATGCAGCATTGAAAGAGAATTACAGACCAATATCCCTGATGAACATAGATGCAAAAATCCTCTATTAAATTCTCGCCAATAGAATGCAACAACACATCAGTAAGATCATCCACCCAGACCAAGTGGGGTTTATCCCTGGTATGCAGGGATAGTCAATGTTCACAAATCAATGAATGTGATACACCACATTAACATACTGCAGAAGAAAAACCATATGATTATCTCAATTGATGCAGAGAAAGCATTCAATAAAATACAACACTAATGAAACTCTAATCAAATTGGGTATAGAAGCAACATTCCTCAATACAAAGTACTGTGCTTATTAAATGACAGTAATTAGTAAGACACAGATAAATTTTATTTCAAATTAACTTTACTGGGGATGAATTTGCATATCATAATGTGTGCCAATTTAGACATTTCAATGCATTTTGGCATGTTTTAAACTCAGTTAACAATCAGTGTAATCAAGAAATAGAATTTCAAAAAATTCCCTGATGCCTCTTTGCCATCCATTTTCCCCTATATCTAGGCAATCAATGACCTGCTTTCTGGTGTAAATAGATTACCTTTTTCTAGAATTTCAGATGAATAGAACATGTAGTATACATCCTTTTGTATCTGGCTTCTTTCATTTAATGCAGTGTTTTTGAGATTCATCCATGTTGTTTCTTTTTACTGTTGTGTACTAGTCCATTGCATGCATAAACTTTGATTTGTTTATGAATTTACCTGTTGATAGACATTTGGGTTGCTTAAAGTTTTTGTTCAGAGTACAGCTATGAGCATTAATGTTTAGAATGTCTGGTATTCTCTTGTATGAAATTTTAAAATATTGGACTGGCATATGAATAGTACAGCATATTTTCCAGTGCTAAATGCTACAAAACAATGATGATATGGCTAGACATTTAGATTCAAACATGACAATTGAAAGGTTGAAATTGGGAAATACAAATATCACAAGATCATTGCTCTTTTGGGGAACACATATCATTTGTTTTACTCTATTATATATTTTATTTTTTAACAATTTCTTTGTTTATTTAAGAGAGAGAAAGAGGCAAAGAGAGATCTTCCACTCACTGGTTTTACTCCCCAAATGACCACACTCACCAGGTCTGGGTCAGGCCAAAGCCAAGAGCTTGGAATTCCATCAAGGTCTCCCATGTGGGTGTCTGGGCCCAAGTACTTGGATCTTCATCCACTACATCCCAAACAGTTTGGCAGGGAGCTTGGAAGCAGAATACTCTGGACTTGAACTGGTACTCTAGTGTGGGATGCCAGTTTCACAAGCGGTGGTGGCTTAATCCACTGCACCACCATGCCAACCCTTCTGTTGTATATTTTAAAAGGACACAGAGGCCGGCGCCGTGGCTCACTAGGCTAATCCTCCGCCTTGCGGCGCTGGCACACTGGGTTCTAGTCCCGGTCGGGGCACCGGATTCTGTCCCGGTTGCCCTTCTTCCAGGCCAGCCCTCTGCTGTGGCCAGGGAGTGCAGTGGAGGATGGCCCAAGTGCTTGGGCCCTGCACCCCATGGGAGACCAGGACAAGCACCTGGCTCCTGCCATCAGATCAGCGCGGTGCGCCGGCCGCAGAGCGCCAGCCGTGGTGGCCATTGGAGGAAGACCTTTCTCTCTGTCTCTCTCTCTCACTGTCCACTCTGCCTTTCAAAAAAAAAAAAAAAAAAGGACACAGAAATATCTAGGCACCACAGCATTATCCTGATTTATTTGAGTGCAGCAGTAGATAGTTCTTATACCTTGTATTTCTACTACCTTGATGGATAATTTGCATTTTCTTAGTGGTGATGTTCAAACATTAATGTAGCTCCAATGGCAAGCCTACATGTAAGTCCAAATGAAATGCCAAAGATTGCTAATTCCTTTTGAACAAACCTGTTCAAGTGGGTCTGTTTCATTTATAAAAAATAAAATCATACCTCCCCTCCTATGAGCTGTTCAATAGATTTTTTGTGAATGTACACAGTTGGCCTGCAGGGTGTCCTTTTCATTTGTCAACACTGAGCCATAAAAGCTATCATTATTTACAGGCTTTGAGAACATTAGTTCAAACTTATTCATACTTTTATTATGTGCCTAATTTTTTTACATCAAGATTGTACACTCCCAGACATGAGAGCTTCCATTCAAGCATTATGTGCTTTGGAAAGGGAGGAAAGAGGTCCATCTATAAAATATTTCTTATGTTTCATTTGCTTATTTATTTTTTGCAAAATTTAAAGCCCTTAAAGATCCTACTAAATGTGCACCAAATTCAAGGGTTTGGGGATTAATGGAGTAATCAAGTTCAATTCAATGCTAGATTCATTTCCTCATTGGCTTACTCCAGGGAGATTACTCAGTTTGTGATCCTTCCAGAAGAAGGTTTTGCATCAATAGTTCAAGTCAAAGTCGTTTATTTTCGGGGGTGATCCCAGGAAGCCCTGGGAGGAGAGGGGAAAATAGGGAAAGAAAGGGAGCAAATGGAGAGTACTTTATTGAAAAGGTGTATGAGCAACTGGGTCTCAATTCACTGTGAGACAATGTAGAAAATATTCTGAACTGTCTACTCCGTATCTCATGACCAAAGGGTAATGAAGCTTGGGAGTTAATTCTTCAATTTCTCTTTGTTATTGATACTGCCTTGAACAACCTTAACACTCTCTAGAACATTGTCTGCCAAGGAGATACAGTCTGAACACCAACAGCATCTGTCAGAGAGTTCATTTTCTACTCTATAAGTTCTTTTTCATTTGAACCCATTTCAAAATGAGTATTGGAAAAGAATCAGTCACCCTATACATTTGTCATGCATATTCTCAAGTATCACCCATCATGTTGTATTTATTTTGCTAGATGGGCATGTAGTAACTTTTTTTGTTTTGAGTGCTGCTTAATTCTAAAGGATTTCCTTCAAGATCTGATTTTCACAACACAAAATGAATTATCCCAAAAATAACTGAATGTTTTATATATCATGTCTCCCCCATGGAGAAACTATATAGTATCATTTAAGAAAATTATTGAAACTTTAATTCTAAACTCCTTCATTGATGACTAATCGGCTCTATTTGAATTTTATTTGTAAACAAAACTATAAATCACTAGTTTTTAGCCCAAGGATTCTTTATAAGGTCTGGGATCTATACCAGAAATGTAACTTGAAAATTTCTATTTCTGTAAAGTTAGGAGAAAGAATGAAAACTGCAATGGCATAAATATATCAGGATAATAATACATATTTGACCACATACAAAATTTAGCACAAAGCTTTCAGGAGAAAATCAATACAAAGAGGCAACTTTTCATCTCTACCTCTTTTTACTACTCATTGTGTGAACTATTTAAGGACACAGTTTTATGAAAGAAGTTATTTGTGGAGTGAATGAGAGTGAGGTTGCTCATCCTCTTAACCTACTTCACATTCAGGGAACCTAAATATCTAGGAGCACACAAAACAGTAACAATATCAAATGGCATTGCAGTTGATTCTGCACATGTCTATCAGTCTTAATGCAAGAACCTATGGAACTAAGAATAAATGTTGCATTTCTGCCAAAGACTTTGTCTGAACGTTATTTCCCTGTAATTCCTAACCTATGAGTTTTCTTTATAATAATTACTTTTGTGTCTATACAAAAAATTATATTCCTTAGTGTCTTTTGTTTTCTCTGTATCAACATGTATATAAATGTTAGCACATATTCAACACAGTTAAATTATTTACTGCTCTGTCAACAGTTCACAAATAGATCTGGAAGTCCTGTGTCTCAGCATCACAACAGAATGTATAAGACATTGGTCAGATGCCTGTGGAGACTTCTCACTGATTTAAAGTATTTGTCTTTTCTTCTTCCTATTATTCAGTTAAACACAGTACTAGATTGCTGTTAATGAAATGAAGGACTTACAACAAGGTTTTTGTATATACCACTTTGGCAGCTAAACCTCAAAAGGAACATGCAAACGATGCATTTATGTGCACAACAAATTATTAGATTAAGATTGCTTCATGAGACACTTCATGAAGGAGAAGGGAGTGAGTGAGATGAGTTACATACCTAGGGTACTACCAAAATTGCAT
This sequence comes from Oryctolagus cuniculus, assembly GCF_051225735.1. Lineage (NCBI taxonomy): Eukaryota > Metazoa > Chordata > Mammalia > Lagomorpha > Leporidae > Oryctolagus > Oryctolagus cuniculus. The sequence continues at coordinate 6,730,291 of NC_142888.1, read as the reverse complement.
TAATCAATATAAATAAAATTCTAATGCATAACTTAAAAATCTGTCAATAAAATATAAACATTTTTAACAAAAAAAAGGATGACCTTTACTGAATTTTCCTTTTGCCTGAGGTCCCAATATGGTTGGGACAGGCACTGTTACTGACTTTACCTTTATTTAAAATGTCTATATTTAGTTCTGCGATCTATTAAGATGTTTGCTTATATTATTTAGACCTAGGTCCTCTGATTCAGACATCTCTTTCATCCTTCAGTTAACCCAGAACCAATTTAGCCATGCACTTTAATGTCTTAATAGTTCTCTTCATTAAGTTACTGACTAGCACGACAGACACAAACATTGGCTAACCAGAACAGATGCTGGCCTTTTGACCATACCAATGCATACAGATGAATATTGACTATGATCCTATCACCAGGTGCATTCCAGATATCAAAAAAATGTCATGGGTGACAAACGCATGTGTAAGGTGATGTAGGGATGAAATTGGTTATATAGCCATATTTCAACTGTTCAATAGTTTCATGTGGCTAATGGATGCCATTTTGATCACCATAAATCTGGAGAATACAAACTGAGACAGAAGCTACCATATTTTACAAAAGTGGTGCCTTACTGATGCATATTGACTTTGTTTCCATTCTCCTCCTATTATTTAATGTGTTGATGAGTCTATTGTCTCTATATGCTTATTTCCTTAAGATAAAATACTAAAAAATTGGTTTTCCATATCAAACTTCCATCTAGAAGAACAGTTGTCGATTTCTTCTCACCCTAGGCAACACTGGATCTTATTAGTCTTCCCTGTGTTTGTAAATCTGATCATTAGAGTTTTGAGTTTAAATGTTTCTTCACCTTTTCAAAAAACCTAGAGGCATTTCTCTTTCTTTTTCCCTTCTCATTAACTTTGAAGATGGTAGATTAATAGGGAGTTCCTACTACTGTTGTTATTCCAGGCATGAAAAAAATCCTACATACACATAAATATTTAATAGTACAATAAAATAAATAGTACAATAAAATAAAATTATACAGTGCATGCTCAAACTCTATTAAATTAAAGAATAATCTAAAAACTATCTCTATGGCTTTTTCTGTGATTCCTCCAACCCAGCACACCTGTGAATATGTGATTGTCAAAAGGAAGATTAAGGAAACTAGAGACAGTTACAGCTAAACAAAAATTAAAATTACAATCACAAGAAGGCAGTCACAGTTTGACAAAAATTGTGACAACAGTAGTAAGAAAATCTACTTTGTAATAGAGTGCCTTACAAGCATTCCAATTTCATGGGATACTTGCTGGTATTACCTGTTACAGAAGGAAATTTAAAGATCCATATGGATATTGATTTTTTAAATAAGGAAGATAACCAAATAAATTTAAGAGCTTGAAAAATAATCTCCTGGGCTCCAAGTTGTTTGAGTAATTTTTTAGTAAAAGTGAAGTCATTTGTCATGACTCAGAATTGATGGTTTCTAAGGCCCAATGATGAGTAGAAATGCCCCATTCCTGGTTGAAAGGATGTCATTTTTCCAGATGCTTAAGAAAACCTATTTTAGGGATGTCTAAATATTTAACTGTTTCATTTCAAACTATTACATCCACTGAAATAATTTTCTTGTTATTTGGGCCATTTTTTTACCATCTTACCTTCTAGGACCACATGAATATAATTCTTTAAAGTAGGTGTTTCCACAGAGATAAAATTGAAAATCTTTCAACCTACAATTGCTATCCTTAAAAAATGTGCTGGTTAAAGAGTGTCCTGTCCCGCGGGACGTCAACTAGGGCCGAGCACCTAGAAGGAGAAATGAAGGGACAGGAGACACAAAGATGGCAGCATGACAAGGGTCCTGATCAAGCTGCAAATTTTATTTTTCAACCACACACTTATATATCATAAAGGCAGGGTGTCGGGCAGGGGAAGGAGGGGCGTTTAGGAGGGCGGGACGTCAGGCGGGGTAAGAAGGGGGAGCTTATCTTGTAGCTGCAATGCTAGTGCAAGTAGGGGAAAGGTTACAAGGTCTTAAGGCACAAGGTCACACAAGGTTGCATTATCAGTACTCTCCGGCCTGGGCTCTCTAGCCCTGCCTCAGTAGTTTTCCACTAAGAGGCTACATGCTGTGTGGTCCCTGACAAAAGAGATTTTTTCAATACTGTATGATCCAAAACTTGAAACAAAGACTTTCATGATTCTATAGTACATGTTTTTTTCTACTATGTACTTCTGCAGCACATGCCTATGATATAGTGGCCTGGCCTTTTCTTAGATTGGAAATAGAAATAAACCCTTAGATGTTCTTAAGAAAACAATAATTTTTCCCTCCTAATGCCATTATCTATTATATCAATCATTTGGCTGTAAATGTTAAGGAGAAGAAAACAAGAAGTCATGAATAGCTTTAACGCAGCCCAGGCTAAAGGTTCCTTTAAAATATTTAACATGCTCTATCTCCTTATGTCTATATTAATTTATATCATCATATATATGACTTAATTATATCACTCCCACTGATGAAAGATTTTCCTTCACTCAAGTGTTGGATGATGTCATGAATTACTAGGATCATGGCTTACTGATATCCCATTTTTTACCCACAGGGAGAATCTGATTGTGTTTAACCTCAGAGTGTCATTTTCAGGATCTGTTTCTTGGGCTTACTCCTATATTATGAGTTGTATCATAGTCCTGTATGAAAAGGAAAACTATGCTCTGTATTTCCAATAGGAGGATTTTATTATAGGAAGTTGTTTCACAGAAGTGATCAAAGATCTCAGGAACAGGAAATGGTGAAATAACCCAGAAATTAGTAACAGTAAAATATCACTACCAACCCTAGGACTTGACGAAGAACAGAGGAGATGGTTTAACCAAAGACCAGGAATCAGAGAAGCCCAGAGGAAACTAACCAGGGCCTGTCTGACCAAGGTTAAACTGAGATCAAAGAGGTAGAGATTGTCTAAAAGGAACAAGAGCTGTAGGGGAGAAAACATTTATTGCCACAGACACTCACTGAAAGAGAGAGAGAGAGAGATCATCTTTTGTTTCTCCCCTTCTTCTATCATTCAGCTGCTGCCCTTGGCTTATCCAATCAGCTCAGCATTTTGGAAGCCAGTTGTCCAAGGAGTCTGGAATATGCAGTTCCTTATTCTACAGAGAAACGAAGAAAAGGGAAGGAAATAGATTTCAAGGCAAACAGGCAAAGAACTGTCATGATAAACTATATGAACACAAACTATGGAAATGAACTCGATATTAATCTTCCTTACATATTTCGCAAATTCTACTGTCATTTCCCTTAGTGGTATCTGTGCATTTATGAATTGGTGTATTGAGAATATCTTCACAAATGAAGAGAGGGAAATGTGTGTGTGTGTATACGTGTGTGCATGCATGCATGCATGTGTGTGTCATAAATGCTGACTGGGGCCACTAAATTACAAGACTAGTGTATTATTCTCATGTCTCACCTAAGAAAGGGTGGTAAAATCTAAAAAGAAAAGACCTGGAGTAAAAAAAGAAGAAACTAAAGTTCAGTTTCTAGAACAATCCTTAATTTTGTGGGTAATGGATTAGTCTTTCTTAGTTTCTCTATGTATGGTAGCTGCATAAATATATTACAAGGCACCTAGAAGTACCAAAACTGTCTTGCAGGTAGACAGGAGCTACCTACTTAGCTGAAGATTTTCACCAGAATTTTTGTTTAGTGTTAAGCTAGTCTCTAAACGTCACAGAGGGCTATTATATCTTAAGTTTCTCCCTTTTTTCTACCAACTGGGCGTTTTGGGAAATAAACCACTGTTGAATTGTCTTTTTATGTGCTCCAAGCTTCCGTTGGCTTCATGTCCCTCCCACAAGGTATCACTCATCATTTAATTAGAATAGAAAGAACTGAAAGATTTTACTTTTTAAGAAAACAATAATATACTACGAAGGTTACCAATAATTCCATAACTGTGTCACCTTCTAACAGCTTAAAGGATTATCTGGGAGCAGGCATTTGGCCTAGCAGTTAAGCTGCCACTTGGGACATCCGCATCCTGTATCAAAGTATCTGGGTTCAAGTCCCAGCTCTGCTCTGTCTCTCTGTCTATCATGTAAATAAGGAGGTACCTTTTTCTGAAGGGAGGAGAGAAATTCCACTTTGATCATGGCCTTGTCTAAATAAGATCAGAGATTGTGAACTCAAGAGGCTTCCATAGCCTTGGCAGCTCATGACAAGAGCCTCGGGCAATTACTGATGTCATAAATAAAAGAGTGTCAATTGTTAAATCAACAATGGGGACCGGTGCCACTGCTCAATAGGCTAATCCTCTGCCTGCTGTGCCAGCACCCGGGGTTCTAGTCCTGGTCGGGGCACCGGATTCTGTCCCGGTTGCTCCTCTTCCAGGCCAGCTCTCTGCTGTGGCCCGGGAAGGCAGTGGAGGATGGCCCAAGTCCTTGGGCCCTGCACCCACATGGGAGACCAGTAGAAGCACCTGGCTCCTGGCTTCAGATCAGCGCAGCGCACAGGTCGCAATGCACCAGCCATAGCGGCCACTTGGGGGGGGGGCGGTGAACCAAAGGTAAAGGAAGACCTTTCTCTCTGTCTCTCTCTCTCTCCCTGTCTAACTCTGCCTGTCAAAAAAAATCAACAATGGGAGTCACTGTGCACTTACTCCCCATGTAGGATCTCTGTCCTTAATGTGTTGTACTATGAGAATTAACCGTAAAACTAGTATTCAAACAGTACTTTATACTTCGTGTGTCTGTGTGGATGCAATCTGTTGAAATCTTTACTTAGTATTTACCAAGTTGACCTTCTGTATGTAAAGATAATTAAAAATGAATCTTGATGAAGAATGGGATAGGAGAGGAGTAGGAGATGGGATGGTTTGCTGGTGGGAGGGTATTTATGGGGTAAAAACCGCTATAATCCAAATGTTGTACTTTCAAAATTTATATTTATTAAATAAAAGTTTAAAAAAGAAAATAAATACGTAAAATTTATGGAATGCAGATATGAACTGCTATTCCATTTTCTCTTGCTAAGTAACAAATCTCTCAACATTCGGCAGCTTATAGCCACTATTTTATTGTGCTTATTGCTTCTTTTGGTCAGGAATTTTGATGGGGGACAATAGGAATGGGTTATCTTTGTTTTATAATCTCTGGAACGTTGACTAAGAAGATTCACAGACTGGAGGCAAATCAGTGGTTTGAGATCAAAGGCTAATAGTTTACTCAGATGGCTGGCATTTTAGTGGGGATGATACGAAGACTAGAATTTTCAACTAATGCGCCTATCTATGGCCCTTCCATGTGGCTTGGCATCTTCACAGAATAAGAGCCCTCGGGTGGTTGAGCTTACATGGTGCTTCAGTGTTCAAAGTGTTCTAGTTAAAATGAAGGAAGTTGAATTGATTCTTAAGACTTAACCTCCCAAATCACATAGCACCACTTCTGACATACTTTATTAGGCAAAGCAGTCATAAATCTGCCATAATTCAGAGGGAGAGGAAACAAACTGCACCTCTTGGTGGAGGGAGACACAAGGCCACATTGTAGAAAATCATGAGAGGGGCCGGCGCTGTGGCATAGCATGTAAAGCTACCACCTACAGTGCGGGCATCTCATATGGGTGCTGGTTCAAGTCCTGGCTGCTCCACTTCTGACCCAGCTCTCTGCTATGGCCTAGGAAGGCAGTAGAAGGAAGGCAGTAGAAGATAGCCCAAGTCCGTGGGCCCCTGCACCTGCATGGGAGACCCAGAAGAGGCTCCTGTCTCCTGGCTTCAGATCAGCCCAGCTCTTGCCATTGCGGCCATTTGGAGAGTAAACCAGCAGTTGGAAGACCTCTCTCTCTTCCTCTCTCTGCCTCTGCCTCTGCCTATCTGTAACTCTGCTATTCAAATAAATAAATTAATCTTTAAAAAAATAAAATTGGGATCACATTAAGAAAAAATATTTATAAAGAAAAAGAAAAAAATCATGACAGAAAATAGTATATTATTTCAACCATCTTTGGAAAACACAATCTGTTATAGCCTCATTCTCACAAAGCTTGGAACTACAGGAAAATTCAAATCTTAATTGAAATAGTCACACAAATGAGTGAATTGAGAATGGTGAAGGAAAATAATGTGGTTATAAAAGCACAAAAACAAAGGAATTAAACCCAAAATGAGAATTGCACAGTTTCCCTCAAGTACCAATTTGTGGACAAACATATAAAAATATGAGTAGGAATTAACCAAGTAAGGTGTTTGGAGAATGGGATGTGGCAGAAAGATCATTTCAAATAAAGATAACAACACACCCAAAGGTCCTAAAGCAGAAGAGACCACAGCTTATGTGAGGACCTGAAAGAAATAACTAGGTAACCAAAGTATAAAAGAGACTATGTGAAATGATATGGAGCTAGATATGAAGGGCATGATGGGTCCTCTAAAGGAGTTTGGTCTTTGTCCTAAAGAAAATGGTGACCCACTAAAAGATTGGAGGTCTCATAGGATCTCATAGGAGGTATGTGATCTGGAGATATAAATGTATAAATTATCTGCTTATAGTTTACTGAAGCCATGGGCATGGAGAACATCAGATCCATTATCTGATTGAAACATGTTGGAAACCTGAGATTTTTGACTACTTGAGATGTGAAGGGGAACCTTTCCCCCTTCCTCCTTTTTTTCCTTGCCCCAAGTGACTCTTGAGGGATACACAGAACTCCTTGGTCCAGCAGAGCTCAGTTGGAAAGTCTGACCAAAAGTGCTCATTTCTTAGATGGACAAATTGATAGATAGTGATAGCTGAGGTGACACTTGAGCCGAGGACTCCTGCCTATTACCTCATTCAGTCACTTCTCTACATACCCAATGAGTTACCAAAAGCTTATTTTTTCTTATCTTGTAGTAGAAAAAAATTTAGTTAGCTTGTATATCTGAAACTTCATAGAAATAAATAGACCTCCTCTGAAATATTACTGAAATAACTGTTAAAATCATATTTGTAAGATGGATCTGTAAAGATAAATCTTTTATAATACGTTGATAAAGAAGAGTGATTGAAAAATGTCCTTTTAATTTTCAGAAATGTGAAACACAAAAACAAGCCACTTGCTCCCTTAGTTATTTCAAGGACTTCACTTTCCATTTATTCTCTGTATATAAGACAGACATGAATACACTTTTGAATGTTTTAATTTCAATTACACCTCAACAAATAATGTCAATCTCAGACATTTATGGCTCTCCAGATTATTTGTTTTAGACAGTCACAATACTGATACAATAGGATTTTCATGCTCCAGCTTCATCAATGCTGATTTCAAACAGTCTGTTGGAAAATAGCATTTTACCAAAGGGTTTGCATCTTTACAAAATAAGCCATAGCTGAATTCATGACCAAGTTATCTTCAGCTTTAGAATGGATTCCAACAATACATCAGAAAGTGAACTATATTACTAGTTCCCAAAATTTGACTAAGGATCACTAGTGATCCCTAAGGGCCCTCACAGTCCAATAATATAAATGTCTAATAACTTCACAACAACCATGTTTACATGTCCTTTGAAAAATCATTGGTCAATTTAATCGAAAGTCATATGCCAGTCACCAACCCCTCCCCCTGAAGCCATGCACACACATGAAGGTCATGGCTAATCTCATAATCAATGAGCAACCAGTCTTAGGGAAGCCAGTATAAATTGATTAGTGCCACATGCCCAGGTGACCATACATCCCACTCACCCATAACAATCCTGTTTTATACCTGTTGTCCTAGTTTAATTATTAATGGTGCATCTCTCATCTCATTTGTGTTCTGGATTAGATGATGGCTAACTATGCATCACTAATCTATTGTAATTAACTCTGCTCAAAGATTGATTATATTAAATTTTCACTCTCCACCATTTGAATTTAAAAATGAAATTAGGCTTCTATGATTAACAGTGAAGCTTAGTGCAGTGAAACAGAAAATTCATGAAGAGAAGTGGGAGGGTCATGATAGGCCATGAGTGAGTCAAAATTATGAGTAATTCAAATTTATGAATTAGTAAGAGCTCCAAACTTGAGAAAAGAATTACAGAATATAGAGTGAGGAATGACTGTACTTTGGAGGGAAAAAGGACTCACAGAGAAAACTAAAATGCTTTATACAATGGTGGAACCTCATGGTAAATACTCATGAGATCCCAATGCCTAACCCATTTGCCATGAATCTTATTCTAGCTAGTTCTTGGATTCCTATAAGAACCTTTCTGCTATACAGATATCCTAATTTGAGTTCCCTCAGAAAAATGCCTTAGGAAAAGGATTTGGGTGCAAGTAGTTTGGGAGACAATTTCAGGAAGCACTGGTAAGGGAGTGGAGAATTGAGACAAAGAGAGAGAAACCAACACAAGTGTATTAATGAGCATATTTCTACTGTAGGCAACTAAGCCTAATCATACTGGAGACCCCTGGGAAACAGGGTAAAGCACAACTCAGAGTATACACTCAAGGAGAAAGGAGCTAAAATATTTATTCTCTATTTCCAATCATCATCATTGGAGGACTGCTCCCTTGAATGTTAACTCATTGGCACTTCCAGACTGCCCCTTGCACAGGCTAGACGTGCTCCTGTGGCCAGAGAAAACCCTCAAGCAGAGAATCCTATATGTTTGAAGTAAGACACTATTAGCAAGAACACCAAAAGGACATAGATAAGTACAAGCAGAAACTGCTACACTGATCACATTTTAAGTAATCTAAATGTGCTTCTCTTTATTGCTATAGAAATTGCCCAAGACAGTCTCCAACCATTTATTTAATTCTTGAATTCCCAAAATACTCACTTAGCAGCACCTGTCATACTATTCAATTTTATAATTTTAATTGAAATAATGGAAATAAGAGAAATCACTTTAGTAGAGGTAATTGGCCACACAATAGTAACCTTGAATTAATAGGAAATATTGATTTATTAGTATGAACCACAGTGATGTTTAAATTTATTTAAGATGCATTTCTCTTTCTGTTCAGTGTTAATGAGAATCATTTTCAAAGATTCAGCATATCACAGAATCATGGAGTTGAAAGAGCCCTTAGAAATTATCTAATACAGCCTCTCCCTAGTGCAAAATTTTGTTCTACATTAATACATGGGCATACAGTTTGGGCACCAAGTAGATAAAAATATTTCAGTGGAGTATTCTTTTCCAAACATGAGATAAATTGGAATTTATTTATAATGGCATGTTTTGGTTAGGGATTAGATTTATGAAACTCTTAGTCAAGCTATTAAAATACATTGATATGGAGCCAGCGCTGTGGCATAGTAGGTAAAGCTGCCGCCTACTGCACTGGCATCCCATGTGGGCATCAATTCAATTCCCATATGCTCCACTTCCAATCCAGCTCCCTGCTGATGCACCTGGGAAAGCAGAGAAAGATGGCCAAAGTGCTTGGGCACCTGCCACGCACATGGGAGACCCAGAAGAAGCTCCTGGCTCCTGTCTTCAGTCTGGCCTAGCTCTGGCCATTGTGGCCATTGTGGCCATTGTGGCCATTTGGGGAGTGAACCAGTGAACCAGCAGATGAAATATTCATTCTCTCTCTCTCTTTCTCTCTCTCTCTCTAACCCTGCTTTTCAAATAAAATAAATAAATCTTCTTTCAACTCAATCTTATCAAGGAGACATGTACCAATGTCAGCGCACTTGGTAAAGTGATAAGTATAAGTACACAACCTATCAAAAAAGATAGGGTAAGTGTCGAAGAGATTTTACAAACAAGACCAGTGTAAGCAAATAATGAAGGATGGAATTAAAAGGGAGAGAATGATCCTGCGGGGGAAGCAGGACACACAGCAGACTCATAGAATGGCAAACGCCCAAAACAGTACTCCGGCCTCAGAGTCAACCTTTGGGGCATTGCATTCGGATCTGGCTAAAAGGCCCATGAGCATCTCACAGGCATGGAAAGCCATGACACGGTGGCAAAAACAATCTAAATGAAAGATCCTGGTGAACAAGACCCCAGCGGAAGCAACAGGCCATCAAGGAGGGAGGCGCTTTCCTCCGAAGGGAGGAAGGAATCTCCACTGTGATACGGCCTTGACTAAACAAGGTCAGAGTCGGTGAACTCAAGGGGCTTCCATAACCTAGACAGCTCATGGCAAGAGCCTCGGTGATTGCTAACGCCATAAATAAAAGTGACAATTGTTAAATCAACAATGGGAGTCACTGTGCACTTACTCCCCATGTAGAATCTCTGTCCTTAATGTGTTCTACTATGAAACTTAAAGACAACACTACTAGTCGAACAATACCCTATACCTTGTGCGGCAGCCTGTTGAAATCCTTGCTTAGTGTATACTAAGTTGATCTTCAGTATATGAAGGTAATTGAAAAGGAAACTCAATGAAGGGCCGGATGGGAGAGGGAGTGGGAGAGGGGAGGGCCTCAGTAGGGAGGGAGGTTGGGTGGGGGGAAGCCACAACAATACAAAAGTTGCACTTTGTAAATTCACATTTATTAAATAATGGAAAAAAAAACATAAAATAAATAAATCTTCAACATAAAATAAAATGTACTAATATGTTCATTCAATTTTGGATTTTTTACCCAACAATATTTTTATTCTCCTAATTTAAAAAATTACACATATGTGGACACAAATTATATATATATATATATATGAAAGGTAGCTATGTTTCTTCTGGAATAGGATGGTGGAGTCTGTGTTATTCAAATAATAAAACTTTAGGAGTAACTAACCATTTTATTTAAAATTTGCCTTTAGAATTAATTTTGCTATGCAGTAAGCTAAGAGGCACAATCATGTAAAGTAATCAAAACCATTTTACGAATATAATATAATAAAACATGCTTGAAGTAGGTGTTTATAAGCCTAAACATTTCCAGTGTATGATTAAAACTTTTCTAGCAAAAAAAATGTGGGCAGCCGCAGGCAGTCGCCCCTTTTGTTTACACTTAAACATATGGATGGAGACATCCCAGCACAGACAATTAGGCTAAGGAGATTCCAGGAAGAGGCAGGAAGAACCGTATCTCACTGCTAGACTTCTCACAAAAGATGATGTAGATAATCAGCCACACCTGAAACCAGCATTTATTACCTAGGTGTTTTATTATGCCCTTGTAATCTATGATTGATAACATTTTGTGATCTGTTAAGTGGAAGCACTTTATCGGGAACTCTTTGTAACCCCAAAAGTCTTTTAGATATGTAAATCCTCTGTGTGCCTTCTTGTGTACAACTGGTCATGTTTAAATACTACTGGACTTGTTGAATAAACGAGCCTTGATCAGGATTTGTCTTGGCTCCATTCTTTGCGTCCTTGTCCCCGCATTCCCACTCTCTGTTTCAGGAAACCCAGTTCATTGTGCTGCAGGCCGGCACAAAAAAAAAAAAAAAAAAAAAAAATTGAGACCCCAGCTGTTGGATCTTCTTCCCACAAATGCTCTCTGAAAATATTCTTCTTTTGTAAAATTGTGGTAAAGTATACATGACATAAAATGTACCATTTTAGCCATTTTATACAGTTCAATGGCATAAAATACAATCACATTATTGTGAAATTATCACCACCATCCATATCCAGAGCTCTTAAAAATCTTACAAAACTGAAACTGTACATAATAAGCAATAATTTGCTTTTTCTCTCTTAATCTCCAGTGCCTGGCAACCATCACTTTACTTTCTTCTCTTATGAATTACACTCTTCAGTACCTCATATTAGTAGAATCATACAGTGTCTGTCCCTTTGTGACTGGCTTACTTGAAATTGTGCTTCTTAACTCTTTCTTCCAAATTCATTGAAATCAGTGCAGGATGCAAGGTGCTGCTGCTTTCCACTAAACTCAAGCTCTGGTGAAAATGCACATATACCCAATGTATAGTAAGCTCATTGATGGCCAGAAAATAAAACATAACTCACATTCTGGCAAAAAAAAAAAGTCATTTCTTTGTCCTTCAAGAAGATTCACAGAAGGCCCATCCAGGTGCTTTATATAAAAATAACAGTTCCCTCCAGCTACCTAACCTAGATTTTAAATTATGTGAAATGAGTTACTTAGAAGGAAAATGCTGAACAGACACATTCTAGGGTTGTGGCAATATAATTACTCTGATAATTTTCAGGGGTATATACATCCCCCACAGACCTAAGAGTAAATTCTGACTGGTCTCTGCAAATACCTACAATCTCATTCCCTTACCAGTGATTGGTATGGAGGGAGGTGTGAACCCCAATTCTGGTCAGTGACGAAGGAGAGGTTAGCCAGATGGTTTCTAAGAAAGGGTGTCTTGCTCTTGAAAAAGATTCAGATGAAAATATTCTATTCTTGTGCTTGCATGCAATGCTATCTTGGGACTCAAGGAATGCTAGGGTGAGTCACAAAGCCACCACGTTGAGGATAACATAGCAGAAAGAGAAAACCCTTGGGAATTTGATGCTTTGGGTGAATCACCACATTAACTAATTTAAAGCAACCCCAGCTCAGGATTTCAGGTAGTATGAGACTACAATGATTGTTTAAACCAGTTGAGATGGGACTGTGTTACTTACAGACATTCCATGATAAAGGTAGATTGCATAATGTCAGAGGGTACTTTTCTAGGAAGCTGATGATGAGATGGAGTTTAATTTTCAGGAGATTTCTTAAGGAGTGAATTGTGAAAGAGAGAGGAGAGAGGCAGAACTGGGCATTAGAAGTGAGGTTGTGAGATAGGCAGTGACAGTAATGTCCTACCTCCTGAGGAGGTCCCAGCTAGACTAAGAGAACCAGGCCTTTTATACTGCCATCTTTATTAGTCACTGGGAACAAGAGCATGACCTCAGGGAGCTAAGGCAGTCAATGAGGGGGCAATTGAAAACCATCTGTGCTGACAGCACTCTCAACAACTGGGGCAAGAGGTACTTCATTGAAGAGGAACCTGGGTGATGCATGAGAGGCTCAAAGAACATGCCATCCCACGTCCAGAAAAAAAAATGTCACTGAGGCTAGCAAGACCTACCTAAATTCTGTTAAGCTGTGGCTTTTGCTAAAAATAGCAGTCATGTATTTTTGCTATATTTGTCTTCATTTAACTTCATTTTGATTGCCAATGACTAATAATTGAATTTTATCTAAATATCCATACATTATCACTAAGCTATGATCTATGGGTTTAATGTAATCAAATTGGTTTCGTGTTTACTTAAAAGCCAGCTAACCTTCCTTGAATCCTTTACCAACCAGTCTTCTTGAAACTCCTTCCTTGGCATCTCACATACATCTTACTCTTCTATCTTAGTTCTTCCATCATCTTTTTTTCCTTTTGATCCTTAGTCATAGGTATGATCTGAGGTGAAATCCTTAGCACTCACTTAGTTCTCTCAGCAAAGTTTTATTTATTGAACTTGCCCTGTCATGGTTTCTGTTCTCCTCCAATCCTACTGAATTCTCAGGTTGTTTCTAGCCCTGACCTTTAAACTAGGCATCATCCCTTTATCTTCAAGGACCTCCTAGTCATCTGTGTAGGTCCTAACCACTTCCATCTTAATATGCTCTAGAAGAATTCATTATCTTTCTCCAGAGAACAAGCTCAGTTTCCCAGTAACTCAGTTCTCTTGACTCTATCACTCCTCATTCACCTTCATTCAAACTCTTGGATTCACATTTTTGGGTGCCAGAAGTAAAAGACAGGAGAAATTATTTATTTACCTAATTTGATTACTCATTAAAATCTGTTTACTCCTGTTTTTTGCTCTCTTTTTCTGGGTACTTCCTTTTATTTTGGTTATATTCTAAATGCACCTCTGCAATAATACTTAGTGCACCACATTCTAATTACTTTTCCTCTATACTAGACCGAAAGTTCTTTCAAAGCAGGAACTATATCATTCTTCTTTTGGATTTCCAGTGTTTAGAATGTGCTTATCATATTGTAGATACTCATTAAGTGTTTCGGGCAAATGAATAACAAAGTCTAAGACTGTCATTTCTGCAGTGCATCAGCGACCTCACTGTAGTCACTGCAGATGTTTTGGGTGCCTCCTATCTTATCTCATCTACCTTCGTCTTATTTCAGCCACGGCTATGCTGGACACTGTAGGATTAGACTATGCCAACAGCATCCCCTGTCAGTTCTGAGCTGCTCCAAAGTTTTCTGCCTCTGAGCTTTCTCTGAAGCATTTGGAAATCGCGCATCTCAGAGGAATATGTAGCCCAGATATGTGGAGATATTAACTAGCCTGAAGGGGAGGTCAAAACTTTTCCCTTTACCTTCTTATATTCTGCACCCACAACACTACAAATTAAAATGACAAAAGACAGATTAATAGGAGAAAAATACATAAATTTTATTTGATGTTAATATTTTTATATGGCACGGGGATCTCCTAGAAAAGCAAGAGAAAAAAAAAAAAAAAAACAGACAAAAAAGACAGACCTATAGGCTTGTAGGCTATTTTACCGAAGGACAATACATTTTGCTGAGCAGCTTTCTCCCTTGCGCTCCTGGAGGTAGCAGGCTTGGCCTGGACATGCAGACAATGCTGGTGAATTAGTAGTCCTGCTCGTGACTCTGAAATGCTCCACCAGCAACCACATCATTGTGGCCAAGGACCACGCGTCCATCCAGATGGACGTGGCCGAGGTCAATAAGGTCATGGGCAGGTTTGATGGACAGTTTAAGACCAACGCGATCTGTGGCGCCATCCACAGGATGGGTGAGTCATGATTCCGTTCTCTGGCTGCTAAGTCTGAAAACATCCTTTCAAAGAACTGAGCAACAAAACAAGTGTGTGGAGTATTTTTGACAAATAAAGGGTGGCAAGCTGAAAAAAAATTTTGCTGAGCAGTGACAAGATAGAGAGAAAGGACTTTTGAGTCACTAGCCTTGGTAAATTGTGGGAAGGTAAATATGTTCAGGAAAACTATGGAAAATAAGAGTTTTTAGTAAGGTTTATTGTGCAGATTCCTCTCATATCCTGGTTGTTTCGGGGCTAAGAGTCTAGAGTTGTCTTGGTGATTGAGAGTCTTGTGATTGAGAGTCTTTTTTGACCTTTCTGGTATGAGAGAGGGGAAGGGAAAAACTGTAAGAAAGGGGAATTTATGCTCTGACTTTATGCAAAAAGAGGAAGGCCAGAGAGACTTCTTGCCATATCTGCTGTTCTTTAATTCTCTTAGCTTAAAAAAATCCTTATGGCAAAGTGGCAGTTTTTAGAGTGGCATATTCTGATCCATTTCACCCTTAATCAGTAGGGGTTGGGAACTGGCAAATAAATGCTCTAACCTGCCTCCTCAGAAGTGTATTAAAGGGTTTTCAGTGAAACCAGCCGAATCCAGCCCCACTGCCTACAGCAATGGCATACATAATGCATCCTTACAGTAGCTTTCACTTTCCTCTCTTCCTCACCAAGTTCTCTGGCCTCACATCCTGTATAAATTACTGCATTTAAATCTTTTCTCAGGCTCTGCTTTTAGAGGAGCCCAAATTTATGATGATCTTGTTTCTGCTTCTCCCAAACCTCCATAAAACTAAAAAAGTGACGGGTAAATTGTCCTGAACCATTGCTTTCATACATCACTTGCTATTCTTCACAGAGATTCTCTGCTATAGTCTTTCCAAAAATTCATATTTTGACAATTAATCTCCAATGTGATAGTATTAAGAGGTTGAGTGTTTAGGGGGTGATTAAGTCATGAGGGTGAAGCTGTCATGATTGCAATTAGCACCATTATAAAAGAAGTTCAGGGGAGCTGTTTTCCCCTCTTGCCATGTGAGGACACAGTGAGAGGTGCCATCCTGGGATCAGAGAACAGGCCCCTACTAGACACTGAAACTTCTAGTGCCTTGATCTTATACTTCTACAGCCTCTGTAACTATGAGCAACTGGCACCCATATGCGATGCCAGCGCTTCAGGCCAGGGAAATAACCCGCTTCACCACAGCACCCGCCCCTCACACACAACTTACTTTAAGCACCCATAGTTTCTCAACTAATTGACAGATACTTCATAATTTTTTTTTGGACAGGCAGAGTGGACAGTGAGACAGAGAGACAGAGAGGAAGGTCTTCCTTTGCCGTTGGTTCACCCTCCAATGGCCGCCGCGGCCAGCGCGCTGCGGCCGGCGCACCGCGCTGATCTGATGGCAGGAGCCAGGTACTTCTCCTGGTCTCCCATGGGGTGCAGGGCCCAAGGACTTGGGCCATCCTCCACTGCACTCCCTGGCCACAGCAGAGAGCTGGCCTGGAAGAGGGGCAACTGGGACTAGAACCCGGGGTGCCGGCGCCGCAAGGCGGAGGATTAGCTTAGTGAGCCGCGGCGCCGGCCAAGCAATAGATTCTTACTGTTTATAAATTACCTAATCAAAAGTATTTTGTTATAGTAGCATGAACTAAACTAAGATCAACTCTAATTGTTAGGGTTACTAGATTTAGCAAATAAAAATAGAGGACTCCCAGTTAAATTTGAATTTCAGATAAAAAACAGATAATTAGTATAATCATGTCCCATGCAATATTTGGGACACATTTATACTCACAAATGATCTTTTGTGTATCTGAAATGCAAATTTAACTGAGCATCCTATATTTTATTTGACAATTCTGGCTATTGACTCCCTTAACTTTAAAAAGCCATCTAAACTTACATATCATCATTTAAAGATCTATATGATTTGTCCCTTATTCTAACAATATAACCTGTCACACTTCTGAATGCAAGTTCTCTTTTCCATCTAGAATTTGAGAGCAAGAAAAGCTTCATCATCATTATCATCATTGCCATTATCATAATTCCTTTGCTTCTCCAAAGTACTTCAATTTTTTAAGTACTTTCCCGGTTTCTTTCAATACTATTGTGATATACCTTGCACAAAAATGTTAATTTAAATTTAAAGTTTGTAAAATCTGAGACTAATCAAATTGCCTAAGCTCAAAGGATAGATTTTGGAGAGGGATGCTCAAACTCGGGATATCAAATTCCAAGTTAAGTGTTCCTTTCATGATATCACATAGCTTTCTGTTCACATTCCTTCATTTTACAGAATATTAAACTGAAGCACTGGGGCTGGCGCCATGGTACACTAGGTTAATCCTCCACCCACAGTGCCGGCATCCCAAATGGGCGCCGGGTTCTAGTCCCGGTTACTCCTCTCCAGTCCAGCTCTCTGCTGTGGCTTGGGAGTGCAGTGGAGGATGGCCCAAGTACTTGGGCCCTGCACCCCACGGGAGACCAGGAGGAAGCACCTGGCTCCTGGCTTTGGATCAGTGCGGCTCTGGCCATTGCGGCCATTTGGGGAGTGAACCAATGGAAAGAAGACCTTTCTCTCTGTCTCTCTCTCTCTCTCACTGTCTGTAACTCTACCTCTCAAATAAATAAATAAAATCTTAAAAAAAGAAAAAGAAAAAGAAACTGAAGCACCAAGAAGTGAAGTGAGTCAAGCACAGGACAGTCCTAGTTCTCCGTTATTTGATGATCACAAACCACTTTTTATGAGTGGGACTTGATTTCTGCATCTACAACATCAAGCCCTCAGAGTAGAAAATCAATAGATTTTCTATAGTTTCTAACTCTTTAGTTTGCCCAGGCTTCTCCAGATAAATAATGCAGAGCTGGAAATAGAGTACAGTGTGCTGAAAGTTTGTTAGAATCAGGGTTTATTAGATAACTTTGTTCTTCAAATATTTCTCCTACTACATCTTATACTTGTTCATTCCTCATAAGGAGCTAAGTATTTAATATCATTTGTTCATATGAATAAAATGTTCTGTTCTCTGTACTTAAATTAAAAAGTGGGCAATTTGAGTGTTTTGTACTGAAAATGGAAACTGTACTAAGTTGTTATTGGTTCTTGATTAATTTTGCTTTTTTCCCCCTGGGTGGTAAGGGGGGCAGGAATTGATTATCTATCTAGAGTTAAGCAAAGATATCTAAAAGCCAGGTATTCATTATATGTTGTGTTTATTGATCTTATTTTTGAAATAAATTAATATTTCTCATAGACCAAAGAACAAACCTGTATTCCCTTCCCCAGGCTAAATGAGTGAATGCTTTTTTAGATCATTTTTAAAAAATTCTTCTAATAGCAAAATGAAAGAAATCCTGTAATGTAAATTTTTTAATATTTATTTATTTGTTTGAAAAAGAGGGAGGGAGGGAGAGAAATCTCTAAATGTTTCATCCACTGGGTCACTCCTCAAATGCCCACAATAGCCAAGGGTGGTCCAGCCGATTGCCAGGAGCCAGGAACTCCATCCAGCTATTCCATATGAGTGGCATGAAGCCAACTGCTTGAGCCATCACCTGATGTCTTCCAGGATGCTCATTAACAGAGAGGTGGATCTGAAGTAGAGCTGGGACTTCAACCTACACACTCTGATATGGGATGTTGGGGTCCAAGGCAGCAACAGAATCACTGCACCAAATGCCCACCTCTATAACATAACTGTCCACCATGAATTTGGCCATCACCACAATCTTTCCTATATCTTTACACCTTCCTATTTGGGGGAGTGGTGAGAAAAAACCATAGAGGATCGGGTTTCTATCAGACATAAAAGTATTCAATTGTAACACTACCACCTAGCTGCATGACCTTGAGATAGTTACTCTATCCACAGAAACCTTAGTTTCCCCTTCCATATGAGATTGTTTTGAGGATCAAATGAGATGGCAAGAGCAGTCCACATTGAAAGGAGAGAGTTTGTGTGCTTTCCTCACTAGATCCCTCACTAAAGTTTACTCATTCATTAACATTGATAACTAATATTTTATCAATTACTTAGTAAGCCTCCTATTGAAGAGACAAGTGTCTAGCCTTTCTTTGGATATTTGGGTGGGAGTAAGATTCCTCTCCGCTTGTTGTCGAGTGCTTCCTATACCTGTATATGAGAAGGCATGATAGTCGCACACAGATTTGACATATCTGAAAACATATCATATTCAAAAGTATAATTCACAGAAGAAGATATCTTTTCCCATGCACATGATCTATCAGGTCTCTGGTGCCGTTCTCTTCTGGGTGCTATGCTAGAAGATTCATTAGACCTGCCCTGGCTGTCTTAAAGGAATATCTATTGTAATTCTCCCAGGTATTGGAGGGTTGATGCCCTTCTCCCGTGCAACTTCTTCCTCCTCCCTCTCCATGTTCCTTTCCTCTTCCCCTGAAAATTTATTAAAATGGCAAAAAAGCAGGGGCAGGCATTTGACCTATTGTTAAACCTGGTGGTTAGGATGCCCACCTCTCACATCAGAGTGCCTAGGTTCAATTCCTGGCTCCAGCTCCTGATTCCAGCTTCCTGTACTGACAAACTCTGTGAGGCAGGAATGTTGACTCAAGTAGTTGTGTTCCTGCCACCCATGTGAGATTCCTGTATTAAGTTCCCAGCTCCCTATACTTGGCTTGGGAACTACTGCAGGCATTTATGGAATGAAACTGTGGTTGGTCATTCTCCCACCTTCCCATCTCTCTCTGTCTCTCTATCTGTCTCTCTCTCCCTTCCCTCCCTCCTTTCTCTCCCTCCATCCCCCTCCCAACTCTCAAATAAATAAAACATATTAAATGGCCAAAACAACAAAAATACCCATTTCTCCATGAACAAATATGCCACTTCACTCAGGGACATAAAAGTATATCCTTGTCTATCCCAAACTCTATATTTTTGTTCATTTTGTGACCAAGCATCTCACAGAGCCCTCCATTCCTCTTTGACAACTTTATACTCTAGATAAAGATCTCCATATAAGGACCAGAGTCATTCCCAGAAGAGATATGCAACCATCACCATAACCTTGACAACTTTATACTCTAGATAAAGATCTCCATATAAGGACCAGAGTCATTCCCAGAAGTGATATGCAACCATCACCATAACCTAAATGCCTCATATTTCCTCTGGATCACACAGTTCTAGAGGATAGGATTCAAATCTTATATTCACTGGCACACAATTCTAAGATGAAAGGGATGCTAGACTCAGAGCTCTGATTTTATAGTCCATGATATTTCTGTTTTATAATTTCTTTACCAAGTAATCATTCATTCCCTGTCTGAACATCTCTGATTCCCTTCTCTAGTTACCCATAAAAAGACATTTGATTAATATTGTTGATTGCTGTTTGGTGAGTGAACTGAACAAGGAGATCGCCCCAGGACAGGTTCCTCTTGCACTGAGCAACTTGCAATTATGCAAAGGAAAAAATATCTTTTCTTCACCCATCTCAGGTTCACAGCTGAAGCTCCAATACCAAAAGGAGAGATCAAGAAGAAAAAGTATACAAATGTATTTAATATAAGTTTTACATGACATAGGAGCTTTCACAAGGAAATGAACACCCAAAGAAACAGTGATAAACCGTAATGTTTTTCATAGTAGTTTTGAGAAAGTGTGGCTACTTGTGGGGAAATCTAACAGGGCAAAAAGGGTATGATCTATTAGTAACTAACTGGGAGAGATATAGCAAGACCTGTTTGTTCATATTCTTCTCTGTAACCATTCCTCTTCAAAGAAAAGGATCATTCCTCTGGGGAAAACGAAGATACCTTCATGTGAGGGTCTCATGACCTGCTGCAGGGGAGACAAGCAGGGAAAACTCAAAGAAACTTTCCTGCATCTGTAGTTCTCTCAAAATCCTTTGTCTTAAAATACTAGATTTAGCAAGATGACACGTTTTAGGTTAGCATATCCTGAACCCCATTACAATGTTCAGTTGTTCCAAGGTATTAGTCTAAAATACTCAGAGGCGTTATTACACAGAAGCAGTTTTGGTCTATGTGTATGTATGCATGCATGCACACAGACATATACACACATACAAAGGAGAATTTCAAAGAATACCATGAGCAAAAGAAGAAATCTTTTAGAGAATACTCTCACTTGTTTTTTTAAATGACACTAGAGGCAGTAAAAAACAAATGGAAAGTTATCTTTTTCCAGGTTTCTAAGCAGTTATACCTAACAGAAAAAAATATGAGGGTATAAATCTTCTAGGTGGTTAATAAATGAGAAATAGAGAGAACAAGTCCCACTTTGAAAGTCAATCCCATTTCCTCTGATTGAGAAAATGATCCTTTTGGAAGGAAGTGAAAGTGAATTTATTTTCTTCAGCCAAGGGCCATCACACATCAAATGATCATCTTGTCTAAACCTAATTTAGTTTTTGAGAGAAAGCAAGCAGCAGTGGCCCAGACACCTTTTTTCCCTTTCTAATGAATCAGCCTTACATGCCTCTGAATAATCAATTTCTACCAGAACATTTCAGAATCTGTAACTAAGACAACATTAAAGATGTACAGTGATTTTTTTATTAATCATCCTTCAATTGCAGGATCAACTATCATGTAAATGTCAGTTAGTTATAAATGGACAAAGGCTATTGTTGGAATGGTGTCAGAATGACACTGGAGAAAGCAGACGCTAGTAAAGTGCTTTTTGAATTTTTGTAAGCTGAGATATTAGTATGTGAAATCTCAGTACATACAATAGCTAGAGAAATATCTGCCAGGCTTAAATTTGGTGGGTGAGCAAGACAAAATACGGACAGAGGTAGAGGTGACCTTGTGAACTTTATCTCTTCTCTTTCTCCAGTTTGCCTCAATCCCTCCAACAGTCCTGAATATCTTGAGAGGACATTTAGGATTCCTTGCAACATAATTTAAAAATTAATGGCAGAGTGTAAAACAGATGGACCGAAGCAGTTGATGAAATCTTATCTAATCTTGGCTAAAAAATATTAGCTGTATGAATCAGTGCAAATTACCCTTTTGACATTTGTGGAATAGAGATGGTGCTGGAATTGCGGTAGATGAGATAATTCCTATAATGAGTCAAGTAGGTATGCCTGGCATATAATAGTTATTTAATGAATGGCAGCTACTCTTATTATCTAGAGCAAATATATAAGTTTTCAATGTAGTGCTGAATGACCTCTATGTTGAAGGTTTCTAAAGAATCACATTGTTGAAAACCATGGTTTATTTTGAGTGTGGTAATAGCCATAAAAGCTCTCCATCTTTTATGAATTGTGTCAGGTGCTTTCATAATCACAATTTTTACAACCCAAACCATGATGGAGTTAAGAGGATATTTTAACTGCCAGGAGATATTTTTTGCCTAAGGAAACTCCCAGGCCCAACCGTCAGGCTTTCCTTTGAGCTTAAACATTAGCATCATTCAAAATCAGCAGTCAGACAACTTTAGGGCTTGGAAGGAGCTAAAAAATCAATTAGTTCAAATTTCTCGTTTTACTAGGCATCCAACAGAGGGGATGGGGAGGGGTACAAGGCAGAATAGGGTAACAAGCAGATGTCTTTTGAAATGCAAATAATGCTGGTGAAGGAGAACTATTAAGTCAAGATGGGGTAGGAAGAGTGTTAAACAAACTATGCCAGAGCTTTTAGGCCTTTGGGTTAGGGAAGCTGAAAATGAGAAAGGTCCCTGGAAATAGGAGCCCCTACAAAATGCCTTTAACCATATGGGTATCTTCAGTGCAACTGACTGAACTCAGTATGCTAAGAGCTTCAGCGGACTTACTGAGGGATGTATGCCTTCACACATCCATTACCCTGAATTGCTCTAATCACCCACGCTAACTCTGAAGGGGCAGAAAGTAACTGGACCTAATCAAGACAGTCCCTCTGATACTTCATGAGGACAGAAGGACTAGGGAGTTGATGGTGGGAAAAAAAGGGTGAACAAATCAAAAGTTAAGCAATATTTGGAAAGTTTTGGGCGTGTCTCAAAAATACTAAATCCTACTCCCCACTTCATGCTTTGCCTTGCACCTTGACTCCTAAAACAGGTCAAAAGCTAGGTGGCCATGAACATGGAATACTGAGTCTCATTTTTTTGTCACAGTGTGGTGGTGCAATTTAGGAGTTGAATAGATTTTTTTAATTAAAGATTTATTTATTCATTTATTTGAAAGGCAGAGTTACAGAGAGAGAGGGGGAGAGAGAGACAGAAATCTTCCATCCACTGGTTCACTCCTCAGATGGCCACAGTGGCCAGAGCTGGGTCAATGTGAACTCAGGAGTCAGGTCTTCCTCCAGGTCTCCCACATGGGTGCAGGGGCACTTGTGGCATCTTCCACTTCTTTCCCAGGCCATTAGCAAAAGCTGGATTGGAAGTGGAGCAGCCAGGACTCAAACTGTGCTTATATATAGGATGCTGGCACTGCAGCAGGCAGCTTTACCTGTTATGGCACAGCACTGGCAAGAATTGGTTGTTGTTTCAGAAAATCTCTACCCATTCTCTGAGAGATCCACCTGGTGTCAGGATTCACACTTACCTCAAGAAAGGAGGACCTTCCAAACTTGGAAGCCCACAACAAAACTGGAAGGCCAGAGGAGGATCAAACTAGCCTTCCAGTGCTGTTCAAGAGGACTTTCTGAGATGTTAGAAATATTCTATCTAAATATCCTGTGCTTATAGGATAATTGCAGTTAACAACAATCATTAACAACAATGTTTCAGGACAGCTAGACAAGGTCATTTTGAGTACTCCAAATACAAGGAAGCGATGTACGTCTGATCATTACATGTTTTATCCATGTATTGAAATGCCACACTGTGCCCCATAAACATGTATAATTTTTAAAATAATTTAAAATTTAAAAAGAAAAAGTAAACAAATTAGCTACTAGTCACGTGTGGATATTGAACACTTGAAATGTGACTAGTAGGACTAAGGAAATTAATTTTAATTTTAATTTTAATTAATTTAAAATATGCACATGTGGGTAGTGGCTACTGTGTTGGATAGTAGCCCCTCTTTTTGTAACCATGTGACCTCCATTGTCACTATCCAAGTTTTGTTTGTTTATTTATTTAAAAGACAGAGACACAGAAAGAAATAGATCTTCCATCCATTGGTTTACTCCTCACATGCCCACAACAGCGCAGGCTAAAGCCAGAAGCCTGGAACATCATCTGGGTCTCCTACATGAGTGGTAGGGGCCAAGAACTTGAGTGCATTAGAATAAAGCTGGATCAGAAGTGAAGGAGCTAGTACTCTAACCAGGCACTCAATATGGGATGCAGCAGTCCCAAGGGGCAACTTAAGCCACTGGACCAAATGCCCACCAATATCCAAGGTTTTGTTTCCACTCAAGACAATATAATTGATTTCATTGACATCATTTGATTGCCCTACTGAAAAACTCTTTCCAGGAAGTTAAAAAGTTGCTAAAGTTTACTCATCTTACAAATAGATGATATTACTTCCCTGATGAATATAGACACAAAAAATTCTCAACAAAATTATAGCAAATCAAATCCAACAACATATCAGAAAGATCATTCGCCCAGACAAAGGGGGATTTATCCCTGGTATGCAGGGATGGTTCAACATTCATAAATCAATCAACGTGATACATCACATTGTTGGCAATCCAAATGGCCAACAGATATGAAAAAATGCTCAGGATCACTAGACATCAGGGAAACGCAAATCAAAACCAGTAAGGGGCCGGTGCCATGACTCACTTGACTAATCCTCCACCTGTGGTGCCGGCACCCAGGGTTCTAGTCCCAGTTGGGGCACCGGTACTAGTTCTGGTTGCTCCTCTTCCAGTCCAGCTCTCTTCTATGGCCCAGGAGGGCAGCGGAGGATGGCCCAAGAGCTCGGGTCCCTGCACCTGCATGGGAGACCAGGAGGAAGTACCCAGCTCCTGGCTTTGGATCGGCACAGCACCGGCCGTAGCAGCCATTAGGGGAGTGAACCAACGGAAGGAAGACCTTTCTGTCTGTCTCTCTCTCACTGTCTATAACTCTCTCTCTGTCTCTCACTCTCACTGTCTAACTCTGCCTGGCAAAAAAAATTAAAAAAAAAAAAACACAGTGAGGTTTTACCTCACCCCAGTTAGAATGGCTTTCATATAGAAATCAACAAACAACAAATGCTATTGTGGATGTGGAGAGAAAGGCACTCTAATCCACTGTTGGTGGGAATGTTAACTGGTAAAGCCACTGTGGAAGACAGTATGGAGATACCTCAGAAATCTGAATATAGGCCTACCAAATGACTCAGCCATCCCAGTCCTGGGAATTTACCCAAGGGAAATGAAATCAGCATATGAAAGAGTTATCTGCACCCCAATGTTTATTGCAGCTCAATTCAGAATAGCAAAGACATGGAATCAACCCAAATGCCTGTCAACTGAAGACTGGGTAAAGAAATTATGGGATTTGTACACCATGGAATACTACACAGCAGTAAAAAATGAAATCTAGTCATTTGCAACAAAATGGCTCAATCTGGAAACCATCATGCTTAGTGAAGTAAGCGAGTCCCAAAGGGACAAATACCATATGTTCCCCCTGATCTGTGATAACTAATAGAGCACCTAAAAGGCAATCTGTAGAAGTGAAATTGACACTTTGAGAAGCAATGACATGAACAGCCCTTGTCTTGACTGTTGAGAATCAGTTTTTTTCATACAATGCTTGAACTCGTTACTTAACATAGTGTTAGTCATATGTACATGAAGTCAATTGAAAATAAATCTTAGTAAAAAATAAGAGAGAGAGGGGCTGGCGCCGTGGCACAGAGAGTTAATCCTCCACCTGTAGCACCGGCATCCCATATGAGCACCGGTTCTTGTCCCAGCTGCTCCTCTTCCTATCCAGCTCTCTGCTGTGGCCTGGAAAAGCCGTAGAAGATGGCCCAAGTGCTTGGGCCCCTGCACCCACATGGGAGACCAGGAAGAAGCTGCTGGCTCCTGGCTTTGGATCAGCACAGCTCCAGCCATTGCAGTCATTTAGGGAGTGAACCAATGGATGGAACACCTTTCTCTCTGTCTCTGTCTCTGTCTCTCTCTCTCTCACTGTCTAACTCTCTCTCTCAAATAAATAAATAAATAAATAAAATAAGAGAGGGATAAGAAGAGGGGTGGGAGTGTGGGCATCATGAGAAGAATCACTGTATTCCTAAAGTTGTAATTATGAAGTGTATGAAGTTTGTAACTGTAAAAATAAAGATGATGTTTCACACATTGCTTATAATTTTTTTTTTTTTTTTTTGACAGGCAGAGTGGACAGTGAGAGAGAGAGACAGAGAGAGAAAGGTCTTCCTTTGCCGCTGGTTCACCCTCCAATGGCCGCCACTGCAGCCGGCGCACCGCGCTGATCCGATGGCAGGAGCCAGGAGCCAGGTGCTTTTCCTGGTCTCCCATGGGGTGCAGGGCCCAAGCACCTGGGCCATCCTCCACTGCACTCCCTGGCCATAGCAGAGAGCTGGCCTGGAAGAGGGGCAACCGGGACAGAATCCGGCGCCCCAACCGGGACTAGAACCCGGTGTGCCGGCGCCGCAAGGTGGAGGATTAGCCTATTGAGCCACGGCGCCGGCTGCTTATAATTTATTTTAAAAATGCTAAGTTCGAAACTAATGAATGCTAATGTTGACGTGTTGCATTTTGTGGACAAAACTGAACCTCACTGGACTTTTGATTCCTCAACTACCAAATCAAGAGATTATACCAAATGAACCTGAAAGCCTTTGCCAGCTCTAAAATGCTGTGATTTTAAATAGCTGCTATTATGGTGAAAAGATTATATATGTTCAAATAAATAAAATTATGGAGGATTTGACATTTCTAATACAGCTGTCACAAATGTAATAACAAACTTAAATTTAATATAATTACAGGAAGTAAGACATTATAGTAAAAGATAAGCTCAATTTGAAGACATGAACTTTGAGGCAGAAAGTCTGAGAAGGACGATTCCCCTAGATTGCTCATGTTTACACTGCCCACTACACAAAAAGACCGTTTCCATTTATCAATCCTAATGAAGCACAAAAGCTTTACAGTTTGCTGTAAATACTGAAAAATATACTACTTTGAATTTCTTTCCATTCACTTTAAGAACTTTAGAAAACCATGGTAAAATAAGAAGTGAAAGTCAAATAAATCATATCCCAGCTATCATGAACACATTACTTTCACCTCAACCCTGGAGAAGAGGTACACTAGGCTGTACTCTCTAAAGCACAATCTTCGTGTGAGTTAACGTTACCCAACTACAACCCATATACCTCTGGGCCCATATCCTAAGACAGCCAGAATTGAACTTCTTTTGGTAGGAAAATACTATTTTTACAAAGGACCTCCTTAAGTGAGCAAATAAAACATGTCTAGCACCAAGTACACCAAAGACTGACTACAAACATTGGCTATACTAGTATATGAAAAGAACGAATTCTGGTAATTTGTTAGAAATGTTGCCTGAGTTCTACAATCTGGATGACAGAATTCTGAGAAAACCTTGCTCATAACCTGAACCTGGCAACCAGCAGACATCTTAATACTAGTAATATAACAGTTGATGACTTCATAGCACTTACTCTGGCTAGATATTGATCTTATGTCTGATAAGTGTCAAAGTAAGCCTGAGTCTTCATGAAGGACATGAAAGGTTGACTCATTTATTCTCAGCACACAGTGCTTAGCCAATGGTACCAGTGAAGCTCTGCCTAATTAAAATGTATGAGTAAGTGGAAAGCTATGACAACAAAATTTATTTAAGTCATTCTATAAACTATGCTGGAAATTACTCAGGAATCAAAAAGTTAACATTAATATGAAGATTTCCTTTTTTTGATTTGAAAAAAAAAGTTGCATCAAACAGTAGAGGATAGTGTGGTGATATCTGTCATAATCTACAGGGACCCCAGTGCAGGCAAATAAAAGAAGCAGCATTCTCAAATGTACCAACTAGTGAGCCTCTCCCATGGGGATTTCACACCTCAGTACTCCCTGGTGATGTCTAAAAATAGATTGACTTGCTCACTGTTCTGACTTCTCTTTTTTCAATTGCTAGTTCCTTATGGCTAACCTTACTGAATGTCATGAAACAAATCTGTCACCTGCATATTTTCTCTCATCTGTTTTCCCTCTGGAATACATTAAATTCTCATCTTGCTTTCTCCTTTCACTTTTGGCCTTGCTTAGTGTTACTTCAACTACAATCAGAAGCTAATTTCTTGCATTACATAAAAATTATGTTCTTAAAATCCATTGTCTAATTTCCCTTAGAATTAAGGAATAAGATTTATAGTCTGGCAAACCAGGATTTGAATTTACTAATGGATAATCTTTGAAAGTTACTTAAACTTTTGAATATTACTAGTCATTATTTTCAATGAAATTGAATAATAAAATCAACCTCATATATAGTGATGCCCTCATTTCATAAAAAGGTGTTAAAGGTTCAGGAGTTTGAGCTACATTTTATAAACAACCATTATTATAAATTGAATTATACAAATTACGATTAAATTACATTACAACAAAAATAACTAATGTTCCAATATCATTATTTCCTCATTATTTTGTTAATTTTATTATAATCTATGCCCTTGAAGTTAATTATGTCTGTTGTATATATATATATATATGGTAAAAATACTACATAATTACACGTGCTACTGTACATCTCTTCTGTCCTTGCCATGTCCATGAAGTCAGGTTAGAAGCCTACAGTCAGCCAAGGTGAAAATATTTACACCATAAAATAAGTAAATACTACAAATCAGGGCTTTTTCTTAACTGAGATAGTTGTCAAGCATTTACCTGCACATTGCTGCTCATGTGTGTGGCATGAGAATCAAAAGAGATAAGGCATAAAAGATGCTTAGGTGTATATTTCATAACATGTACTCAATAAATTATATTTCTCATTAGTATTATTATTATCATCTGATCAGTGAATCAGTTCTTTATTGCCTAATTCAGTGCATTTACAGGTTTCTTAGAACATAGAAATTGTAATGCTTTGTTTCCATAGCAACATAAATCTCAACTTGTTTAACATTATACCCTAGTTATATACAATTTGTGCTAATTTTTATTAGTGGTGAGATTTTTATGGGAATTTAAACTTTTTGAATTCTAGTTCGACTCCCTATCATTTGTCAGACAAGGAAACAGAAGGTCCCAAAAGCCTAGTGGTTAGGGTAAGGTCCCACAGGCATCTAAAATGTGTTGTCTATGTAACTTATAAGGTCTTTTGATAAGTTTTATAAATAGATGGATTGTTTATTAAGGATGTGAATCAATGATGTTTTTCATTTTGGGTATTTATGTTGTCCTTGTGAAAATGTGAGGCTATATATATATAAACTATATATAAATGTGAGGCTATATATATATATATATATATATATGTTGAAACACAGGGAATTTCTATATCTGAGAGTAAAAATGGTCAAATATTGGCATTGTCATATAGTTTGGCCTAATACCATATTTAACTTAACAAAGCTGCTATTTAAACTCTGGTTTTTTTCCTCACTTCTGTCTTGAAAATTTCATTTAATTTTAAGAGAAAAATTCAGTCACTTACATATGAGCTATACAAGTTTAAATAAGAGTTTGTGAAATCATTTGACTAGATGAATTTTCTGGTTTTTATGCCATGCTACCATTGAGCTATACAAGTTTAAATAAGAGTTTGTGAAATCATTTGACTAGACGAATTTTATGGTTTTTATACCATGCTACCATTGTGCTTAAAAACACTGTGGAAAAAAAAAAAAACAAAAAAACAAAAAAACAAAAAAAAAAAAAAAAAACAAGAATTATCCCCAGGCTTTGAGATGAAGAAAGACAGAGTAAGTAGCTGATAGATGTTTGTGCAGAATTTGTGTCATTTTCTAGTTTGGGTTTAAGACCAAAGAATGACTAAATTATATGTATTACTCTAGGCTTTAAAAAACATCTACCACATAAGCATTAGCTTAGAAAACCCTAAATTGCTTTTTTAAGTGGCCAAGCCAAAATAGAAGAAAATCTATGGTTCTGTGCCCAATATACAATTATACAATTTAGAATTTATATGCTTGCAGTTGGATTTACAAAACCTCCTTAATGTACTAACCTGTTGTCTAATTGCTTACTAATAAAAGGAGGAGATGCTTTCTAATTAGATAAATACCTTTTATTTAAATCTTAGTAAAGATTGGGGGGGGGGGCAAAAGGGGAAATGTGTGATGAAGCCTATTTTCACCCTATTGTTCCCAGTGGGGCAGGGTCAGTTTGGAATGCAGGGTCCTTGCCCAGAGCTGCTCAGCATTCCAGACTAACAACTCCAATCAGCTCCTCCTTTAGTCAACAGCATTCAAAAGATAAAAGGAGGCAATAGTTTCAACATTTTT